>NC_059341.1:115511390-115814421 GCF_018350155.1 Leopardus geoffroyi
TTCTGTCTCTCTCTCTGTCTCTCAACAATAAACATTAAAAATAAATATAAATATAAATGAATGAATGAATGAATGAATAAATAAATAAATAAATAAATAAATAAATAAATAAATGTTTTCTGGAAAGATAACTTTACATCTTTCTTTTTTTTTTTTTTATTTTTTTAATTTAAAATTTTTTTTTTTTTCGACGTTTATTTATTTTTGGGACAGAGAGAGACAGAGCATGAACGGGGGAGGGTCAGAGAGAGAGGGAGACACAGAATCGGAAACAGGCTCCAGGCTCTGAGCCATCAGCCCAGAGCCTGACGCGGGGCTCGAACTCACGGACCGCGAGATCGTGACCTGGCTGAAGTCGGACGCTTAACCGACTGCGCCACCCAGGCGCCCCTACATCTTTCTTTTTTTTCTGTTTTTGAAAGATTACTAAATATCAGCATCACAGTTAAAGACATGCCAACTACTCCTTCATAAAACACTCATGAAATTCTTAATGGCAAAACTGTCCTTTGGATACCCAGCACTGTAATTAGACTCATGAAAGTTAACATCTCCATTTTTTTCTTGATTTCTGATTTGATGGATAATATAAACACTTCATTGCCTGGACTTTCTTTAGCACCAGCTCAAAAACTGTAAATATGTCTTTAATGATCTGAGTAATGTAACTGTCCTTCTGTCTTAATGAATTCTGTGTCTTAGGAATGATGTCTTAGAACTCTGAACAGAGGATCTGGCTTAGTAACACTTCACTGAGATTGGGGCTGTTGAACAAGGTCCCTAAGGCACCATTAACAAACCCATCAAAAGCATCTTTAAAATATTTGCACATTTTAGGTTTGGGGAAGATGTATGTAACTTAGTAGGCAAAGGAGGAAAGGTCTTCTGTATTCATCCTGAATGAAAATAGGAAAATTTTTAAATGCCTGTTTCTATATAGTGAAAACTAAAATTATGAGTGATGTATTAGCAAAAACCAGTGAACATGTACTTTTTAAAAAATTCAGCACTTGGGGCGCCTGGGTGGCGCAGTCGGTTAAGCGTCCGACTTCAGCCAGGTCACGATCTCGCGGTCCGTGAGTTCGAGCCCCGCGTTGGGCTCTGGGCTGATGGCTCAGAGCCTGGAGCCTGCTTCTGATTCTGTGTCTCCCTCTCTCTCTGCCCCTGCCCCGTTCATGCTCTGTCTCTCTCTGTCTCAAAAATAAAATAAAAACGTTGAAAAAAAAAAAAAAAAAATTCAGCACTTAAGTTAGAAATTACCTCAATTGTGGGTTTCTTTCTTAAACTTTTTTTTTTTTTTTACATTGTAGTATTTAATTTTAAATGGCACAGGAAGCATCTGAAATATTTTAATCAGGGGATGACAGGATCTAAAATATCAAAGCCAATAAAGTATTTTTAATAGTAAAATAGCAGAATCCAATTTTATTTTATTTATTTTTTTTATTGTTATTTTATTTTTTTTTAATATATGAAATTTATTGTCAAATTGGTTTCCATACAACACCCAGTGCTCATCCCAAAAGGTGCCCTCCTCAATACCCATCACCCACCCTCCCCTCCCTCCCACCCCCCATCAACCTCAGTTTGTTCTCAGTTTTTAACAGTCTCTTATGCTTTGGCTCTCTCCCACTCTAACCTCTTTTTTTTTTTTTTTTTGCCTTCCCCTCCCCCATGGGTTTCTGTTAAGTTTCTCAGGATCCACATAAGAGTGAAACCATATGGTATCTGTCTTTCTCTGTATGGCTTATTTCACTTAGCATCACACTCTCCAGTTCCATCCATGTTGCTACAAAAGGCCATATTTCATTTTTTCTCATTGCCACGTAGTATTCCATTGTGTATATAAACCACAATTTCTTTATCCATTCATCAGTTGATGGACATTTAGGCTCTTTCCATAATTTGGCTATTGTTGAGAGTGCTGCTATAAACATTGGGGTACAAGTGCCCCTATGCATCAGTACTCCTGTATCCCTTGGATAAATTCCTAGCAGTGCTATTGCTGGGTCATAGGGTAGGTCTATTTTTAATTTTCTGAGGAACCTCCACACTGTTTTCCAGAGCGGCTGCACCAATTTGCATTCCCACCAACAGTGCAAGGGGGTTCCCGTTTCTCCACATCCTCTCCAGCATCTATAGTCTCCTGATTTGTTCATTTTGGCCACTCTGACTGGCGTGAGGTGATATCTGAGTGTGGTTTTGATTTGTATTTCCCTGATAAGGAGCGACGTTGAACATCTTTTCATGTGCCTGTTGGCCATCCGGATGTCTTCTTTAGAGAAGTGTCTATTCATGTTTTCTGCCCATTTCTTCACTGGGTTATTTGTTTTTCGGGTGTGGAGTTTGGTGAGCTCTTTATAGATTTTGGATACTAGCCCTTTGTCCGATATGTCATTTGCAAATATCTTTTCCCATTCCGTTGGTTGCCTTTTAGTTTTGTTGTTTCCTTTGCTGTGCAGAAGCTTTTTATCTTCATAAGGTCCCAGTAATTCACTTTTGCTTTTAATTCCCTTGCCTTTGGGGATGTGTCGAGTAAGAGATTGCTACGGCTGAGGTCAGAGAGGTCTTTTCCTGCTTTCTCCTCTAAGGTTTTGATGGTTTCCTGTCTCACATTCAGGTCCTTTATCCATTTTGAGTTTATTTTTGTGAATGGTGTGAGAAAGTGGTCTAGTTTCAACCTTTTGCATGTTGCTGTCCAGTTCTCCCAGCACCATTTGTTAAAGAGACTGTCTTTTTTCCATTGGATGTTCTTTCCTGCTTTGTCAAAGATGAGTTGGCCATACGTTTGTGGGTCTAGTTCTGGGGTTTCTATTCTATTCCATTGGTCTATGTGTCTGTTTTTGTGCCATCTTTCTTAAACTTTTAACTGGTTACTTGAAGTTGATAATTCATTTTAAGGCCTTTATGTGTAATTGTAGCCATTTGTCTACAAACTCATCTATTAGGCAATAGTAAAATCCCCCCATTCATTCATATCTTCCCTTCCCTTCCTGAGTGTAATGCTGAAACTGGGAGCTTAAGAATGTGGAAGTTTGAAAATAGAAAAACTTATCTATAGTCACATAGAAGGAATGCCTGGCAGCATGAGGGAAAATGAGGTTCATAATGGACCTTCATCATTCCTTTTAACAACCTGACAAGCAAAAGAGCCTTGTTGTGAAATAAATAATCCCCTAGCCTTTATGAATTCCCAGATCCCTCAACAGCAGCTTTAGTCTCATAAGATTTCCTAGCTGTCTGCCCAGCATCTAAGACCTAGGCTCAGTCAAAACCTGTGTATCAAAGCTAAAACACACAAGAAAGACCCACTGTGGAGTAGTTACCTTCAGACAGCAACGGAAGGGGTTCTAGAGTAGCATGCTGTACTTGGCATCTGCAATCAAACTGCAGAGTATGATGCATACAATGCTGGCAGTGAAGTCTCCACCATGATGGGATTCTGAGCCTCGTTTCCTGAATGCCTCGTTGGCACCTTTGAAGATCATGTGAGGTACCTAATAACTCAATAAATACTATTTCCATTCAACCTAGCCAAAGTTGACCTCCACTGCTTGCTAAAAATACAAAGTCTAAGCTAGACAGAGAAGAAAGTGAAGAGAAGGTAAGAATTAATAGACTAGGGGGTGGGGTGTGGATGAAGAGGTTAAGAAGTGAAATATCTCTTTGGGATTAAATGAGATCAAAGGAGAGCACCCAAGTCGGCTAATCTCTTTATCAAAGAACTTCTACCTAGTATAACAGCCTTTAAAGAGGGAGCTAATTTCACATTAAGAGAGCCAACTTCAACTAGACAGTCTGGTACATCTACTGGGGAAAAAACTTGGAGCTAGGACACCTAAATTAAATCCCAATTCTAACTGTACCAATTTGTTACCCAACCATACAAACTCACTTACCTCCCTAGCCTTCTAAAAATGTAGTCCCTTGAACATTTCAAAGGTTCTCTCTAGCACTAAAATCGATTGGAAATTTTATTACTGGAATGGGTTAAATCTTACTGCTATATACCTCCTTCCAGTAGAAGGTCCCTTTTATAATACTCTTTAACCTTACAATTACTGTTCAATATTTTGACCTCCCTGTTGAGGGAAGAGGTATTATGGACTGTATCCCCAACATCTACACCAATGCCCAATATCTAACTAAATAAAGAAGAAGTTTGTTGCTAATGAGACCTGCTTTTTTCCGAATTATTTTTCACCTGCTTACTAAAGAAAAATACAGTATCAACTTAAATAGGCCACACTCCTAATAGCCAAAATCTAATTAACATTTTAGTATGTTTATATTTTATTCTGATAAAAATAAAAGCCCTTAAAAACAGTTTAATATTTTTACATTTTTTCGTTTACTGTGTCACTGCATCCTGTTTTCCTGGTTGCTTTACAAGAAAATTAAACAATAATCTTTGCCAACTGTATGGCATAAATAGGCACTTTTACTAGCCTACAAGCTAGTGGCTACACTTGTACAGCTACCATGTATTACTTACCTAATCCCTGATCACTAGTTACATCAGGTTTCAAATGTGGTAATCACAACAAAATTTAACTGCTAAATGCCTTAGGTCTCCACTAAAAGTCCTACACTTAACAGACAAGAAGATGGACAGAAGCAAAAGCAGTTTGAATTTTCAATGAGGCAAACAAAAACAAGTTATAGTTGGTCCAGATTTGCATTCTTAATTCAATTGTGCTGACATAATTTTGTCCAAAATCCAAACCACAGGAAGAAAAAATTATTTTTTTCACATACTGCATACTAATTCTGAGATAAATTAGGAAGCGATCAGATATTAGGATTTCTGTCTCCCCCCAAAACAAGCATCCCTTAAGAAGCCTGCCACACTGCACAGCTCCGAGAGAGGACCATTCACATCACAATCTGTATGAATAGCACCCCCTGAAGCTGTGCAGGGCAAGATCCTAAATACTTTGGATTAAAGAATAAAACCAGTTTAGCAGCTGTACAAATCAGCTTTATTGTTATCTAACTCAGGGAAAATTGATTATACTAAAATCAAAACAATTCTAATAAAATCACAATGTATTATTTACCTCAAATATACCATTTCCCTACCCACTGTTGACAAATGGGCATTGACTGTGCTTTATAAAGATCTTTGTCCCATTTCAGGGGATTATGTTTAAGGTCATCTATTTTATGGAACTAATACATAAATGATGAAGTTTACCCACACTGAGGAGATACTCATTCTTTCCCAATTCACAGTGAAGCAGCATCTTTGCAAATCAGAAAGCAGTAATAACACTATAATGCTCAGCATTACGATAGGCTCTCCTCTGCACTCTAACCCTCTCAACCACCCTAGAGCTAGACTAATGTATTAAAGAGATAAAGAAGTAGAAGTCAAGTAGGCTGTACAAGCTAGTACTTGGCACAGCTGTAAGTCAAGCCCAGAAAGCCCAGCCCCCCATCCTGTGCTCCTACCACATATATCCTACACACCTAGTTCCACATACCCAAAATCCTTCTGCTATGGAGAATTAGCAAATAGATCTAAGACATATAAGACACTAACCATTATTTTGCCCACAAAGAAGCATTTCTACCATTTTGAAAATCAACTGTCACTTAAGAGGTAAGCAATTAACTAGATGCTAATTAAAAAAGCAAGAGTATTATTGGGCAGTAGGAGTGCACTTTCTGCAAAAAGCTATCCCTTATGCACTTTCCCCCATCTGACTCCCCAGCTACACTAGTCCCTATAGGTCAAGGCCAAGGTGTAGCATTTGCAGCCCTAATAATGAGCACCACATAGTGTCTCACCTTCCATACTGGCTGAATGAACATATCTACTACTGAAGTAAGTCCTAGAGAGGAAAAATATACATATATTGACAGGTAAAGGGGGATTCAAGAACTTCCAAAAATGGTAGGCCCAAGGCTTTAAGGAGCCAGACAGTGGCCATAAATGGCCAGGAGTAGGCAGAAAAAAGGACTTTTTAAGGCTTTAAACCCAATCTTTATGAACTAATTCATACTTTTGCTTAAAAGCCTTGGCCTGGAGGAGCACTTGGGTGGCTCAGTGGGTTGAACGTCGGACTTCAGCTCAGGTCATGATCTCACGGTTCCTAAGTTCAAGCCCCACATCAGACTCGCTGCTGCCAATGCAGAGCCCACTTCAGATCCTCTGTCCTCCTCACTCTCTGCCCCTCCCACGCTCACGCTCTTCCTCTCAAAAATAAACATTAAAAACAAAAAAAGAAAAAAAAAAATCATGGCCTTGATATCTTCCTTACAAGTTGTGCACTTAAAGGACCAAACACTAAGCACCAGAGTATCAGGCTTAAGTTTCTTTTGCGCCATTAGCAGCTTTGATGATCTAATAATCATTTTTGTCGAGTTTAATAATGATCATTTGCTCAATACCAACTGGCTGATGTATTAAAGATTCAGTTTTCTACCTCAAGGTTTTTGGAACAATTTGAAATGAAACTTCTCAAGAAACCAAGGTTAGAAATTTTAATGTTTCACACATTATCAATCTGGTTTGAAAATTAAATAATCTCAAAAGATCCAGCTGGAGTATATAACTCAGTAGACATTTTATTCTTCTGTGATTTCAGATGATTATTTTGTCCTGTGCTACTGAGCCAGAGAAGGAAATGACCCAGACAACTCAGATTTTAATGTAACTGAAATAACCACAAATTTACATACCGAGGCAGACATATTATATGACAAAGTATCTGTGTATAATACTGGGTCAGATTCACCCACTTCATGTGGACAGCTAGTCTCTGCAATAATGCAATATGAATGCTGGACTTAGGGTTTGCTAGCAGTGTGAATATATCATGTAAAACTGCACCTAAACAACAACAAAATTTCAAACAAAAATAACAAAAGCTTACAAAATTATAAAATAATTGATTTATGTGGTCCAATAGTGGTTTCCTTGAGGAAAGTAATTAGATGACTGAGACACAGAGGTGGGGGACACTTCAGTGAGTATCCTTTTGATTTTGTAACACGTGCAAGTGCTACTTACCAAAAACAGCAAGAAAAAATGTTTTTAAAATAAAATCACCCGGGGCGCCTGGGTGGCGCAGTCGGTTAAGCGTCCGACTTCAGCCAGGTCACGATCTCGCGGTCTGTGAGTTCGAGCCCCGCGTCGGGCTCTGGGCTGATGGCTCAGAGCCTGGAGCCTGTTTCTGATTCTGTGTCTCCCTCTCTCTCTGACCCTCCCCCGTTCATGCTGTCTCTCTCTGTCTCAAAAAAAAAAAAAAAAAAAAAGTTAAAAAAAAAAATAAAATAAAATCACCCAAGGAAATTGAATTAAGCATTTTAAGTAACTCTATTCTGAAAGTGGCAATGTCTCATTATCAAGAAAACCCTTAAAACTCAGAATAGACAAACTTTTTAAGTTATTTAGTGTTGTGGAGAAAACTGGCTCTCACATACATCACTTGTGGGATGGATTACAAGCTAACCCAATCTTTAAAATTTCACATCTTGGAATTTATCATAAGGAAACCTGTGGATGTGTTCAAAAGTACACCTCCAGAAATGACCACACCAAAGCCTATGAAAAAAAGATGTTGTTAAAGGTAATGTGTAACACCAAAGAAATATACCCCCTATATAAAGTGAAACCGCACTTCAGAACAGTCTAATCTTTTAATTAAGTGTTGTGCTGGGGTGGAATATTCCAAATCTTAATGAGATGTTGGTTTTACAGCTGTTGTCAAAACTTAAATTTGTACACTTAAAATGGATGCATCACTTGTATGTAAATTCTACCTCAATAAAGTTTATATAAAAGGAAAAAGAAAGTGTAGTGTGTGTCTTGAGCATATTGAGGGCAGCAATTGGGTCTTAATTTGGGTAGACAGGGCTCTTTATTCACCTATTTGTTGAGACTTAGAGGCAGGAGTTACACTGATCAAGCAGTTATGAATTTGAGCAGTGGAGCAACACAGGAAGAAAGAAACTAGAGGAAAAACACCAAGAGCCAAGGACATGGCTTATGACCATTGGCTGCTTAAACTCCTAACTCTCCAATAAAAATCACTCAACTTGCAAAATGCTTGTAACCACACAGTGGATTCTTTTATGGAAACTGTTGAAAGGGCTGAGCCGTGTGTCTGAGTTAACAGCAGGCAAAAGGAAACCTCAAGACCTTCAACTACTTGATAAATGGTCAAACCTTAGGAAGGATACTGGCTTTTCAGAAGCTAATGAATTAGAAAGCTAGATAAATTTAGTTAGAACTCCAAGGTGTAGGGATTGACACCAGAATTAATCCTTAAAACTGACCTGGTTGTTCACACATGTTGTTTCATTTAAGCCCCAGAACCACCTCTGGAAATGTACACAAGTGACAGAACATGGATAGAAGCCCACTTCCGGTCAAGGGCTCTCTTTACACTCAACAGTTAGAACTTCGAATCCTCAGCATCCAGCAGTGCTTCACTCACATCCACACACTCATGTTAGGTGAATGACAGAGTCAGAACTATAAGGTGTATCAGAGCTAAAAATACAAAATGTTTCTTCATTTGTTCTCATAATATATGAAGTGTCCTTAGAGCTGATGCAGAGAGTCACCAAGGATAAACTGCGGAAGTACCATTTGCTTTGGCATTTTTCTCTCTCTAACCCTGCTTTCTTCTCTAACATCCTAGCTTGAAGACACGCAGTTCTGGTCTTTCCTGAGATTTGAAGGTTGGTCCAAAATACAGGGGAAAAGATTCAACTGATTTGAAACAAAGGCACTTCTCTATAGTATATGTTGCTTACTTTTTTAAGGTTATTTATTTATTTTGAGAGAGAGAGCACGTGTGCACGTGCAAGGGACAAGCAGAGAGAGGGAGAGAAAAAAAACCCAGGCAGGCTCTGGGCTCTGTGCTGTTAGCGTGGTGCCCAATGCAGGGCTCAACCTCACGAACAATGAGATCATGACCTGAGCCGAAATCAAGAATCAGACGCTTAACCGACTGAGCCACCCAGGCACCCCTATATGTTGCTTTTTAAAAATCCTGACTGTCAAATGGTGTGTATGTTGGAGGAGGGGAGTTGCAGCAGGGGTCCCCTTACCCTAAGTGTAATTGTCCTATCTCCCTTCAGATGTCTACATCCCAGCTGGGGCCCCTCAACCCAAGTTTCTAAATTTTAACAATTTCAATCTTTTCTCTGTTTTCTTCCCAGACTTGTGAGTGGTACCTGCTTCCTATTCTACCACCACAATACCTTAAAGCTCTCTTTTCACCCTTTCAGTCAAGTAACACTTTTTAATTATTATTTTTGATAGAGCGCATACGTGCACGCACAGGGGAGGGATAGAGAAGGAGCGGGGGGAGAGGATCCAAAGCAGGCTCTGCACTAACAGCAGAGAGCCCAACTCCAGGCTTGAACTCACAAACCATGAGATCATGACCTGAGCTGAAGTCTGACACTTAACCAACTGAACAACCCAGGTGCCCCCTGGTAACACATTTTATCTGTGATAGTTCCCACATGTTCACAGAACTGCCAGAGTAAGGATTAGTCCAGCTGCCTGCACACCACTTAGTACCACCCCAACCTCCCACTCCTGCCCTCCACTCTGCAAAGGATAAAAGGACAGCTGGGAAGTAGAAGGGCAGTTATGCCAGTTAAGGAAATGCCAATCCTAGAGGGTGCCCATGCAAGTACTTCAGGCCCCTACATGTTTGGGAGCCCTTCCACTGGACATGGGTAGAAGCCACAATACCATATCTAACAACTAGAATCAAATAATCAAATTCAGTATTCAAAAGGTGGTTTACTCAAAAACACTAATTTGAAAATATATGCATCCCTGTTTATTGCAGCATTATATACAATAGCCAAAATATGAAAGGAGCCCCAGTGTCCATCAACAGATGAATGGATATAGAACATGTGGTGCCTGTGTGTGTGTGTGTGTGTGTGTGTAGGTGATGGAATATTACTCAGCTATAAAAAAAGGGAATGAGATCTTGCCATTTGAGACAATCATGGATGGACCTAGAGAGTATAATGTAAGTGAAATAAATCAGATACAGACAAATACCATAATTTCACTCATATATGGAATTAAAAAAACACAACAAACAAAAGGCACAAACAGACAAATACAGAGAATAAACTGATGGTTGCCAGAGGGGAGGAAGGTACGGGGATTGAGCAAAATGGGTGAAGGGGAGTGAGAGACACAGGCTTCCAGTAATGGAATAAGTTATGGGAATAAAAGGTACAGCACAGGGAATATAGTCAATGGTAATGTAATAGCTTTCCATGGTTACAGACTCTAGTTACACTTGTGGTGAGCACAGCATAAGGTATAAACTTGTCCTAGTCACTATGTGGTAACACCTTAAACTAATGATACATTGTGTGTCAAATGCAATTCAACATTTTTTAATTTTTTTTTTAACGTTTATTTTGAGACAGAGAGAGAGAGAGCATGAACGGGGGAAGGGTCAGAGAGAGAGGGAGACACAGAATCTGAAACAGGGTCCAGGGTCTGAGCAGTCAGCACAGAGCCCGATGCGGGGTTTGAATTCACGGACCGCGAGATCGTGACCTGAGCCGAAGTCGGACGCTTAACTGACTGAGCTACCCAGGCACTCCGCAATTCAACATTTTAAAAATGTGGTTTACTGGTAACAATGTATAGGTTTCACAGAGGTCAAGACCAACACTATACCAACTAAGATCCACCATTCCTCACTTTTTAAAGCAGCAGACCACAGCTAGATGCCCTTCAGAGAACAATCTGATGATACGTGCTCAACGCAAGCCATACCCAAATGTGAACAACCCACTTTCATAATCTGGCAAGATTTCTGAGATTCCCAACCCCTATACGACCAACTTCTCCCCAGCCACACTTCTCCAATACCCCTGACAGAAGATTTAGAGTCCAGCAATACTCTGAGGCAACACCTTCACATCTATGGGACTCAAATGAATCTACAGAAAAAGGTAAACTGCAGATAACAAGATTAAGAGAACAATCCTTGGGATCTCCCTGCCAGAGGATATAAATAAATATCCCTTCTCAGTCTTTCTCAGTTCCATTATAAAGCTTTTTCATTACAGATAAAAACAAGACTCTTAATACTGAGTGAAGTGGGCAATATTTCTGTACTTTGCAATTAATCACATTTTTTCAAGATACTTGTTTTCCAACCAAGGTTGTGGGATTGATTCTACGATATAAGAGGCAGCATGATAATGTGAAACATGCACAATTTTATAATTTTTTAAAATGTTTATTTATTTGAGAATCTGGGGGCAGGGGCAGAGAAAAGGAGAGAATTACAAGCAAGCTCTGCACTGCAAGGTCTCTTGGTTAGTCAGATCATGACCTGAGCAGAAATCAAGAATCAGATGCCTAACCAACTGAAATACCAACGTACCCCACCAAGATACCTCATAATTTTATCATTTTAAAGTGAATCTTTGGACTTGGAATACAACCTGTTTGGGGTCTTAGAGAAAAAATAACCTTCTTTCTTCCCCTTTTTCTTAAATTTATTGTGTTTCTACCCCCCCCCCCGCCATACACTTGCTTTCATTTTACTAAAATCAAATATTAAATTATTCTCTGACTACAGATGCCAGCTATTGGCAAAATGAAGTGGCTGACATATACCAAGCAGAAAGAATTAAATATTTTCAGTGCCATAAACAGAGAAAACGAACTATAATCAGTACAAAGAACAAACATACTCAGCATAATACTTGTAATGTTTAAAAAATTAACATACATAAATCATAACCATAACTGGCCTGATGATTCAACTCAAGAAATAAAGGACTACTTTGGAGTAAAGAAGTATGTGTGTGCACGCTAAGAATATTAAAATTGCTATAACTTGATTACTCTTAAGATGGAACGTATGCTAGTTTTACTTTCTTTTTTCACTGACAGTAGACTAAAAGAGCTGCATTTTTTAAATACATACCTGTAGGACACAGGGAACGAAAGCCGGCTCACTGACTAGGACTTGGTTCTTGGCAGTCAGGGTCCCACTGCATTCTAATACAGGAAAACCTGCTAAGGTAATCCCTACAATGAGGGGCCAGCATCAGAATTCTCCAACACTTTTGTTTATTGTCCTGTTATGACTAATCAATTATTATCAATTAAACAGCAGAAAACAAAAAGGCTAGTATGTATGTGAACCATCAGAGCAAGGATCTATATAGGCTTTTTAAAAAAGTATATATGGTGCTTAAAACTTTGACCCAGGGAGTGCCAACTATTTTATTTTTCCAATGGTTACAAAGAGCAAATTAAAATATTTTTTCATAAGCTTTAAAAAAATAAGTAAATCCTGCCATTTGCAACAATAAAATTATGCTAAGTAAGCCAAAAGACAAATATGCATGATCTCACTTATGTGTGGAATCTTTAAAAAGAAAAGAAACAAACAAACCCTAAGTAGAATAGAGGTTACCACAGAGGCTAAAAGGTGGAGGAAAAGGGAAGATGGTATGAATCAAAGAATAAAATTTTTCAAAATAAGAAAAAAACAGAAAGTAAAAATTTTCAGTTATAAGATGAATAAATTCCGGAGACCTAATTTATCACATGTAACAATAGTACCGTATTGCACACTTGGAATTTGCTGAGAATAGATCTCAAGTGTTCTGACCACAACAAAAAAAATAACTATGGGAAGACCTACGTTTACATGTTTGTAGTAATCATTTCAAAAGGTATACATACACATATCAAAACACCATGCTGTACACCTTCAGTGTATACAATTTGTAAAAAAGAATTTTTTTAACATATCTTTTCCCTGTAATTAATGACTCAACAACAGGACCAACAATGGGTTTTCCAGAGTGCTTCAACAGGATCCCAGAAAACAAAGCAAAGAACTTAAATTTGATCCCTGATTTTCTTTTCATGGAACTTACAGAAATAACAGAAAATAGTATTTCTAGTTCTAAACCACAATCTACTTGTTATTAAGAACATTCCCAGGAGAGCAGAGGAAACAAACCCAAACAACACAGAATGCTGGGCAGTCACATTTGATGAGGGATGCTTCCTTGCAAACATGGCATAATCCAGAAGCCAGAAAATACATCATTTTGGCTGGTAAACAACATCACTATCGGAGGTTGTATAAGAAAGAGGAGACAGGAAGGAGATGCCAATGAAATAAGATGAAAAGGCCAGCTGGTCAAAAAGTCGTATATGCCAAGTTGAAAAGTTTGAACTCCATCCTATATACAGTGGAGAGCCATATCACATCAATGTTTTTAGAATGATGGTGGGGAAAATGGGGAGAGAGGGTTGGCAGTGAGTGAAGACAGAGAGAGGAGTTCTGAGATTGCAAAAACAATCAGGAAATGATGAATAAGGGCCCACAAACAAAGACAACTGGAAAGAGAGAAGACAGGAATGGGTTAACAGATGCCAGATACATTTGTCAGGCTGAATCAATCTGCATGTGGAAGAGAAACAAGGGGAGGAAAGAGAAGGAGTAAATCTCAGGCAACTGGGTTAATGGTGACATAATAAAGAGAAGAAACACTAGAAATGCTGACTCACGTGAGGGGAGACAGCAATATGAATACATTTCATTGTAAAAAAAAAAAAAAAAAAAAAAAAAAGGTGATTTTAAAATGTCTGCAACATTATCAACAACCAATCAATAGCCAAACTATCGAAGAGCCCAAATGCCCACTGACTGATGAATGGATAAAGAAGATGTGGTATAGGGACTCCTGGGTGGCTCAAACAGTTAGGCGTCCGACTTCAGCTCAGGTCATGATCTCGCAGTTCGTGAGTTCGAGCCCCACATCAGGCTGTGTGCTGACAGCTCAGAGCCTGGAGCCTACTTCGGATTCTGTGTCCCCCTCTCTCTCCGCCCCACCCCTGCTTGTGCTCTGTGTCTGTCTTTCAAAAAGTGAATAAACATAAAAAAAAAAAAAGATATGGTATATATATACAGAACATTACTCAGCCATCAAAAAGAATGAAATCTTGCCATTGGCAACAATGTGGATGGAGCTAGAATGTATCATGCTAAGCAAAATAAGTCAGAGAAAGACAAATATCAAATGATTTCATTCATATATAAAATTTAAGAAAAACAGATGAACATATGGAAAGGAGGAAGAAAAGAAAAAAGAGAGGGAAACAAACCACGAGAGATAATAAGAGAACTCTGAGGGCTGATGGAGGGACATGGGTGGGGGATGGGCTAGAAGGGTGATGGGTATTAAGGAGGGCACTTGCTGTGATGAGCACTTCAATGCACGTGATCACTGAATTATACTCCTTAAACGAATACTGCACTGTATGTTATTTAACTAAAATTAAAAAAAAAAAAAAAAAAAGGAAAAAAAAATGTCTGCAAGACATCTAAGTGGAGATAAAAAGTAGGCAGTTGGAAAGACCTGAAACTCTGCACTAGATTTTGGAATAATTGATCGATGTGGACTGAAACCAAGTTAAGCAAATAAATGTGTTCAAAGGAATATATAATGAGAAAAGGTCCAAGGAGACCCCAAGAGAACATAAACATTTAAAGAGGCTTTAAAACTTTCAAAGCTGATAGGATGCAGGCCTGCATATTAGTTATACTAGAAAACTATACATTTATTTCAGAATACTGCTTACTACTCAGCATTTTAACATGGGGCGGGGGGAGGGATTGCCTAAGATCCAGTTTAAAAGCCAAAAGGGAAAATCAGTTCCAGGACTATGCGATCATGGCCTTTTCTCACTGTTTTAAATTCTGCCCAAAGGGATCAAATAATCACCAAGTTTTAAAACAGGAATTTGAGGGGCGCCTGAGTGACTAGTCAGTTGAGCATCCGAGTCTTGATTTCGGCTCAGTTCATGATCCCAGGGTTATGGGATCAATCCCCTCATTGGGCATGGAGCCTGCTTAAAATTCTCTCTCTCTCTCTCTCTCTCTCTCTCTCTCTCTCCCTCCCTCCCTCCCTCCCTCCCTCCCTCTCCCTCTCCCTCTCTCCCTCCCTCCCTCCTTTTGCCCCTCCCATGCTTGTTTTCTCAGGGAAAGTAAGTGACTTGGCCAAGGTCACAAAGTTTCTTAATCCTTGAGATAAGAATAAAAGTCAGTGCTGATCCCTAACCATTGTTCACCAGCATTGGCTTAATTTTCTCAATGTCCAGCAATCAAATCTAATCTTTAAAGATAAAGATTTACTACCTTTGACAATTTAAAAACACAATAATGGCTTAGAAGGCTCAAGAATATTTCTTAAATGTTCTAAAGCAATGCAGGTTTCAAATGTGACTAGTTTGGGGGAATAAATACAGATTACCTACCTGCTGAAAGTACTGCTTTGTTTCATTCAGCACTGTCGTTTCTTAAAAGTTATTAACTTAGAAAACTTCAGCTAAAAATTTTCAAAGGGAATGAAGTACTGACATACACTGCAATATGAACTTTGAAAACATGCTAAGTGAAAGAAGCCAGACACAAAATGCCATGTATTATGATTCCATTTATATGAAATGTCCAGAAACAGATGAAACCAGAGAGACAGAAAGTAGATAAACAGTTCTCGGAGGCTGAAGGAGAAGGGGTGAATATTAACTGCTAATGGGTGTAGGGTTTCTTTTCGGGGTGATGAAAATGTTCTGGAATTAGTGGTTATGGCTGCACAACTTTGTCAATTATTAAAATCACTGAAGTGTACATTTCAAATGGATGAATTTTATGGAACACGAGTTATATCTCAAAAAAATAAATGGAGCATTTAGGTTTTTCCTTCCATATTCAGTAAGATTTTAGTCACTCAACCTATGAACTGAAGACTAAAATAGCAAAAGAAAATGAGGAGGAAATAATTCTGTATTATTTTATTATACAACATACTCAGTATATTAATTGAATGTTTATAATGAATATACATTCATAAACTAGACTTCTGGAGAAAAAAATTTTTCAAATTAAGACTGCATTTAAAATGTCTGTGGTCCAAGCAAAGAAGTGCTGACTCACATTACAGCTTTAGCACTGCTCAAGTATCTTCCTGGAGATTTTGAGATGCCTAACCTGAAACGACATTCTACTCTCCACACACACACCCCCACCTCACTTTTCTACTTAGCCTTCAAATGTGAACTCAAATGTCATTCTAAAAACTCTTTCCCTAAACCAGTCTTGAAGGTTTCCCCACCCCCAAACTGTCATGTCTTTGGCGTTTCCATTGATGCCGTGCTTTCTACAAATGAGAAGGTCCTGGCTATGTGACTTTACTTATATCCTGTATCTCCCACATTCTACCCATCTTTACATTGAAGTGGAGCACACACAAGGCCATTGTTCCTGCAAAATGCCCATAAAAACCATCTGGAGATCTTAAAACATAACAACAACAACAACAAACCATGCTAGGCTGGTATATGTCAAATTTATGAATGCCCCGGATAATTCTGATGTACAATCATGAACTCAGATCATAAACAAGTGTTCACAGAAAATATCTTCTAGTTTCTACACCCATACACCAGCAGCCTTCCTAATGAAACTGGGAGAAGATTCTGACAGGAAACAGGTGAGGTTTGGCCAAGTATTCACAGATCTCCAATCGTATCAGTGGTAGGAACCTGAATGGAGCTTGCAGCACTTTCAGCTTAACCCTTTCCTGATGGGCACCAATAAAGACAGGGTGGACAGAGTGCTTTATTTGAAAAAATGTAAAGGCAAGAAACTGCAAGCTTTACAGCTGTAAATCACTGTGCCTCCAACTGTAAAAAATGACTTTTCTAAAAAGCCAAAACAAGAATTCTAGTATATGCAGGTGTGTAGGGAAAATTCTACTGGAACAGCACTTTTCCCTACTCTCTCCAAATGAGAGTGAGGAAAACAGTCAGACACAAATATCCACCGTGAGTTGAAAACACAAAATTCAATTTAATGTATAAATGAGTGTAATAATTCTAATCTATTTTTAGGCTTAATGAGTGAAAAAAAAAATTTTTTTAAGTAGGCTCCACTCCCAGCATGGAGCCCAACGCAGAGCTTGAACTCATGCCCCCGAGATGAGCTGAGATCAGGAGTTGCATATTTAACCAACTAAGCCACCCAGGTGCCCCTGGGTGAAAATATTGTTTAAAATTAACATTAGAGACGCTATGCTCTGATGCAGTGATACCTCAAATGTATTTTGCTAGTAAGAAATAGCAAGAAAGAAGGGAATAGCTGCTCTTTAGTTCCTTCTCACCAGAACCCCAAACTTCCCCAAATGCAAGGATTCAGAAGGGCAGGAGAGGAATATACCACCCCAGACCAGAGGCATTCCATCCTATGTGAAACTATTACTAAACAGGGACTCACTTGTGCAAAAGCCTCTAATTAAACTGCAATAAGGAGACTTCTGATGAAAAAGAAGAAAGCTAAGCACTTAGACTCTGCACATGAACATGTTTTTCCACTTCATCTGTCCAAATGATAAAATATAAAAATACATACAGTGCCAGTTATTATCGAGGGGCAGATAAGCTCTGGCACCTTCCATCTACAGCACCTGCAGTCTATAGATTTACACTGCAGAGGTTCGTATCACAGTTCCACCAACCATTAAACACCTCTGTGCAGGCTTCTATATCTGTAATGCAGGACTAATACTAACATCCATATCATAGGATTGCTGTTGGAATTAAATAAATTAATGCATGTAACATGCTTAGAACAATGCATCATACATAGTAAGTGCTCAATAAAAGATGTCTTCCTTACATAATAAAAACCGTATGACCAATCTCACTTCAAGAACAGTTGTCACACGGCATTCTGGTGAATGATTCATACCCTAAGTCTGAATTTAACAATTCAAAACTTAACAATGCTTTCTTTGCCCAACAGTTCTTGATGTCAACTCTCTACACGTAGTATTTGGACACTAATAGTTCTTGTGGGAACTTGATAATTATATATAAGACCCTATCCATCACACATACTGGATTTCTGGAATATGCTATACTTTTGTGCACTTTCTCCCTCTCCCTTTCTCCATCCAGCTTTCCTACCTGCTATTCCATCTACCCAAACTCACTCCCTCCTTCTCTTCAACTTTAATAACATTCTCTCATCCTTACTTTCCTTGACCCTCAGACTAGGGTAAATCTCATGTATATCTTCTCTCACAACTCACCTCACCTAATTTCTTGTTTCATGACGTGTTTGTTAAACAGGGACTGTCTTTAGACAGGGATGTCTTTCTTGTTCACCTAGCTTAGAGCTAAATATGCATTATGCATTTCAATAAATGCTCATTTAATTGAACTGAAACATGCCTTAAGAATGGATTTTTTAAAAAGGATAATAAAAAGGCAGACAAATTGCAATGTTATGGAAAAATGAAATTCGGCATTGGGCTCTTAAATAGCTTACTAAAGTCACTTTTGTCCCTGCCCTATTTTAAGGGGTGAAGTGGATGGTAATGTCCTTAAGGGTCATAGAAACACAGACTTTATGGGGACATTTTACTTAGAATAAATTAAAACATCTTTAAAAGTTGTGAAGAAATAAAGGCACCCAGTCTCAAAACATAAAAATAACATGTTATGCTTCCTTCTAGTATTTTCCTGATATTGTACAATGCCTTCAGTTACTAGACTGCAAAGACTTTGAAAATAAAAAACAGATTTGCCCAAAACAGACCAAATTACTGAGAGACACATACTGAAAACTAAGAGTTTAAAATCTCAACAGGAAATAGCCAAAAAGCAAAATATGTCAACATTAGATTCTGAAACCAATGTCTAAAAGCACTTTAGAGACACTTGGCTGGCTCAGTCAATAGAGTATGTGACTCTTGATCTCAGGGTCATGAGTTCGAGTCTGAAGTTGGGCACAGAGATTACACTTATTTATTTATAATAAATAACATAGGAGGACTTTTATAGTTGAATCCTAATAATTTAGAAACATCTGAGTTGTAGGCCAAGTCAGAATTATAAAAATTTTGATCTCTAAGTATCCTCAGGGGATTTTAGAATAGCTACAACCAGGACTTTAGCAAATATACAATACCCTGAATAGTGTGGTACAGCTCTGAAAGACAAAGAAGTCTTTCTGTTGATTCTCTGAGGGCTCATCCAATCACATAATAGTTTCTGCCACCAGAGATGCTAGGACCAGTTCTCAGACTATGGTGATGTTACATCAGATCTAATCCACAAATTAAAAAGAACTATTTAACATTAAAAAAAAAAAAAGTTCACTTAGGAAGCATTTTTAGAAATTGCTAAGACTTCAGGTGAAGTTAACTGATTCCCTATTATTCCACCTCCTAATTTATATATTCATGCTGATATCCTTCATACCCTAAATTTGCAAAGAAAATTTTAACTATATAATAAAATACAAGTCCAACTCATCTTTCATACAGGAGTATTCTTGATATAAAATTACTGCATACGCCTTTCAGATCTATTTTGTTTTTGGAAAATGAAATTATATAGTAATTAGGCACCTGCATCAAAACTGTGATTACTACAACTGTAATGCCCAAAGCCCTGGTGGATGCTATCCTCATCTCCTTGTTTCTGTATTTCTCTAGTGCATACGTATCTGTAACTCATGATAACAGATTTAAATGTTATGTTCACAATCCATACTACCTGAATCTGTAGCACAACTTATTTTCTTCTTAAAACCACTTACACACAAGTAAACCATCCTATAAGGTATAGAGGGGAAAAGCAAAGATACCAACTTGTAAGCAGAATCCTAGTTATCCAACTTCTTTGCCTACAGACCCATCAGAGAATGAAAACAATCGGCATTCTAACGTGTAAAACTCTATGCCTATGAATGGTCACAAGTGTGGAAAAAATTATGAACTTCTGCTAACCAAATGCATATTTCTGATGCCATAATTAGTCAGCATGGTGGATACTCAGGCAATGCTTGATAACCTGACAAAACTCAGTTTCTATTGTGGGAGAGCTGATCAACCTGGACTGAAGAAAGTGCTTGACAGAGAGAAGCTTAAATAACACCAGAGAGGCGCCTGGATGGCTCAGTCAGTTAAGCATTAGGCTCTGGATTTTGGCTCAGGTCATGATCTTACAGTTTCATAGGTTTGAGCCTGCATCGGGCTCTGCACGGACAGCACAGAGCCCACTTCAGATTCTCCCTCTCTCTGTCCTTCCCCTGCTCATGCTCTCTCAAAATAAACTTAAAAAATAAATAACTATTTTTAATTTACTTTCAATTATGCCCACATTTCATAATCAAAACATTAGGCAGTATATTAAACAATATCCTTATAACCTGAAAGTTTAATCACTACCAAAAGTAGTCCAGGGATTCTTAACCTGGAATCCATGGAGACCAAGATGATTTACAAATAAGCTTGTCAAGAATCTGAATCCCAACGCACCTGGGTGGCTCAGCTGGTTTAACGTCCTGACTCGATTTTGGCATACTCTACGGGGCAGAGCCTGCTTGGGATTCTTTGTCTCTGCCCCTCTCCAGCACTAGAATGTGCACACTCTCTAAAAATAAACGAACTTAAAAAAAAAAAAAAATCTGAATCCCCAGAAGTCACCCGCAAAAGTAAGGCTTATTTTCCTAGGATGGTCAGAAAATTCTTAAATTGGGACAACAACCAAAAGAGCCAAGAATCACACTGTTTCTGGTCAAATATTTACTATAAAAGTTTATCAGTTTCCTAAGGATGTTTTAATTACATATAACAAGTCCATCCTCATCACGTAAGATTTCATGGCTTTTTTTTAAATGGGGAAAAAAACATTATTGAACTTTCAAGGCTTAAAAAAAGGGCCAGTTTCCTAAATAATTTTTCTTAGTAAAAACTACCTTATATACTAGAATAGATATCCAATGATCAAATGAGTGGCTTTTAAATAGTGCTGGGGGAGGGGGGGCCTGGGTGGCTCAGTTGGTTAAGCACCATACTCTTGATTTCAGTTCAGGCTGAGCTAAGCATGGAGCCTGCTTAAGATTCTCTCTCTCCTTCTTCCTCTGCCCCTCCCCTGCTCACGCACACACACAAGCACGTGTTCTGTCTGTCCCCCTCTCTCTCTCTCCTCTCTCAAAAAATAAATAAGGAAAATAAACAGTGATAGGGAAAAAGTGACATCTGTATTTTTAAAAATCAAAATTATTAAAGTAAAAAGTATACACAACTCAAGCCTAAATGCAGAGTCAGATCACATCAGGTTTTTAAAAATCTGGAACCAAACCTCACCAACAGAAGAATAAAAATCTAATCTAAGCAGGTTGGTTTGCCAGGTTTTAATCAAATAAGTCAACTCCTTGAGTAAGTTAACTACTGTTTCTTAAGGCTATATTTTAGTTTTCATAATTTATTTTGAGAAGACAAAAGAACATCACTCAATTTTTTTTATTTTTTTGTTTATTTTTGAGAGTGAGAGAGAGAGACAAAGACAGGGCATGAGTGGAGGATGAGCAGAGAAAGAGAGAGACACAGAATCTGAAGCAGGCTCCAGGCTCTGAGCTGTCAGCACAGTGCCCGACACAGGGCTCAAACCCACAAGCCACAAGATCACGACCTGAGCCAAAGTTAGACACTCAACCAACGGAGCCACCCAGGCACCCCAAAAGAACATCACTCTTAACGTAACATGTAAATCTGAAATAAATTTTTGACCAAGGCCACAACGACAGATCTCATTTATCTGCCCCCAAGTAACTGTAATTCTTTATGACGAGTAGGTTAGGGAAGACCTTTTATTTTAGGTGTCTTTTAATGGGATTTCAAGCTTTAATTGCTCAGTCACTTTGAGAGACTAAAAAAGCTCTGGCCCAGGAAAAGAGAAAAAAGCAAATTCTAAAAATTCTAGCAAAACATGAAACTGCCAAGATTCACTGTAACTCACATGTGTACAAAATACCTCTAACTATGAGACTATTACAGCACTGTTTGCATGCAAATTTGGAGGACAATCTAAAAGTCAGCAATAAGGTCTAACCATACGGTTCCACAAAGAACCCCTTTAAAAAAGGAGTCACCCGGGAGTGCCTGGGTGGCTCAGTCGGTTAGGCATCGGACTTCAGCTCGGGTCACGATCTCATGGTTTGTGGGTTCGAGCACGGCATCAGGTTCTGTGCTGACCGCTCAGAGCGTGGAGGCTGTTTCGGATTCTGTCTCCCCCTCTCTCTCTGCCCCTCCCCTGCTCGCTCTCTGTCTCAAAAATAAACATTAAAAAAAAATTGGTCACCTCAAAGATGTATTGGTTTGGAGGGAATAGACTAAGTAAGGTATTAGCAACAGGAGGAGGGGAACAAACCTACTATATACATACCAAGTCTCTCTGTCTTTCTGGAAGAACACAATAAAAATAATGGTTGTCTGGGCAGGAGAACTTCAATGCTGAAGGACAGAGGAGAGTATTAATTTCTCCATATACCCTTTAGAACCTTTCAAGTGCTGTGCTCTATGTATGTATTCCCTATTAGACAGAATAAAAAATTGACTTACTTTTCAATGAAGTAGAGATTAACTTTTAGCTCACAGATTGACTTTTGGCTCAGACACTGAAGTTTAGATAGAATCTACTAAGCAATAACAATGTCAAGTTATGATATAGCATAACTCTCCTAAAACGTCTTCCAGAAATTAAAGCACATTCATTCATTCAACCAACAGTTCAGTGCCTACCACATCCTTTAGATATTAGAGCAATGCCCAAGTCTTCTAAGAATCCCTGTCTTCATGGAGATTTAGTAGGAACAGAGATAAATGGTATAAAATATAACTTCAAATAGTGATAACTGCTACACAGAGAGGGAAATAAAGGGAATAAAGAGGAACTACAGAGAAGGGGGAGAGGAAAACTGTGTTTTGAGATGACACGTGAGTCAAGAACTGAACAATAAGCCAAAACACGCAATGCAGTAAACAGAAGGAAAGCCCTGTGACTGGAACAAACTTAGTCTCTTATTGTTCAGTATTGTTCAGCAAAGCAACAGTGTGGCTGCAGTGGAGTGACCCAAGGAGAGACACGCAGGAGATGACCTCCGAGGTAGGAAGATGTAAGGCAGACCTTGAAACTAAGCGGGGGTGGGGGGAGTCAAGATTTTATTCTAAATGTGATGGCGAACCTTTGTAGAGTTCTGAGAAGGGGAGTGACATGATCTGTATTTTAAAAGGTAACACTAGCTGCTGCTTAGGAGGCTAATACAGTAGACTAGGCAGCAAATGATAGAACTGAAAAGTGGTTTCAGAGAGATGAGTAAATGTGTCTGATAAAATATGTCTGGGTGGATCAGTAGGTTAAGCGTCTGTCTGACTCCTGATTTCAGCTCAGGTCTTGATCTACGATTTGTGAGTTTGAGCCTGCTCGGGATTCTCTCTCTGCCCTTCCCATGTGTGTTCACGCAGGGCGTGCATGCACATTCTCTCTCTCAAAATAAAATTTAGGGGCGCCTGGGTGGCTCAGTGGGTTAAACCCCTGACTTCAGCTCAGGTCATGATCTCGTGGTTCATGATCTCTTGGTTTAAGCCAAGCCCGGCGTTGGGCTCTGTGCTGACAGCTCAGAGCCTGAAGCCTGCTTCAGATTCTGTGTCTCCCTCTCTGCCCCTCACCTGCTCACGCTCTGTCACTCTCTCTCTCAAATATAAAATAAACATAAGAAAAAAAATTTTAACAAACTAAAAAAAAAAGAATATATTTTGAAAGTTAAGGGGCACCTGGGTGGCTCAGTCGGTTAAGCGGCCGACTTCGGCTCAGGTCATGATCTCGCGGTACTTGAGTTCGAGCCCCGCGTCGGGCTCTGTGCTAACCGCTCAGAGCCCGGAGCCTGTTTCAGATTCTGTGTCTCCTTCTCTCTGACCCTCCCCCCTTCATGCTCTGCCTCTCTCTGTCTCAGAAATAAATAAACGTTAAAAAAATAAAAATTAAAAAAAAAAAAGAAAGTTAAGTGCCTAGAGAATTTGCTAGTGGATTGTATAGGGGAATCTGAGTGGGACAGTAAATGTGTGAAGAGTAATTCAAAAAATCACCTTATATTTGTATAGTTATTTACAGTTGTCAAGGTATGTTTACATACATTATGTAATTTCATTATAATAAGAGGCAAGGGAAGGTCACACCAGGTCAAAATCCAAGTTCTGCCTCTTGCCAGTTTTAAGGCCCCAGGAAAGTCATTTGAATGATTTCTAGACTATAAAAGGTAGTCTACTTCACAAGATCAAGATCTGCAAGTATCAAAAGGTTCAAGAATTTTGCAAATGTAGGGGTGCCTGGCTGGCTCAGTCAGTGGACATGCAACTCTTGATCTCAGGGTCGTGGGTTCAAGCCCCACACTGGGTGCAGAGATTACTTAAAAATAAAAAAAGAATTTTGCAAATGTAAATAATGACCAGTTGGAGGTAAACAGCATCCTATTATTAGCTGTCCACCACCACCACCACCGTCACATTCTATATGGAACCTTGTATTGTGGTTGACAGAGGAGGCAAACTTAAAAAAATTTTTTAATTAAAAAACAAACATTTTTGCACTGGCTGTTATATGTAGGGGACGAATCACTGGATTCTACTCCTGAAATCATTACTGCACTATATGCTAACTAACTTGCAAGTAAATTTTAGAAAATTAAAAAATAAATTCATTAAAAACACTTTTACTGAGTAAAGGAAAATATACATAACAACAGGCACTAGGAAAAACATTACAGGCTTGTAATCTTTCCTAGGAATTGGAGAAAACAGTTCTTTTAAGATAAGCTATAAAAGGCATTGAAGTTAAACCACTTAACTTTTACAAGACAAAACTCAAATCAAGCCCCCTTAATAGAGATGTGCTATCCACAAGATACTGTAAAATTATGATCATGAGTTATCACTGTCTTAGTTAAATAGTAAAATGAAAATACCTAGTGTAAACTAAATTATTGTGTGCCAAATGAACTAAATTATGAGGACTTCAATTCACTGTCATAAGTCATTTCTGTAACTTCATTAAACAAAGTTTCACAGAATTTATTTTTCCATCCAAGGCTTTTGTATTACTGCAGAATATGTCCAGAGTCAAGCAAACTGGAAAAGAAAAAAGTTAAATCTTTAATTCATTACGTGTTCTGGAGAATTATCTTGAATATCAATTCGTATTATGTAGTTGATGACCCGAATACAGAAAACAAAAATTTAAATGAGGGATCCTCTATCCCTCATTTTCAACTGGGCCTCAATAAACATGATGGGGCCACGTGAGAAAAACTACATCGTTAAGAACCATCCAGTGCACACAGCAATTAAACTGCCTTGTGCAGAATCTGAGACAAATCCATAATACAACAAATTTCTCACTATGAAGGTTCACTTTATTAAACTCCAGCATACCATGACAATCTATGCTACTTCCCTGATTTCTAAGAATTTCTACCACATAAAACGTCTTATTTCTCCAAATCAAACACCTTTTAGGTTAGAGATATCCTCGCCATCTCAGATATATTTAAGTGCAATTGCACGAAGCACTACACAATACATCATCCTTCAAAAGATCCTGGGCTTGCTATGAATCTCCCCGCAAACTTTGGAAGAACAAACCAGGCTATGCCAAGGAAACGATGCTGCAAGTTAGTCACTTTAACTCGCATACAGAGGTTCTGAGGTTCTGAGCAATAGAGGTTCAACGAAAATTTTGGTTAAAAATGACAAGAAAGTTCAAGGTTTTGTTTTTGTGCACTGCAAGAAATACTGCACATCTGAGGACCTGATATTACGTAAAGAATTTACAAAACAAATATGTCGATTTCCATGCTTCCATATGCATTTGTCAAAGTGTAGTATTTATAAAGAGCCGAAGAATGGTTTAAAATTAAAAGTGCATAAAATCAAGAGGCAAAGGATTTCAGTCTCCCATACCTGCGCTGCCCCTCCCCTCCCCCAATTCTGTGTTAAACTATTCCCTCTGAGCAAAAACAGCTCTCAGAGTTTGTCAACCAGAGTAAAATCACTTCACAGAGATAACGGGCGGAAACGTATTTAAAAGGGAGGAGATCATGAAAGCGAGGGGAGCCGGACGCGGAGCCCCACGTCCTCCCCGGACCCCAGCAGCCAGCGGCGGACATGTGCCTACTGCTGCAGGACGCGCGGCCGTCCCGGAGCCGCCTCCCGGGGCATAGGGCCCCGCCCGGCCTCATTCTCCTGGTTCATTCATTCTGAATCCGGGGCTTCCGCACCCCCGCGCTCCCGCCCGGCCCAAAAGAAGGCTCCAGGGCTGAGGAGCTGTGTCGGGCCACAGCTCCCGCCCGAAGTCCGGGCCCCGCCGCGATTCCCGCGCGCCCGCGGCCTCCTCCCAGGTGGTCTGAGAGACTGCAGAGGCCCGCACCGGCCCGCACCCGAGACCAGAGCCCCGCAACCCAGCGGCCCCACCCTCCGCCAATGTGCAGGCCGGGCCTTCCCCGCCTGCGGGGCGGCCACCTGGAAGCCACCGGTCTCCGCCGCCCGGCTGCCCCACCGCGGCCGGAAGTCTCCCCGGAGCCCCCTCCCCAGCGCCTGACTTCCCTCGCCGCCGCGGCCAGACCCTCTCCGCGCTGGCCTCGGGCCTCCCAGCGCCGGCCGCGGGCCGAAGGAAGCGAGGAGCCGCGCCGCCGGGTCCGCCGAGCGGGCAAGAGCAGAGCACAGAGCCGGGGGTTGGCCTGGGCGGTTACCTTGATAATCCTGCGGGGCAGCCCGGCCATCTTGTCAGATCCCGAGTTCGGCCTCTGGTCTCGACTCTGGCTCCGCTCGCCTCACGCACGAGTGGAAGTCCAGGGCTCCACTTCCGGGGGACGTTGCCGCGCCCGCCGCCGCCGCCGCCGCCGCCGCCGAGGCCCCTCGGGAAATGTAGTCCCTGCTCGCGCGCGGGCGGGCTTCCCTCGGACCTGGCCCCCTCCCCCGCGTTCCCCGCCCCAACCCCGGCCTGGGGATGGCGGAAGTGACGAGTCCCGGTGGGGCAGGGAGTTGGGGGAGGCGGCGCCGGGCGGCGCGGAGCTCCGGCGCTCGTGGCGGAGCTCGCCGCGCGGTGGTGGGACTGTGGAGCCGGCGCCCCGCCCGCACCAGTGGGCGACGTAACAGAGGCCCGGGCGCGGACGCAGCCCATTCATTCATCCGCTAGTTTTTTGGTTCATTCAACGTTCCTGCGTTGCGCGCGGCCGCAGTTGGCGCTGCGGTGAACGACTGCGGTGAAGCTGAGCTGCGGGCCCCTTCCTTTAAGGGAGGTGGAAGATGGGAACTCAGTAGCCAAACTCGTAAATGCGGGCTTCGGAAGTTATCCGCGAAAACCCTAGCCAGAGAATTTTGATATTTAAATTTTGATATTTAAATTTCACATAAATCGGTCCCCTTAAAACCCAGAGAAAGCTGAAAGAAAGCGTTTGGAGAGAGTTGGGGGCAGGGAAGTGGCTTCTGAACGCCCGGACCTCGTGGTTGAGACGCAGTGTTGCTAGCTGGAAGAATGACCAAGGACAGGATTAGGGAGCCCAGAGTAATCCCTAAAAGAGGGATTACCCATGGAGCGCAAGGCTCTAAAGGAAGATTAGAGTGGCGGTACCTGAAAATGGGATTGTTCGGGAAGCATTTTTGTGACATCCTGGTGATTGCTTGCTATAGTTTTTTTCACGGGTTTTATTTTAATTCATCTTCACAGCAATCTTAAGATGTTGTCTCCACTTTACAATGTCCACTTTACAAATGTGGTCCAGAAATGTTAACTTTTTCCAAGGTTATGCAGGAGAAAATGGAGCTGTTTTGATCCCAGGCGTGTCTCCCAAAACATGGACCCCTTAACTGCTTAACCACAGTTTTTCCTAGCACAGCACAGACAGTAGATGGTGAATAAAGAATGCCAGGTGCTGTGTTGGGGGTTGAGAATATAAAGACCCTAACTGCCTGCCAGTAACTTAGAGTCCAATAGAGTAGAGAGACAAGTAAACAATTAATTACAACCCAGTGTGTTAAGGGGTATACTAGAGGTTCCTCCAAGGCGCTGTTTGAGCCCACAGGGGCATTAATTGATTGACAAGTCAGAAAAGGTTTCCCGAAGAAGTGAAGTACTTCAAGGATAAATGAGAGTCTAACTGACCTGGTAGGGAAGAGCATGTCAGGCATAGTAAATAGCCTGTGAAATGGCACTGGACTACAAGAAAATAATTGTATATCTATGTCTGTATCTACATCTATTTATATGTAGAGAAAGAGAGAGAGCATTAAAGAAGTGGAGACTATGAGTGCAAGAAACCTAGTAAAAATGATAAGAAAACATGTGTGGGGCACAATGCAAAATGATTACATGGATTACCTCATCTAACCATAAAGTTCATTAGGCAGGTTCTCTTATAACCAGTGCTTTTTAGATGAGAAACCAAGCCTCAGAGGTAATAATGAGAACTTCACATAACCAGAAGCCTGAAATGAGTGGTTCTGTGATTAGAAGAATCTGGGATAGTAAATGACATCGGACAAGGATACTTTCAGAATATTTTAGAGAAGGCCCAGGAGAATTCACCCTGATAGGAAGAAAAGCAGCATGACTATTAGGTTAGAAGTGTGTTCTTCCAGTTATCTTGTTGCCTAACAAACCAGTTCAACCTTACTGTTTAAAACAACAACAATCATTTACTTAGCTCTTGAATCTGCAATTCGGGCAGGGCTTGGCGTGGAAGGCACATCTCTGCCCCATGCTGTGCTGTGTCAGCCTGGGCGGCCTGAATGGGCCCAGATCCACTTCCAAGATGGCTCACATAGCTGGCAAGTTCATGCGGACTATTAGTTTCTCTCCAAGTGGGCCTCTCCCTGGGGCAGCTTTGCCTTTCTCAGTACATGGTGGCTAGATTCCATGGGTGACTATTCTAGCTAGCAAAAACAGAGGCTGAATCGTCTTTTTTGACCTAGCCCTGGGAGTCACATTGCATCTCCCATGATAATTTATTGGTTGACTAATCACAAAAACCCACGCAGTTTCCAAGGTATGTGGCATGGACTCCACCTCTTGAAAAGGGAGTGGAGAGATTCTAGAAACTAGCACAGTATGAGTGTGATGGAAGATATGGTTGTGGCCAACTTTGGAAAACACGAACTATCACAGGTACATTTGTTAGTATACTTACAGCCACCTACCTTAGTGTCACCTGCCTGTGATTCCAAGTGCTGGTTAGAATAAGCATGTCCAGAGCCCTTCCCTCAGAGATTCTAATTCTCTAAGTCAGTGGTGAGGCCTGGGAATCTGCATTTAAATATGAGTGATTTTGATGGATCCTAAAATTTGAGAATAAAAGATTTTGAATACACATCAACAAGAATGGATGAACCCAAAATGTTGCCATGTGCCTTTTTTGGCTATTCTCTATTAGGATAGATAATGAGTATCATGCAAAGTGAGAGTGAGGGTTCTGGAGCCCTGATTTAGGTTTGAAAACTTAATATTTGCTTAGCTTGTCTAGCTTTCATTTTCTTCATGTATAAAATGTACCCACGTGTGACTGTTGTGAAGTTTAAATGAACACTACATAGCTCTTAACAAGGCCTATTATTTTTATAATCTTAATAGAACTAGGTATAGTTTTCCTTAGGAAACAAGATTTTTAAAACTTGACAGTATAACTTTGTTTGGCAGAGGCTGTTTGATGGCATAAAACACTCTTAAGAGTATTAATACTAAAATATATTTTTTCATGCCTCTTCTAGTTGTTTTTCCCGTTCTTTTCCCCCTTGAGAACAGCTCACCCTATACTCATCTGAAAAATAAAATCTGAACTTCTGATTCATGTCAGTCCTGTAGAACAGGATACAGTCTAGAAGGACAGGTTGCCACAGGACCAAGATGAGGTCTATTCTCAAGTTAGAAATCTAGTCAAGAATCCTCCTTCTTATATCCATAAAATATAGATAAAACAAGGATATCGACCAAACTGAATCGATTCCTTCAGAACAGGAGTGTTGGGTATTAGAAAACAGAAGTAAAAGGGAGACATTTCACTTATACTCTTGTACCTTTTAGATTTTGGACTGTGTGAATGTAAAACCTACTTAAAACATTAAATAATCCAATTCACGAATTTCAACAGCCTTAAGAGATATTCAAAGTTCTTTCAGTGCTGATCAAGGATTATACCATACACTCAAAACTCATCAAAAGATGCTGGTCCATGGTACTGAATAAATTATATTGACCAGATAGCTCCACTAAGCTGAATAGCACTAGGCAAAATTCTTAGCTAATTAATCTTCTTTGGCTTTTTGTCAGGCCTCACTCTCAACTGTGTTTTGTTTTGTTTCATTTTGTTTTGTTTTCCAGTCTCTGTTCCCTCTAGGACACCAACCACAAGTGCCTTTGCATTATGATACAGGGAGGGACCAAGCAAGAATGCTGTGCTGGAGGAATTAGAGGGGTTCTATTCCACGCACTCTTACTCCCAGAACTATTTTATTGCATTCTGTGCCTTTCCCACCCTCACCCCCAAATATTCCATGTTTGCTACTTTGGTCCTATAATACCGGATACATAAGTACTATTTACCTTGCAGGCAATATCTTGGGACATTTTTACCTGAGCTCTTCAGTGTTGTGGATCTCTTCCATTCTGGTCACTAGTGGAGTCCTGGGGCCTAGCTCAGGGCCTACTACATGATAGTTCTCAAGAAATATTTGTCAAGGGAATGAACCAATAACTGGAGGGGGAAAATAAACACCCCTTTGAGAATAGGTCACGTCGATTCATGATCAATAAGTGAGTGCTTACAGAAAGCACAGGATGTTTATGTTCACCCCTAAACTTTTCAACTTCCTGAAGGGCAACGGTTGTTTTTTTCGATTGTTTGGTTGGTTGGTTTTTTGTTTTTTGTTTTTTTTTCCCCACAACCATCTTGTGCTTTACAGAGACAAAATAGAAGGTGAGTTTGGAATATGGTAGATCAGTCACCTCTAATAGAGGCCCTGTTTCAATTCAAGAGCGGTAGTCATCCAGCAGAAATATTTGTTTGCAAATATTTGTTCCTTATGCTGCAAGAAACAAATTTATTGTTTCTTGCAGCATAAGAAAACCATTTAGTGGGCGGTCAAGACAGGAGTATCTGTGAGAAGAGAGTTCATGAGCAGTGACTCAGGGAGGAAGTGGGGGGGGTGGAGGAAGAAAAGGCTGCACACTGATTTTAACAAAGAAAAAAATGCCTGCTGCCTCATGTTCAAGACTTCAATGTAAATAGCTGAGCACTTACAAACTGTTAACTGACACAATGCCAGCCTGTAAGGAGCTGAGTGTCCTAAGAACACTCATGGTGGAAGGCATCAGGAAAGACAAGACCCAGGGGAATCAGAGTAATAAGGTTTACCTTTGTTTACTGCTTTATGCTTTAGAAAGCATTTTTGAATGTTATCTCATCCACAGAGAGCCATCGTTGGCTCCACCATGTGTCTATAAAGGTAGATGAGGAGGGTAGGCCTTTCTCTGGGCCAGTTCCCAGTAGAAACAGGATCCCAGGGGATTGTGACTCAAGACATTTGGCCAGAAGCCTGGCTGGAACAGGAACTCTGGAAGCAAGGTTGTTTTCCCTGTAAATGTGTGCCACCCTTTCAGGTTCCCAAGGAACTGTTTGCATTCCATGACCTTGGGCTTCAAGTCACTGCATAACTTGGCCTGTGATTGCATATTCAGCCTGCCAGCTAAACTGTTCCTGCATTTCTCTCCTTCTGGTGTGCCTTGACCTTTCTTCTTCCCCAGCCAGCACCCCTCTCCTTCAATCCTATGATTTTCTCATACGCTTCTGTTGTGTTGCTGGCTTTCTGCAGAAACTGCCCACCTGGTTCCAGCATGATATGAAATGTTTTGAAAAGTGTTTTTGCCCTTGATATCAATGACTGGGGATCGTTAAACTCTGGAGGTTTCCAAACTTTGGGGGGTTAAACACCTCAGAGGCTGGTTAAACACACAGGTGCAGGGCCCCACCCAAGGTCTTCTGTGTGCAAGTCATGGGCCCCATGTGTCTGTGTTTTTAACAAACTCCCCAGGCACTACTGAAGGGCCCAAAGCTTCAGAGAAACTGTCTTGTATTTTCTGATCTACTCAAGAAAACAGAACAGTTGCAACAGGAATCTTGACTTATACTGTTCTTGTTCCTGTTTTTCTAGATCCTCTTTGACCCCCAAACCCGTATCTTTCCTCCTGTTTGTTCTAATTTTCTGGTCCAAATGTTATATATTTCAGATTATTTGTATTTAAGTTGGCCCAAGTCCTCAGAATTCCAGATTGTTGGGTTTTGAGGAGGCCAATAAATAAAACCCCCTTTCCCCTCCTGAAACCACAACCAATTGAAAGAGATGGAGATCAGACCATTGCTTTCATTACTAATAAAGCTTATTGGAGAACACAGCTCTGAGTCTGCAGTAATTTGGGTTTACTAATATTCCCCCGACCCGTTCCCCAATTGCAGGCATAGCCACTCACACTTAGCACAGCCGGACAACTACAACGCCCCTTAACCCAAGACAGAGCAGCGCTGGGAATGCTGGAGAGCAGAAGACAGGCCACTGAAGAAGAAGAAAGAGAAGGAGGAGGAGGAGAAGGTGGCAGGGGGAGAAAGGAGGAAGTGAAAGAGAGAAGGAGAAAGGAAAAGAGGAAAAAGGAAGGGAGAGAAAGAAGAGAGAAGAGAAAGAGACAAGGCTGAGCAGACTCAGCTCATTATTCACCAATCACATTGGGGTGCCTGGGTGGCTCAGTTGGTAAATCTTCTGACTTCCGCTCAGGTCATGATCTCTCCGGCTCCGTGCTGACAGCTGAGAGCTGGAGCCTGCTTGGGATTCTGTGTCTCCCTCCCTCTCTGCTCCTCCCCCACTCACGCTGTCTCTCTCTCTCAAAAATAAAATAAACATTAAAAAATTTTTTTAAATAAAATAAATTAACCAATCACAAAACTTATTCCTCTTACCTTCAATTTACAGAATTACTTGACATCCTCTTAACCTACTGCTCACTTTCAGTCTCAACTCCCCAGAGGCAACCTCAGCCCACAGTCTGGACAATTTCATTGTAGCTTTGGCTATCCTGTGATCCATCATACCTGCACTCTCTCTAACACCGTAATTTTCACATCTGGGTGCCTTTTCACTCACGGTTCCCCACTCCATCTGCCAACTGGTCTTACCTTCCTTTCCAAAACATCTTGCACAGTATGTTCTACCAAATGCTCACTCTGATAATCCGTTTACCTATCTCCCTCACCACACTGTGCACCCTTGTTAAGTCAGGGAGCACCATATTCTTCTTTGCTATGTTCAACAGTAACACGATGACTTGACACATATTCCCTCCTTCCTGCCTTCCTTCATTCTCTACCTATTGTGTCCAAGCTCCTCCCTAGGAATCAGTTTTTTAAAATGAACTGGGTAGGAGTGCCTGGGTAGCTCAGTCAGTAAAGCGTCCGACTTCGGCTCAGGTGATGATCTCCCGATTCATGAGTTCGAGCCCTGCATCGGGCTCTGTGCTGACAGCTAAGCCTGGAGCCTGCTTCAGATTCTGTGTCTCCTCTCTCTGCCCATCCCGTGCTTGTGCTCTCTTTCTCAAAAATAATAAATAAACACCGAAAAAAAAAAATAAAATGAACTGGGTATTGAGGCACCTGGGTGGCTCAGTCGGTTAAGCATCTGACTCTTGGTCTCTGCTCAGGACATGATCTCACAGTTTGTGAGTTCCAGCTCCAAGTCGGGCTCCGAACTGACAGTGTCGAGTCTGCTTGGGATTATCTCTGTCTCCCTCTTTCTCTGCTGCTCCCCTGCTGGCTCTCTCTCAAATAAATAAATAAATAAATACTTTAAAAAATAAAATAAAATGAACCAAGTAGGACCTCCAGTCTTGAAGTTAATTTCTAACATGGGAAATATCTTTAAACAAATTAATATGTTTGATGTGATAAATTCCATAATTGAAATAGAAGATACAGTGAAGAGTATATATAAGATACAGGGAAGGCTTCATTCACTCAATTATTTAATAAACATTTAGTGAGTGCCTACTAAGTACCAGGCACAATACTAGTTTCCACAGGTAAATGATGAGCCAAATCAAACTTGGAATTACCCTCATGGAGAATGGATGCAGACATAAATGAATGAAATTAACACAAGATAAGTGTGAAATGTTATTTTAATCAAAGTTCCTTGTTGCAGGCATAGAAACTGACTCAGACTAACAGAAAAGGAATTCATTGGGAGGACATAGGGTGGTTCATCTGTTCACAGGGAAGGCCTCAGACCAGGCTCAAAAACACAGAGGGTGCTGGCATTCTGGAGCTGGGCAAGGAAGGGAGCCAGAGGACTCACCTTGTGAGTTTTCTGTTGGACACTTCTCCCCTGCCCTCCTCCAGGTATGCCGTTCTTGGGTGCAGAGCCTCTTGGGTTCTGATTGCTATTTCTGACTAGGGTGGACTGATGGGCATGGGAGTCTGGGGTCTGACTGCACTTTATATGGACTTTCAACCATTCCATCAGTTTTCAGTCCCCTCCTCACTCCCTTTTCCTAAATGCTTGGTGCCACCAACTATATGAGCCTTGGTACGACCTGTAGTCTTAACTTTGCTAAGTCAGGTGCCATTCCTGCATTGGCTGGCTTTCACCCTTGTTCTCATCAGTGCGTGGGTATGATTCTTGAGGTAAGAGGGTAAAAACTCATTTTATGCTGAAATGAGTATTTTTGTGTCTTTGAGGCAACATATCCTGCAAAAGGAGATTATTCACAGATTAGTTTTTCATTAACAATTTATTGAAGTAACAGTAAAATCTAGTTTTTCCGTAAGCTTTCAAGTTCAACTACAAATCTTATTATTCCATTTGTAAGACTAACAAAATATGTTTAAAAATTAGAATCACAGGGGCACCTGGGTGGCTCAGTTGGTAAAGCGTCCAACTTTGGCTCAGGTCATGATCTTGTGGTCTGTGGGTTCGAGCCCCATGTTGGGGTCTGTGCTTCAGCTCAGAGCCTAGGGCCTGTTTCAGATTCTGTGTCTCCCTCTCTCTCTGCCCCTCCCCTGCTCATGCTTTGTCTCTCTCTCTCTCAAAAATAAACATTTAAAATTTTTTTAATTAGATTAATTTAATTCTACTATAATAGCTAATCTAACAGACCACAAATGAAATCTAATACAAATTATCTTATATATTCTAAATATTTAAATATAAACATGGTATACACATGTTTGTAAATGTTATATTTTCAAATATAACTAGAAGTTAGATGGGTTTGATTTACTTAGTCATTTCTACAATTAATTCTAAATCTTTTTTTTTTTTTTTTGAGAGAGAGAGAGAGACAGAAAGAGAGAGAGAGAGCATGAGAGCAGAAGTGTGAGCCAAGGAGGGGGCAGAGGAAGAGAGAGAACCTTAAGCAGCCTCCACACAGAGCCTGATGCGGGGCTCGATCTCACAACCATGAGAGAAATCAAGAGTCAGATGCTTAACTGACTGAGCCACCCAGGCGCCCCTAGTTCTAAATCTTTGAAGAACTGAAGTCACTTACATCCAAGGAAACAATTAAGGAACCTCCAGGTAATCTGGGATTATCTATACCAACAGTTTGGGGTGCCTTCTAGATTGGTTGTGAGGGTGAAGTTTGGAAGGGCAGTCTTCCAGGATCATCTTCTGAGTGACCTGGAGGGAGAAGCAGAATCCTATTTTATGGTTGCTATGTCAATAGAAATTCCAAGTCCATGCCCACCAATAGGGTTGTCTCACTGCCCGTGTCACTTGAATTCAGGTTATCCATATACTTAAATCTTAGTGTGATTTGAGTCCCTAATCTCTTACCTAGGTTGTTTCACTATTTGATTTACCAATACATTCAATAAAGCTCCCATTGCTTGAAACTATTCAGAATTCCTTTCACGTTCTATCCATATGGGAGAGTCACATGCTTATGTTTAAGTGAAATCCAATTGGATTCTGCACCAATCTCTGACTTTCCATTTACAACACTAAACGCATGCTGATGACACTCTTTCTGATATGGTGCCAGTTATCGTCCTTGTGCTCCTCTAGATCCACCCTTTACCTTGTCCACCCTGCTCTCTGCCCAGGAAGTTGATCTGAATGTACTACCCTGCATGGAGGGGGTTCATTGCCCTTTGGTTTGGAGAAGGATGGGCAGGTGAGAGTAATTATTAACCTAGGTTAGTCCTGGCAAGATCACCTTAGGCTGGCTATGCCCTTTGACAGAACATTACTGCTCTTCTCAAGGTAGCCAACTAAACGATTCTCTCCCTTCTGGGATGGAAGGAATAGCCAGTGCTACGAAACCTAGGTTACACTATTACTATCACTTCTTGTGATTCCACTCACACCTCTGTAAAGAATCTTTCTGTAAATAAACCCTTCCGGAATTACATACTTTGACTATGTCATCTGTTTTCTGCTCTGACCTTAAGTGATATACCAACTTAAAGATAGAAATTTTTGGGGCACCTTGGTGGCTCAGTTGGTTAAGCATCTGACTTCAGCTCAGGTCATGATCTCACAGCTCATGAGTTTGAACCCTGTGTTGGGCTCTGTGCTGACAGCTCAGAGCCTGGAGCCTGCTTCAGATTCTGTGTCTCCCTCTCTCTCTGCTCCTCCTCCACTCTCTCTCTCTCTCTCTCTCTCTCTCTCTCTCTCAAAAATAAAGAAACATCAAAAACAATTTTTTTAAGCTAGAAATTATTATTGTTTATTTTAGACCAAAATATTTTTTCGTTTTTAATTACATTCATTAGATTATTCCTGACAGTCAAAAGGGAAGGATTGTATCTTAGTGCCTAAGAAATAAGTAATCTTCTTGGGCAAGGTATTCACAAATATTTACTAAACACCTGCAAAGTATAAATGTTACTCACATTGATTGAGTGCTTATTACATGCCAGGTACTTTGCTAAGCATTTTACTTACCTTCTTTTATTTAATCCGCTCAACAATTCTATAAAGTAGATCATTATTATCCACCTGTTACAGAAAATAAACTAAGACTCAAAAATATTAAGAGGGGCGCCTGGGTGGCGCAGTCGGTTAAGCGTCCGACTTCAGCCAGGTCACAATCTCGCGGTCCGTGAGTTCGAGCCCCGCGTCAGGCTCTGGGCTGATGGCTCAGAGCCTGGAGCCTGTTTCTGATTCTGTGTCTCCCTCTCTCTCTGCCCCTCCCCCGTTCATGCTCTGTCTCTCTCTGTCCCAAAAATAAATAAACGTTGAAAAAAAAATATTAAGAAAATAAATTCTCCCAAATAACAAAATTAGGAAATAAGAAAATCAAGATTCAAATTTAGGCAGAGAGATTCTCAGAATCCACTTATTAATCTCCACACTCTACTGTTTCCTTAACATTAAACTATACATATGAGATACACAGATAAGAAGTAAGTTGAGCCTATATGCAGGAAGCCCAAGATCTTATAGGTAGAGAAGACATGAATGTAAAAATCACTTGGAGCATTCGCAAAAGAGCTTTTGAAGGAAAAGCAGTTTATAACTCATGGTCTATATTGTATTTAATATTACGTATTATGATGTGTGTATTAGTATCATGAAGGCCCTTACTGTTTAATCAGTACAATTTTTGTATATATTTTTCTCGAATCACTGATTATTTATTTCATTATGTCATTTCAGTGAGGATTTGGCTCCACTAATAGTAAAAAAGGCTTAAAGTAACACTGGCTTAAACGAGATAAAAGTTTACTTCCCTCTTTTATAAAAACCTGTAAGTAGGAAGCACAAGAACTGGGAAATCTGGTCCACAAAATTATCAAAATCCCAGACTCCTTCCAGCTGACTGCTCCATCATTCCAAAGTCAAGGCCCTTCTCTTAGTCTTTTAAGATAGTGACCATAACATCCACACTGCAGGAGAAAGGATGGAGTAAGGGGCAGAGAGAACCTATCAGATGTCTTTAAGGAAGAGACTCCAAGCTGCTACAAGACCCATTTGCTTACACCTCATTGGCCAGATTTTAGTCACACGACCATACCTATGTTTGCGAGATATGCTGGGAAATGTGGAGTTTTAAATTATGAGTAGGCAGGGGCACCTGGGTGGCTCAGTTGGTTAAGCGTCCAACTTTGGCTCAGGTCATGAGCTCAGCCACATGTTGGGCTCTATGCTGACAGCTCAGAGCCTGGAGTCTGGAGCCTGCTTTGGATTCTGAGTCTCCCTCTCACTCTTTCTGTCCCTCCCCTGCACATGCTCTGGTTCTCTCTGTCTCTCAAAAATAAATAAACATTAAAAAATAAATTAAAAATAAATGAATTCTGAGGAGGCATATACCCAGTCAAAGATTATGGGTTCAATTAATATGGAAGAAAGGGAGAAATATCTATTGGAGAAAATCTCTAGCAATTTCTGTTATAAATTTCTCAAAGTTTCTGGTGGGATCATTTATCAGTGTGATTAAAGGTATACATTTTTTCTCAAGAAGGCAAAGTGAGGGTTTGTGGGTGGCTCAGTTAAGTATTCAGCTCTTGATTTCAGCTCAGGTCATCGTCTCCAGTTGTGAGATTAAGCCCTGAGTTTGGCTCTGTGCTAGACATGGACTCGTTCTCTCTCCCTTTTTCTCTCTCTCTTAAAAAAAAAAATGAATAATTAAAAAAAAATAGGGGCACTCGGGTGGCTCAGTTGGTTGAGCGTTCAACTCTTGGTTTCAGCTCAGGTCATAATCTCACAGTTCGTGGGGTGTGGCTCTGCACCGGGATTCTCTCTCTCTTTCCTCTCTCTCTGCCCCTCCCTCACTTGCATGCTCTCTCTCTCAAAAACTAAATAAACATCAAAATAAAGAAACAAACAAAAAAACAAAATAAAAACTAAATGAATCATCAAGAAGGCAACGCAAATACTTCTTCAGAGGAACACCAAATGCTTACTAGGAAAACAGGGTCTTATGTTTTGCTTAAGTACAGTTCAAATAGATGTAGTCTGTAAATCTAGAAAGCTCCTTTTAAGTGTTACCTGTTGAGTGTGAAGTATTTCTGAGAAATATAAAACAGATCTGCCTTTGTCACCAGCTTCATTGTTTTTGTTGCACTCTATATTCTAGTCATATGGAGCTTATTTTTTGTTTCTTGAGAGACCCATACTGCTTCCTATTTTAGGACTCTCACACAAGCTGTTCTTTTTGCCCTCTTCATCTTCCTCACCTCTACCCTTCCTTCAGATTTCTACTTACATTCATATCTGTAGGGGTGTCTTTCCCAACCTCATAGACCACTTATATACTCCATGGCATTCTTTTCCTCTGAGACACTCAGCACAATCATAATAAAATGAATAATTACATAATTATACATTTAGTATTTGTCACCCCCACTTGATGTGTACTTCATGAAGACAGAAATTGTTGCTTTGGTGTCTGGTACATTAATAGGCACTTGGGACATATGTGTTGAATGAATGAGTGAAGTAGAATAAATTTAAAATTTAGGAGTTGCATGAAATCACCTAATAATGAAATAATTTTATTTTATTTTTTTATTATTATTTTTTAAATAATGAAATAATTTTAAAATTAAAACTATATTTTAAGGATTTTTAATAATGTAAATAAGTCCTAATGATGGAGGCTTGCAGTTTAAAATTGACACTATTTGGGGCACCTGGTTGGCTCAGTCAGTTGAGCGGCTGACTTCGGCTCAGGTCATGATCTCACTCGAGAGTTCGAGCCCTCCATCGGGCTCTGTGTTGACAGCTCAGAGGCTGGAGCCTGTTTCAGTTTCTGTGTCTCCCTCTCTCTCTGCCCCTAACCCACTCACATTCTGTCTCTGTCTCTCTCAAAAATAAATAAACATTAAAAAAATTTTTTTTTTTTAAATAAAATTGACACTATTTTTGGGCACCTGGATGGCTCAATTGGCTGAGTGTCTGACCCTTGATTTTGGTTCAGGTCATGATTCCAGGACCCTGCTGAGCATGGAATCTGTTTGAGATTCTCTCTCTCCCTCTGCCCCTCCCCTATCTCTTGCACACGCATAAGTGCTCTCTCCTTTCTCTCTCTCTAAAATAAAAGATAAAATAAAATAACTAAAATAATAAAAAACAAAATAAAATAAGAAAAAGATAACAAACTAAAAATAAAGTAAAAATAAAAAGAAATAAAATAAATAAAAATAAATAAATATAAATAAAAAATACTAAAATAAAATTAAAAAATAAAAATAAAATAAATAATAAAATAAATAAATAGAATAAAAAATAGTATAAAAATAAAATAAATAAAAATAAAAATAAATAAAATAAAATAAAATACTAAAATAAAAAATAAGCAAAATAAAACATTAAAATAAAAAATTAAAATAAAATAAAATAAAATGAAAAATAAACACTAAAAGAAAAGAAATAAAATAAATTAAAAAAATAAACAAATAAAATAAAAAAATAAAACAAAATAAAAAATAAAAAAACACTATTTAGGCTATTCATAGGAAAGATGTTCATGATACATTAAGTTATTTGTTTATTATGCACATATCTATGGTTTTATAAAAAGAAAATCTAAATGTGCAAGTATATGTGGATATTAATAGGAATAAAAGAAAACCTAAACATAATGTGTTTGTGTAAAAGAGAGGGAGATTGAAGGAGAACCAGGCTATCTGGTTCATATCTCAGCTCTGCCATTTATAGACATAGGATTTGAAAACAGTACACATACTGTGTCCAATAAATGTTAGCTATCATAACATAGATATAAGAAGCGATTAAAAGTTACAGATTATACACCAGGGCGTTAGCCGTGATTATCTCTTGGGTTTTGTTTTTTAAATCTGTATTAGCATTTTTAAAAAATATTTATTTATTTTTGAGAGAGAGACAGAGTGCAAGTGGGGGAGGGCCAGAGAGAGGGGGGCGGGACATAGAATCTGAAGCAGGCTCCAGGCTCTGAGCTGTCAGCACAGAGTCCGAAGCAGGGCTCAAACCCACAAACCAGGAGATCATACCCTGAGCTGAAGTTGGACATTTAACCAACTAAGCCACCCAGGTGCCTCTGTATTAGTATTTTTTTTTAATGTACATTTTCTATTTGGAAACGAGCACTTCACAAGTTCACACAGTGGTCAAGCTCATGGGTGCTGTATCAGTAGTTCTCAGCTTAAATCACAGTTCTGCCATTTGTACCTTGCATGACTTTGAACAAGTTATTTCACTCTCTGTGTTTCTGCAGCTTCATTTGAACAACAACAGTCATAATAATTATACCCATCTCCTAGGACTATCAGAAGGAAGAGAAGAAAAAAAATATGTAAAGTGCTTGAAGAATAAGGTCTGTCACATACTTAGTGCTCAAAACTGTAGCCAATTTTATATAATAAAATAAATAAAAAGTTTTAGAAAGATTGTCCCTAATAGTTTGGCAGTTAGATTGCTTTGGAGTCTTTGATCTCTGATTTATATAAAAAGTGACTTTATTTTATGAAGTTAGAGGAAAATTAAGGCAATCCCCTTTCAGCTGAAGCCATTTGTACCCAACTCCAAAGTTGTCCAATGTTGTCTGTTTCATCATTTTACTAGCATGAATTTAAACTGCTTTTATGTAGGCCGATGTAAGTTATTCGCTGGTGTTTCAAGTTTGTATTTTGGGGAATTATAGTTTTAAATTTGCTGGCACCAAACTCTAAAGTTAATGAAAACACTTCATGACATGCCTTGCTTCACTACTCACACACCACGGTCTCTTGGTTTTCATACTGCCTCTCTCCTTGCCACTTCTGAGAGGCCCTTGCTGTCTGTCCTCCTCCACATGACCTCTAAATGTTGGAATTCCCTGGGCCAGGTTCCAGGGCCTTTTTCTTTTTTTTCTACACTCTCTCCCTGTATGCACTCAACATTCCCATGGCTTCAAATCTGCATCTAGCCTAACCTCTATTCTTCGGACACATCTGTCCAACCACCTGCCTCATTTTACGTCTCTATTATATCTCTATTTCTATCTCAGAGATATCTCAAATCCAACAAGTCTCAAATGGAATTATTCACTTCTACCCTCATCAGACTCCAAAACCTGCTCCTCTTCGAGTCTCCCCTACCTCACGAACCACACCACCTTCAAGCTAGTGGTCAAAGAATCTCCTGAGGTGTCTTTCCTCTCCCTCAACTCCCACATGAATCAATCCATCAGCAGGTTCGGTCATCATTTCTACTTCCAGTATATATCTGGACTCTTTGCCCTTCTCTCCATCTCATCTTTGCCACCCTCCATCACGCCATTGCTCCTCACAAGCACAGCCAGAGTAATCTTTTAAAAACTTATATTGTAGGGGCACCTGGATGGCTCAGTCAGTTAGGCATCTGACTTCAGCTCAGGCCATGATCTCATGGTTCTTGAGTTCAAGCCCCACATTGGGCTCTGTGCTGACAGCTAAGAGCCTGCAGCCTGCTTTGGATTCCGTGTCTCCCTCTCTTTCTCTGCCCCTCTCCCCCTCATGCTCTGTCTCTCTCTTTCTCAAAAATAGGTAAATATAAAAAAAAAATTTAAACATATATTGTATCATGTCTCTTCTTTTGCATTAGAACCCTTCAGTGACCGCCTACTGCATTTAGAATAACATCTGCGCATATGGCCTCCATCCCAATCCCATGTTATCACTACCAACACCTACAAAGCCCAACGTGATCTGGCTCTTATTCACCTCATCTCCCGCCACTCTCCTCCACACCATACTCCAGCGCATGGCAAGCTATTTCTATACCCTTTACAGTTTTAAGTTGTTCCCTTCTAGAACTGTCTCTACTCTCTTTCCCATGCATGTGGTTGGTGTCTTTTTCTGGTCTCAGCTTTGTCAATTTTTCCTGGCCCCAATAAGTGAGTCTTTTTGTTAGTCAGTGGTCCCCACTCAACTCACTGTCATCAAGATGTGTCCTCTGGGGTCACCTTTGATCCATCCTTCTTCTGCTTCGCTTAGCAAATGTTTAATAAGTCCATTTGATTGTTTATTCAAATCTGTTCTCCTTTCTGTCTCTTCCTACAGCAGAGTCCAGAAACACATTACAGGGCAGCTTTGAAGGATGGACAAGATTAGAAAGGACAGAGTCATGTTCTCAGTGTGGGCTCTACAGGAACAAAGATTAGTAGCAGAATGAGCTTGGCATTCTGTGAAAAGTACGGAGATACCAAAGCAGCTCACATTTATTTTTCTTTACTGTGAACTTACATTCACTTATTTTCAATATTAATCACTCAGGACTATGGCCCTTACCTTTTTGAGGAGTTTATTGCCCCCTTTGAATACATGATAGAAGTTATGAACTCTTTTCAGAAAAATGTACATAAATACGAAATTTTGCAAATCATTTGGGAAAGGAATTAGTCAGTCATCTACTGTTTTGGATACCCACAGTGTTATTCATTTCATTTATTCAACAAATGTTGGAGACCTACAATGGGGCGGAGAGCAGTTCTAGATGTTGGGTTTGTATACAGTGTAGAACATGATAGATACTTGTTCCTGCCTTCATGGAGCTTGCATTCTAGCATAAGAGACAGACAAACAAGGAAAAAATGATAATAGAATGTTAAATAATGATAAATGTTATAAAGACAAATAAAGGAGGGCAATGGGATAAGGGTAGATGAGGCTCTTTTAATGATGTGGTCCTCTCCGAGATGCCATGTGAACTGGACCTGTATAAAGGAAGGCAGTGGTGATGAGAAGTGGTGAGAGAAAAGCCTTACTGGCAGTGAGAGCAGAAAGTACAAAGGCCCAGGGGCTTCTCTCTGCACTAAATATAAGGCAAGGTCCAGGATTCTGCACATTTTCTTCTTCCGTAATGAATACTCAGCACAATTCTCAGAACACAGTGCTGGGGTTTCGGGTGGAAGGGCCTCCCCACTTCCCCATTTCAAACGCCAGATCCAAGCCACCGGCCGTCAGAGCTTCTCTGAAATACCTCTTCCTCCAGGAAACCTTAACTCATCCACCTAGGAGCGATCTTGAGCTCATCTATTAATTTGTATGAACCTTAAAAAAAGGTAGCGCTTGTTTCTTTCTAAGGATGTGTGCGTAAGGCACTGATTTTGTTTTTTGGGGGTGTAACGCCGCCGAAGTTTAGCCAAACTGCTAAAACTAAACGCGAGAGCCCGTTCAGTGGACCCGCGCTCGGCCCTGGGAGACTACATTTCCCATACTGCCCCGCGGGCCAGGGAGGTGCGTGAAGCGGTGTCTCCTAAGACCCGGATTGAGGTAAAATGGCGGGCTCGCGGTGAGCGTCTGTCAGGTAACTGCTGCCTTCTCCTCCTCTGGTCAGGGAGTTCCTAGAAGCTAGACAGGCTCAGAAGCTTTATGGAGAGATGTTGAGGTCCCCTACCTGTCGTTCGCGGTAGGATAAAGCTGGTATCACCAGTCGCGGTCCATCCTGCAGAAGGGTTGGCATAATGGCCGTGCGCTTGTGGGGCTTTCCTCGTGCCTGGGTGGGTCACTTGGGGACCCTTCCAGTCCAAGTCTTTTGGATCTGTCCCTGGGTCCTAGTCCCGGTGTTCCTGGTAGACTGTTTCTCAGACCGCGGGTCCTCCGAGGCTTCCCGCAGCTTTTGTTTCGGGGTTGAAGTATGGGCCAAGGAATTGACTACCTGAATTTCTCGCCCTGGAGTGAGTAATCTGGCTTCCCGCTGGGGGTGCTTGTCCCGGATTGAGGGGACCTGATGTTCCTCCAGATATTTTGTTCCTTGGTTTGTGGTCAGAAAACATGGCATTGCTTTCCATCCATGCCACCTATAAAGCAGGGGTAGAAGTGGACAAGTAAATCCTTTGACCTCCCTGAGCCTCGGTTCTCAATGTATAAAATGGAGATGCCTACTTCACAGACTTGTGATAGAACATATATCGTATAGAGAAACGTGAACTGCAAAAACCACAGTGTATGAACTCAGGGAAAGTAGACACATGTACTCACCGTGCAAGGAAATCGCCCTGCATAGGTTAGCCCAGCGTATAAGACTGTGCGGCCTATGTCCCCATTCCATTTTATCACTGTTGGGGGAAGGGAACCAACAGTTATCGAGGCCATTTAAAAACAAGGGATGTAGCAATGGTTAGAAGTCATTTACTTACAAAAGCCATGGAGGTTGTGGTGGTTTTCCCCGTTTTACCTTCGAAGAAACAAAGGGCCCAAAGTTTCCCAGTTTATGAGTGACTGATAATAAAGTTCTTGTAAGCAAATCATTTAAATTGTGTACTTTAGTTTCCTCATGAATGGAAATAAAGATACCTCCCGTGATTAATAGAATAAAATGGCAGTGAAAGCACATTGTTAAGTTAAAAACCTTGTACATGTATAAGAGGGTGAAATTTTAGTTGGGACTTCGGAGAGTTTATATGTGTTCCCCTAAATCAGTATTTACTAGGCCAAAGATAGGACTTGTTTAAATTTAATCAGAAACAATCCTACTTCAAATGATGTAGTAAGATCTTGCGTATGGCACCTGAGAGGCTGTACACAGACACATTAATATTATGAGGGAGGATGTTTTGTGTAGCAAGTGTGAGTGTTTCTTTTTTTTTTTTTTTTTGAGACAAAACTTTCTATTATTATTATTATTATTATTATTATTATTATTATTTTTGTAATTTACATCCAAGTTAGCACATGGTACGCCAATGACTTTAGGAGTAGATTCCTTAATGTCCCTTACCCATTCAGCCCATCCCCTCTCCCACAACCCTTCCAGTAACCCTCTGTTTGTTCTCCATATTTAAGAGTCTCTTATGTTTTGTCCCCCTCCCTGTTTTTATATTATTTTTGCTTCCCTTCAGTTCATCTGTTTTGTCTCTTAAAGTCCTCGTATGAGTGAAGTCATATGATATTTGTCTTTCTCTGACTAATTTTGCTTAGCGTAATACCCCCTAGTTTCATCCACATTGTTGCAAATGGCAAGATTTCATTCTTTGTGATTGCCGAGTAATACTCCATTGTATATATATACCACATCTTCTTTATCCGTTCATCCATCGATGGACATTTGGGCTCTTTCCATACTTTGGCTATTGTTGATAGTGCTGCTATAAACATGGGGGTGCATGTGCCCCTTCAAAATAGCATACCTGCATTCCTTGGATAAATACCTAGTAGTGCAGTTGCTGGGTCATAGCATAGTTCTATTTTTAATTTTTTGAGGAAGCTCCATACTGTTTTCGAGTGGCTGTACCAGTTTGCATCCCCACCAGCAGTGCAAAAGAGATCCTCTTTCTCCGCATCCTCACCAACATCTGTTGTTTCCTGAGTGATTAATTTTAATCATTCTGACAGGTATGAGGTATCTCCTTGTGGTTTTGATTTGTATTTCCCTGATGATGAGTGATGTTGAGCATTTTTTCATGTGTCGGTTGGCCATCTGGATGTCTTCTTTGGAGAAGTGTCTATTCATGTCTTTTGCCCATTTCTTCACTGGATTATTAGTTTTTTGGGTGTTGAGTTTGGTAAGTTCTCTATAGATTTTGGATACTAACCCTTTATCTGATACGTCGTTTGCATATATCTTTTCCCGTTCGGTCTGTTGCCTTTAAGTTTTGCTGATTGTTTCCTTCGCTGTGCAGAAGCTTTTTATTTTAATGAGGTCCCAATAGTTCATTTTTGCTTTGGTTTCCTTTGCCTCCAGAGATGTGTTGAGTAAGAAGTTGCTGCGGCCGAGGTCAAAGAGGTTTTTGCCTGCTTTCTCCTCGAGGATTTTAATGGCTTCCTGTCTTACGTTTAAGTCTTTCATCCATTTTGAATTTATTTTTGTGTATGATGTAAGAAAGTGGTCCAGGTTCATTTTTCTGCATGTCGCCGTCCAGTTTTCCCAGCACCATTTGCTGAAGAGACTGTCTTTATTCCATTGGATATTCTTTCCTGCTTTGTCAAAGATTAGTTGATCATACGTTTCTGGGTCCACTTCTGGGTTCTATATTCTGTTCCATTGATCTGAGTGTCTGTTTTTGTGCCAGTGAGTGACTGTTTCTAAGAGGAGTTATGCATTTGCTGAATGCTCACTAAATGGAAAGAACTATAGTAAGTGCCAAGAAGTTTGCATGTAAGAAAAATAGTAATGGACATAGTTCTAAGGCTTTAGGTCTTATATTCTGGTGTTGATCTTTGTCCTATATCACAGGGAAATTTAAAGTTGTTTAAAAGTTTTTCTTGTGACTGTAGTTCTAGGTAGTGGTTCCTATCTTGTTCTTATAGTGTTCAATATATTGTACCACTTTAATTTACCATAGGTAGCACTAATTTTTCTTTATCTCTTACGCAGGGATGAAAATAGGTATGCCTGGAAGCAGATTTTAAAAGCAGTTTCTCCAGGTCATCTTTCACACCACCGGATAAGCATCTTGAGTCACCATGGTATTAGCAGCAGTAAAACGGGTGATATCAAACAGAACTATCTGGAAACATTTATTTCCGATTCAAAGTGAGATTTTTTTTTTTAATGTTTAAAAAGAGTTTTAAAATTTTTCAAATATTATAGAAATCCTTGTTCACTGTAGAAAATTTAGTGTCTAGTTATTAATAAAAAAATGTTTATTGTATATGCTCTTAATAGCAGGAATGTTTGCAATAATGGAAAAGGGGAGAAAGTCTAAATGTCTATCAAAAGGGGATGGATAAATTATGGCATATCTTTACTATGAATATCATACAGCTGTTACCAACATGAAAAGATCTCTAAATAGCAGGGGTAAAAGTAGGTCACAGAACGGTATCTATTGTATGACCCCATTTATGCATTTTAAAGAAGATCTACCATATATGTGTGTATATGTATGTATAAATACAGAGTAAAAGATGTGGACCAAAGAGATTATCTGTGTAGACCACTACTGGAATTTAGCTGAGGGCAAGTGAGGGATTGACAAAGAGGAACTTTCTCTGGTCTGAATCACTTATGTTTACTATGTTTTCACACATTACTTTTTTACTAGTTCTTAAAATTAACAAATAAAGGGCAAATTTACAATTCCATCTTATAAAAATCATTGCTAATATTTTGGATTTCAGTTTGTGTTTTCTATGTACTAAGCCATTTAAAAATATATTTACGTATAATATAAAAATGTTTTATGTATTATAATACATAAAATATTTATAATTTATGGGGGCACCTTTCTGACTCATTGGGTAGAACTTGTGACTCTCAGTCTTGGGGTCATGAGTTCAGGCCTCATGTTGGGCATGGAGCTTACTTTTACAATTTTATAATTTATATAATATATAATTTGTACCTTTTTTTTCTAAAGACATGTGGGTAGTCTAATATTTTCTTCAGAGCCTATTAATACATGTTTGATAGTCAAAATATTGACCCATATAAATAAGTAGACTATTAAAATCTTATTTCCCAACTGGTCTTGCTTTCGCTCTCCCTTCCTTCTGTCTGTGAACTCTCTTCTTCCATTTCTAGAACAAACATGGTTATACTGTTATAATAGGTTTGCATTTTCATCTTTAGCTATGCTAGCCAAATTTTTTTTACACATCTCTGGCTGACCTTAATCTCTTCCTTCATGTTTCCTATTGATTGCAATTTGTAATTGAACAGTGGTTTATTGAGTTAGGGGGAAAGAGTTGAAGACTAGGGTAAAAACTGAGTAAAAGTATAATTAACCAAGTAAATGAAGGAGGAGATTGCTAAGAGACTTTAGATATAAACTAAAATCAGAATGAGTACAAAACAAAACTATAGTTTGCTCTTGATTACTTAGGAGCATTTTAGTTGTTGAGAATTGGGAGAGACCTCTGCTGTTTACCCTCCCCTTTGCCTTGACCAGAACCCAGCCTGAAGGCTGATGGGAAATCAGACCTAATCCATTTTTCCGTGGTCTATGTGCTGAAAGAGAGCCCTCGCTGAGGTTAGTGTGAAAACCAGTTAATATGCCCCTCGATAAGTGAAAATTTTCCATATATACTTTATCCACTGGATTATAAATTTGTAATATCTAATTTATTTTGGTTTCCTCGGTACCTCTCATACATGATAGATGATAAGTGGTTGAACTGATTTGAATGGATTGGAGTTGTCAAAATGTGTAGTTAACTAAGAATTAATTTGCATTACCCCAGTAAATGAATCCATTTCACTCAGTCATCCTAGTATTTAGTGAATACCTCACTTCTTGCATTCTGAAGCCTCTTATTCTACACAAGTTCTATTATTACTATTATTGAAGGTAAAGTATTACTATTATTGATATTTTATATGAAAAGGAAGAACATTAAGATTAGAGGCAAAGCAAAACCATGATTAAGGGAGAAAGTTCAGTGAATAGAAATAAAAAGGCCTCCCCATATGCCAGAAGGAACTTTTAAAACCTTTAAAAATATGTAGTCAAAATGGGAATGTAGAATATTTTAGTTTTGTTAAGTGTACTAAGTCATTTGATCTTTACAACTTTGAATTTTACAACTTTGAATAATGTTAGGTATTTAATAAAGGTGAAGGAAGTTGAGTTCTCTGACCTCTCTGAAACCTAATCAAGTTTGTATATCTGATAGATGAGAGCCGTAATCAAAACTTAGGTCTTCCCATCTTGTTTAGCCTGATACACTTTCTCCTGTACCTTCTTTCCTGTACTAACTTAAAATATTGAGTATTTGAAAGTTAGGCAAGACTATTAGTTCTTATAGATCTTAGCAGAAAGCAATTGAACATATGTATACATAACAAGAATAGCTTGTAAGTTATGGAGAGCTGACTCTCTGAAATTCTTTTTAGTGCATTGAGTTGATTGATGTTAACTTTGGCATTAATTCTAGTTACATGTTAAAAACCTCTGATATTTACCATATCTAGAGTTTTTCTCTTGACAAAGTGTCAAATTAGTTTTTTAAATTATGTACTAATTAAGAAGTTAACATTTAGAGGCAGTTTGGGGATCACTTTTTTATTAGTAGTCACTATAGGGGACAGAGTAATGATCAAAATTTGGTTCCTGGCCTTAAAGAACTTATTTATGCTTGTAGGTGAAATAGACATCTATGAAAATAAGAAATACCTGGAATATGAGGTAGAAGGCAATGTATGTCATGAGGGCACAAACAAATGTCTGCACAAGTGTAGGGTAGAAATTTAACAAGTGTTTCTTGTTCACCTGAAATACCATTGTCTTGAGTTTCCCCTTTGCCTATTTTGTTTTTTTTAGTTTTAAATTTTTTAATGTTTATTCTTGAGAGAGAGAGTGTGTGAGCAGGGGAGGGGCAGAGAAGGAGACAGAATCGGAAGCAGGCTCCGGGCTCCGGGCTGTCAGCACAGAGCCCGATGCGAGGCTCAAACACAGGGCTCGAACGCCCGACTTGAACGCGGGGCTCGAACTCACAAGCCGAGAGATCATGACCTGAGCTGAAGTCGGATGCTTAACTGACTGAGCCACCCAGGCGCCTCGTCCCTTCCTGCCTGTTTTAAAAACACTTAAGTCTGTCTGTCCTGCCTCTGCCACCCAACCCTATTTGTTTCACTGAACGTATATATCACCTAGCTCGTTTATATTCGGAGAAGACAGACTTCTTTTAAAATTAATTCATAGATGATTAGGAAGACCCCCAACAGTGTCAGAGAAGAAAATAGTGTAAGTGGTTTTTATGTTGTCCTCTGATTTGTCTTTTTGAATGCTTCTCTATATTAGCACAGATAATTGAAAATCAAATCTTTTGAGAGATGAGGTTAAATTTCTAATTCTTTGTATTTTATTATTTTACATCAATAGAATTTTGGCATTGACATTTTGCTGAGCAGTCTTTTATGATAAAAGAGTTTTGCTAAGGTACTTTTTATGCTTTGGAGTAAGAATTTATATTTAGATCTATAAGTATATGCAGTCTTTGGGGAAAGAAGTATACAAAGATGGAAAATACACCTTTTTTACACATCTTTTGTACGTATAAATAACTGACGCAGAAAAAAACAAGAAGGACCTCACAGAAGTTATAGTAATGTCATATGAAACGTAGGTTGTGGGACATGCAAAATAGACCACTCTTTTCTCTGTGTTGGGGGTTGTGGGGCAGGGAGAGGAAAAAAGATTTCATGAAAGAGTAACATTTGACTTTGAAGGATGAGTGGTATTTGAACAAAGTGGGGATTTCACTCCATACTGAAGATCCAGAGGCGGGGTTGAAAGAAGTTGATCTTGGCTTTAACCAACATACACAGTAGTTCACCCTTATCCCTGAAAGATACATTCCAAGTGTCCCAGGGTTGCTTGACACTGTGGATAGTACTGAATACTACATTTTTGCCTATACATACGTGCCTGTGATAAAGTTAAACTTCCTAGTTAGGCACAGTAAGAGAGATTAATAACCATAATTAATAATAGAATAATTTTAATATTATACTGTAATAAAAATTATGTGAATGTGATCTCTCAAAATAGCTTATTGTATTGTACTCACCTTTCTTTTTGTGATGACGTGAGATAAAATGTGTATGTGCTAAGATGAAGCAAGGTGGATGACATTAGCATTGTCCTGTAGCTTTAGGCTACTGTTGACCTGACACTATGTCAGAAGGAGGATCATCTGCTTCTGGACCGAGGTTGACCTTGGGTAACTGAAACCGCAGAAAGCAAAAACACGGATAAGGTGGAGGTGGCAGGAGGGAGGACTACTGTGTTCAGAACTGTTTTTAAGTTTACTGAGCTACATTTACATTTTTTCTTTATATTTAAAAACATCATTTCTCTGAACATACTTAACAAACTTAAAGTAGTTATGGCTTTTGAATTTGTAGGCTTTCTAAAAAAGGGAAAATATTCTATGAAATGTGAGCTTTTTGATTAAGAAAAGTTAATTTTGAACAATTTATCTTATATTTCATCGCTAACACTCCCCCTTTGTGAACTGTGCACTTGGTCTCACAAAAGCTTTTATTTATTTATTTTTTTTACAGACGTTTTTTAGACCAGCTAAATACTTCATGTTCTTTCTTACCTCTGTCCTTAGTACTTATAACTCTCTGCAAAGATCATTGTACTCAACCCGTACCAACTCCTGCTTATTCCTCCATCCTTTAGAGCACTGTAGACATCATCTCTACTGGAAGGGCATTCTTAAACCTGCACAGTCCTATTTTGTAACCTGTCCGGGTGCCCCTCTCGTGGTGCTTACCCATCCTAACAGGCTTATCGTTTATATTGGAATTGTTTGTTTATATTGGAATTATCTCTCACCAGACTTGTACCCTTTTTGAAAGCAGGGACTAGATCTTGTTGTTGAATCCTTGGTCTCTAGTACAGCCCTGTTTCCTGTAAATGCAGTAAGTGTTGGCTGAATGAGTGAAACTAGCTTTACATTTATGTGAGAACGTATGCTGAAATTAACTAAATCCATTTTTTTGCAGACGGAGCTTTATATTGTGTTTGTCATAAATCTACGTATTCGCCTCTTCCAGATGACTATAATTGGTATGTATTTAAATTCAATTGAAAAAATAACAGTCTGTTTGTTGTATCTGAAATGATTTAATTTTATTTCTCCTTTTGGTATTTTCTGCTTTCTTTTCTGATTATTCTTTCTTTAATTTTGTATTTAAAAATTATTTCAGTGGTCTTATTTACCCAGTATCTGGGCTCATAAATATTTTAAATAGAAATCATTATCATTGTGTTTCAGTGAATACTTAATTTGTTGTAAGACATGTTGTTAGAAATGCTGTCTTTTATCCCAAAGCCTTCCTTAGCTTTATAGAAAAGTTAATTAGTTTTTATAGTTTTTTTCTCTTGGGGTTCATAGCTGTTAGCTTAAGCGATTATTTATCTTTTGTTTGATGAAGAATAATCCTAAATTACAAATAATTTAATGCAGTCACAATTTATTTGGTATTTATTTAATTCTTGTCACTATGTTAAGAACTAGGAATAACGTGAATAAGATGTTGGCTTTTTTTCTCTGTAGGAGAGTCTGATGTACAGAAACCGCAACATATCTTCTTAAGCTATGTTTTTATTGCAGATTTTGGTAAAAATGTATTTTCTGCCCTCTTGACACTAGTTTTAGTTTTAAGTGTATATTTAGTAAGTACTAAGATAGTGATGAGATTAGAGTAGGTAATAGGTAATACTTTCTGAACCTGAAAAGATTCAGTCTTACAGGTGTTTTGTATTATGTAAAACTCCATTCTTCATCCAAAATCATTGGGTAGATGCAATGTTCGTTATAGCTGTGTTACGTTATTCCATCTTAAAATCGTGGTGAAACAACTTGATACCCTATGCTGTGTTAGCTAAAAGACGTTGTAGTGTCTAATTGCCACTCTGGTTCAAATCTGCTTGGTATTGAAGTCCTAGAAACTTATATTTATAGATGTGTAGAAAACATATAAGATTAATGAAAGCTGAAAGTTGTTCTCTTTGGAATGTATATGGATCTAAGTATAATAGTAGTTGCTGTGGTCTTTGACAAACCAGCGTGGTCAGTTGGTACCTGAATGAGATCCAGCCACAGCACTCCTGGAAAAAATATTTGGAGGAGTATTGCCCAAAATGTGTTTTTCTAGGAATATTAATGGAGGGAAGTGATACTATTCAGTAATTATGAAATTTATTTGACCTCAGAACTCTTTATGGGAGGCTTCTTACAGTTGCACTGTTCCACCAAAGGCACTTAGAGAAATGCTAATCTAGAAAAAGTGCTCAGCTATAGACCTTATGATTGGAAATTCAGGTGATCCTTTGCCTGGAAGATTATTTACTTTGTTGATCTTTAATAATTCAACCAAGTAATGTACGTCTTACAGCTTTTTGAAGGTAGTTTTTAGATAAGGGGAAAAAGTTCTAATAATAGTGATGAGTAAACATGAAAATCTCTTCCAAAGATTTGGATATTTGGATAGTCTACAAATAAATAATCTGAAGAATAATTTAGATACGATAGTGGGTAACGCATTAAGGGTTTGTTGTGGTAGTTAAGCTGACATATTTCGTGGGATGGTCAAGTTGTCCTCTATGATTTGGGTACCAGGTGCCATAGCATCATTCTTCAGGGGTTTAGGATTAATTACTTTTATCTCTAAGAAAATCATTCTGCCTTGAATACAGTATAACTCTTTCTAAAACATTTTTTTTTTTTTTAGCAAAGTAGAGCTTGCTTTGACATCTGATGGCAGGACAATAGTATGCTACCACCCTTCTGTGGACATTCCATATGAACATACAAAAGTATGTATGAGAAAATCTCTTGTAATTTTTAATTTGCTGTTAGAAGTATTCACACTTCCTTACAGTATCCAAAGAGAATAGAACTGTTTGATTTCCTTTATATGGTGTAGATCTTTTTGTTTTTTTAATTTTACCATTTCAATTTTTCTCATTTCTTTCCCATGTTCTTTCTTTAAAAGCTTTTTTCTCTACACAAAGTGAACCATTTAAATGCAATCATAGCATCAATTTTCTGGTCTAAAATCTGGTAGATTTTTGCATAGTATAAATTTACAAAACACGTTGTCCCATACTACTTTATATTGTCATAAGTCATGAAGCACTATATTTTAGAATGCTGTTTTATACCTTTTATATTGAATAGGATCTGATAATCCTTTTAATGTTTGGTGAATTTCCTTTTTTTTTTTTTTCCAGTTAGCTTTTTCTAATGGGACAACATGGACATGTATTTCAAGGACTAGTTTTTTTTCCATATTTCTTCAAAAGCCACACACTAGGTAGAGGAGGTTTTTTGTTTTCAATACAATTTATTAAAAAAAATTGTTTTTAATGTTTATTTTTTTTGAGAGAGAGAGATCGAGCGTGAGCAGGCGAGGGGCAGAGAAAGAGAGAGACAGAATCTGGAGCAAGTTCCAGGCTCTGAGCTGTTAGCACAGAGCCAGATGCGAGGCTCCAGCTTCCCAACAGCAAGGTCATGACTTGAGCTAAAGTCTGATGTTTAACTGACTGAGCCACCCTGGTGCCCCTCAATACAATTTATTTTAGCTTGACCCAAGTCTTTTTGTTAATTTATCTTTATTTGAAATGCTTTCTCCTATGTCTCTAAGCCTTCTTTTACCATATTTGATAATGTTTGGTGTACTTTTTGAGGAGAAAATAACTAGATAATTCAAATCATGATGTGATGCATCTAGTTGTGCCTGTTTTTAAAAATCATCATTAGGGCTAGAATACTGGTTGATTTGACAAAATAGATTGTTATTTTGCTAGTTTTTATTCCCTTTTTAACCTCACCATTTTGTCTGCCTGCTTTATACTGCTTTGTATTCTAGCCAGACATCATAGGCGATAATCCAGTACCTCTTTTGTTTCATTTCTTGGGGCAATGTGTAGAAGATAGGTGTAAGTCACTGACTTTTATCTTGTAAACGCTCCAGCACATGCTATTTTGTTCCCTCCCTCATTGTTATTTTGAATTATATTTCTGGTTATGTGCTTTATCTCTGTTTTAGCAGTTCTACCAAGACCATGACTGCAAAGTCATTTCTCAACCTCAGACTCTCATCCATATACGGCTTTTTACATCCCTGAATCTGACACTTTTCCTTTCTTTCCTAACTCTCAAACTTTCCACTGTACTTTTAGAACTTACCATCATCATTAAAATCTCTCATGATGTTAACTTCATCCAGAATTTTGCCTTCACCTCTGGCTCTACCAGAGACCTGGCTGTACCTGGGGTCATTGCTTTGCCAACAGTTTTTTTTTTTTTTTCTTTTTTTTTTTCAGTGATTGATGTTTTCTTCCCTATTCCCTTTTACTACTGGACCTCCAGGGGAAGTAGAAGTCCCTGTAGCTCCTTGTTGTCATATCCAGACCATTTTCCCTCCTAACAATTTCTAGCTTTGTAGTTTGTGTCATTAAACTGTAGCATGTACTCCCTTTTTTGTTGCTGTTATCTTCTGTCTTTCAGTTCACTTCTCCTCCCCCCATCCCTTCACTCTTCCTTGAAGATTTTAGATATACTGTCACACCCTCCAATACTGTTTCTGTTCTAATTCTTTGTTATTTCAGTATCTATATAGATAATCTAATATCCTGGCCTCTGTCTTGTCTTTTTCCCAACATCATCAGCCCCACTCCCATGGCTGCACTCTAGAGATGTTCTAATCACAAATGCCTCCTCCTCCTCCTTCTTGCCAATTTAGATTTCAAGAATTCCCCCAGTCCCAGCTCCAAGAATTCTTCATCCCCTCATCGAGACCTACATCCGTTGATTGAACCCCTTTATCACAGCTGCCACACACCTCACACATCCTCACTTCTCTTACCTGGTGTAGATTCTGTGGTCCATCCTTGCAGTCACTCCTTGCATACATGTCCAGCTCCCCGCCTCCTTTTTTTCTGTTGCAGTCTCTGTGTGGTAGCAGTTGTTTCCCCTCCTGCATCCTCAATATTCCTCTCTCATCTAGAAGATCACTCCTATCAGTTTACATGTAATCACTTCACTGCTAACCACACTGCTCCCCTGCTGTTACTCAAGTATATTAGGCTCCTACCTCTGGGCCATTGTAGTTCCTGCTTCCTCTACCTGGAATGCTTCCCCACTAGAAACCTCATAGTTTATTTCCTTTCCTTATTTGTTAACTAGTGAGCAACTTTTGCATTTAAAGTAGTACCCCTGCCCCTGGACTCCTGTTGTCTTTTCTCAATAGCTTTTATCATTTTTGGCACAATAGATATTTTCTTGTTTGTCTCCCACCACCAAAATGTAAGCTCCAGGAGGATAGGGCTCTGTGTGTTTTGTTCTCTGCTATACCCTTAGCATCTGGAATAGCACTCATATTTGGTAGGTGTATAATATTTGTTGATTAAATGAATACATTTGTTTCTCCCTCTTCATGCTTATGGGTTTCTTGTTTTAAGGCTAAGAGACATTCATATAGGGAAACATGGAATTTTTTTGTTTCTCAAGTGATAAATTATAGATTGGGCTGCATAGTAAGAAACATTCTTGAAAACGTGTTACTGTTAGAATACAGTGTGTTCTTTTTGAATCTAGATTTACAAATCTTATGCAGGTACTACATGATAGTAAATAAATATCTTCAAACATGACTTCAATTTTAGTATTGATTTTTTTTCTTTTCTCAAGGAGGTAGGGCTGCAACTCCAGCAGGCCCTTTCATTCTTTAGGCCCTGGAAAGCATACTGCATGCAAAGATCCTAGTCATGTGTAGATATGCCTACTGAGACCGGCTTTAAGAAAGTTAAGTTGATTTGCATCTTTGGTGTTCTGGTAATTTATTTGAATCCAAAACATGTTGATTGTTTTCCATAGATCTAAGTAAAGAGATCCTTTTTTCTTCTTTTGCTGAGTATATACTTTATTAAAAGTACTAATATTCTAAAAATGTTTTTCTAGAATTTAGGATTGATTTCTAAATTTCTAAAGTTTAGGAAAATAAAGATATAATTCCAAGGGTAAAAAAATAAAGACTTGGAAAAATAAAGTAAAATGTAAGTACTAGACGGTTCTTTTTAGTGGCTGATTTAGTGGCAAATTTCAAAAGTCAAATTTTGAAAATCCTTAAGAGAAACAAGGGAAATTCAGGATGATAGTTCTGAATAGTTTTCAAAGTTGACATTCAGTTTTATTTTAGTTTTTCTTTTTTACTGAAACATTCACATATCCTTTCTTTGGTTAAGGAGATCAGATACTACCTAAAAATCAATTCTGAGTCAGCCAGAGGCTCTTGGTATAGACTCGAAGAATCCATTAATTCCAATGTCTTTTATCTATGTGCCTGGTAAAGAAGTGTTTTTAATCATACAAAGCAGAGAGAATTTGTGATATGTTAGAATTGAGCCTGCTTGGGAATAGGAAGAAAGACCGTGAACATTCATTAACACTTGAAAACAACTTAACTTCTGATAATACTAAAAACATTTAATCTTTAGCATCAAGTATAGTAACCTAAAAGAGAGAAAATTATTATAGGCTCTAATCCTGTGTTTGCTAGATCCCTGAGGGTCTGATAGTAGCTTGCAAAGATACTAATATTTTACTTTACATACAGGTGATGATCTTTTAAAATTACTTTAAATGTCCAAGGAGAGCTTTTTCTTTAAATTATAAATTTAAATTTTTCTGTTTGAGGCCTTAAATCTTAGTAGCTACCTACCATTATTGAACTCTTAAGAGTACAAGGGACAGGGCCGTCTGGGTGGCTCATTTGGTTGAGCGTCTGACTTCGGCTCAGGTCATGATCTCATGGTTCATGAGTTTGAGCCCTGCCTTGGGCTCTCTGCTGTTAGTGCAGAGCCCACTTAGGATCCACTGTCCCCCTCTCTCTCTGTCCCTCCCCTGCTCATGTGTGTGCTCTCTCTCTTTCACTCTCAAAAATAAATAAACATTAAAAAAAAAAAAGAGGACGAGGGACAGCTAAGCATATTATATATGATTATTTCATTTAATCCTCATTAAGCCCTTATTGGGTAGGTATTATTTCTCTGGTTTTACATAAATAGAAATTAAGACCTTAAGTAACTTGTTCAAGGTCAGGAGCTAGTAAGTGGCAGAATTAGAGACCAAAGCTCAAGTCCTTAACTTCTTTTATTATTCTACTTCCTTATTTTCTCCTACACTATGTAAGTGATTCCTTATTTCTGCTTACCTCAAATTGTTACTGGTAAATCTAATTTGAAGACCTTTCATAATCTGGTTTCTCAAGATCCATTTTTAAAGCTTATCCCTATTGTATGTTCTTACCTACTTTCCTTTACTCATAATATTTGTTATACCTTGTAGAATATATTCTGCACTCTGACAAAGTTCTGACTTTGGCTCCTATTCTACTTCTCACTAATAGCTTTGTTACTTTGCATTTCTGTAGTACTAAGTCAGTTGTGTCACCTTCATGCCCGTACATACTGCTTTTTAAAGAAGTCTTATTTTGTCATGTGCATATACCAAATATAAGTATATGCTGTAACATTTAACAATGGTAGAATGTTGTAGTTGACATTAATAGTGTATGAATGTGAGGACTCTTACGTTTGAATTGTTTCCTTTTTGGTTGTAAATTCAGATTTTCATTGTATTGTAATATATATGGTATCTGTAAAGCAAGGCAATGTTCCCACCTTCTGTTACATACAGTGTCATTTAATATTTAAAATATACATGACTTCACTTTCCAAAACAGTGACTTTTTTTTTTTTTTTTTTTTTTTTTTTTTTTTTGAGAGAGAGAGAGTACACTTACAGGTTGGGGAGTGCAGACCAAGAGGGACAGAGACTCCCAAGCAGGCTGCACACCTAGCACAGAGCCTGATGCGATTCAGGGCTCAATCTCACGACCGCGAGATCATGATGTGAGCTGAAGTCAAGAGTTGGACACTTAACTGACTGAGTCATCCGGGTGCCCCCAAGACAGTGATTCTTTAAGGCTTTAATGAGCTAGTGTTACTGATGGGAATATGTCATATCACTCATAATGTGTTGTAGAGGAGATGAGATTTTAGTAATTGATGTCTTTGGGCAAAAAATTTCTCAAGTTACCATAAAGCATCATTTGATGACATTTCAGTCACGTAAATGAAAACATTGAAATTTTTAAAATTTCCTTTGGATATAAGAAATACCATTTCAGTGAAATGTTTTTCACCGTGGGGCACCTGGGTGGCTCAGTCAGTTAAGTGTACAACTTCAGCTCAGGTCATGATCTTGCAGTTTATGAGTTTGAGCCCTGTGTCAGGCTCTGTGCCGATAGCTCAGAGCCTGGAGCCTGCTTCAGATTCTGTGTCTCCCTCTCTCTCTGACCCTCCCCTGCTCGCACTCTGTCTCTCTATCTCTATCAAAAATAAATGAACATTAAAAAAAATTTTTTTTAATGTTTTTCATTGTATTTCACTTTAATGATAAGCAAGGTTAGAGACTATAAACTTTTTTTTTAATGTTTATTTATATTTGAGAGAGACAGAGCATGAGTAGGGGAGGGGCAGAGTGAGAGACACATAGAAACTGAAGCAGGCTCTGAGATGTCAGCACAGATCTCAACGTGGGGCTCAAACTCACATACAGTGACATCATGACCTGAGCTGAAGCCAGATGCTTAACCGACTAAGCCACCCAGGTGCCCGAGACTGTAAACTTTTAAGTTAAAAAATAATGGGTACAATTTATAGTTTTAGGAATAGAAATTAAAATAATAAGTACTTTATTACTGGGGGGAAAATAACATTAAATAAAGAAATTTATTATTGGAAAAGAAACCCAAAACTTGATTGGAGAGGAAAAGTATTTCTGATTCTGCAACTAAAGCAGAATTCTGTTCTGAAAACTTATTTACCTTGAGGTACTGTAATAGATTCCTGAATATGGGTATTGTTGTATTGTGAACTCAATCTACTGCTGGCTAACATTCCTACCTTTTGATGTTGTTCGTTACTTATTATTTTGTAGCCTATCCCACGGCCAGATCCTGTGTGTAATAATGAAGAAACACATGATCAAGTGCTGAAAACCAGATTAGAAGAAAAAAATGAACCCTTGGAGCAAGGACCTATGATAGAACAACTTAGCAAAATGTTCTTTACTACTAAGCACCATTGGTATCCTCGTGGACAGTGAGTTCTATTTTCTTTTCTTAACTCCCACTCGACAGCTAAAAGAATACATAACTTTTCTTGCATTAACGAACTTCTGAGGTTATATTCTGTGTGGTGAAATTAACACCCAGTATGATTACCTAGTAAATTGTAGTTTTAGATGTACATATAGTGTAGCTAAAATGAAATAATACTTCTTTTTTCTTTTATTTGAGTGGGGGAATTTAACCAGACTTTCAGTGAATTTTGTAAGAATTCTTGAAACTTTTTCTATTCTGTGATACAGTCATTTGCTGTATTGTTTTTATTCATCCTCCTGCCAAATAATTAATTTTGTCCTTGGCCCTTTATCCATTTATTTAACAGATTTTGAGTTATCGTTAAAAAAATTGGGGTACAGCAAATGATTGGGCAGTATATATGGTTCTCAGTTCCTTTAGAAACTAGTTGTCCCTCTGTTTGCTTGTACTCATATTTTATTATGTAGATTGTTCTTTAACCTCCTAATTGACTCTGGCTTTAGTTTTTTTTTCTTCTTTTGATTCTTCTTTCTTTTATATCTATCTTACTCCCTATCAAAACTGAGAGGTGACTGTTTTTAATCGTTTATGTTTGAGCAAATTTTGTTCTTACCTAGTCACCAGTCACCTGTCACCCAGTAACTAAGCATATTTTCTGACGGACATGCTTATGGAATTAATGAATATACATTCATCTACCTGCTCTACTAAGTAAGTGCTGGGAGATCACAAACACAATCCTTGTTCGCACGTTATTTATAGTCAAGGAGAGAGGGTAAACAAAATCAAGTGATTGAGCCTTGAAGAGTGGTTAGGAGTTAGCCATGAGGAATTCTGAAAAGATTCTGTAGGCAGAGAGAACAGGATGTCATAGAGTATGCTGGGGAAATTGCAAGTAGTTCAGCATGGAGGGAACCCAGAATATGAGGTAATGTAGGAAGGGTCTTATGAAGGATTTTGTATTGTGCTGAGGAGTTTAGGTTTTATTTTCATTGCCATATTTTTTTTTTTTTTTAATTTTTTTTTTTCAACGTTTATTTATTTTTGAGACAGAGAGAGACAGAGCATGAACGGGGGAGGGGCAGAGAGAGAGGGAGACACAGAATCGGAAACAGGCTCCAGGCTCTGAGCCATCCACCCAGAGCCTGACGCGGGGCTCGAACTCACGGACCACGAGATCGTGACCTGGCTGAAGTCGGACGCTTAACCGACTGCGCCACCCAGGCGCCCCTCATTGCCATATTTTAAGAAGAAAGGTTTATGCATTAAAAAATCAAGGCGGGGGGTGGCGCCTGTGTGTCAGTGAAGCATTCGACTTCGGCTCAGGTCATGATCTCACAGTCTGTGAGTTAGAGCCCTGTGTCGGGCTGTGTGCTGCCAGCGTGGAGCCTGGAGCCTGCTTTGGATTCTGTGTCTGCCTCTCTGCCCTTCCCCTCCTCGTGCTCTGTCTCTCAAAAATAAATAAGCATTAAAAAAAAATTCATTAAGTGGGTTCTGTATTGGGATAAGGTGATCTATGGAAAGTTTGGAGTCAGGGGGGCCTGTTTGGAAACTATTATAATAGTCTAGGTGAAATTTGTTGAAGGCCTAAATGAAAGGACCAGCAATGGGAATAGAAAGGGGGAACATAAAAGAAAGAACTATAATAAAAGGAGGAAGTAAAAGGAGGAAGGAGGAAAATAAAAGAATTTTAATTAGCAGCACTAGGTCACTGATTAGGCATGGGAAGAGACAAGTGGCCTCTCAAGTTACAGACAGAGGTGTTTGGGTGGATGGTGGTGCCATTCATACACATGGGGAAACAGGTTTGACAGTGAGGAAGATGAACCCATTGTTGGTCATACTGAGTCTGAAGGGTCAGTGGATCCATTTGGTAGGGAGCAAGTCTGAAAACAAATGAATGTATGGATCTGGGGCTTGGTTTGCTTTTTTAGTTTCTCTTTAGAAGATCCTCCCTTTTTCTTAGTTAAAATAGAGATTCCTTGAGGCTTTGTCTCACACTCCATGTCTTGCTGAAAATCATTCTAAGAGCTTTAATTATATTCATTATACAGATGACATGCAACTTGCTCCATTATACATTCTTTTATTTCCTTGATCTTATTCCCAGTATTTGTCCTTAGAAGTTTCAAACTAAGTATCTTGTCCAAAGTTTTAAATTCATTATAACAAAAACACAGCTCTTCTTTTTCTGTCTTAAAAAAGCTCCTCTTTTAATAATCATTCTATAATAAAAGTGATCTTTCTGTATCAGTTTCTCAAGAAGAAATTTGCAATATTTTGGCCACCGTGCTGTCTTTCAGTTCCTGCTTCTGTTCTTTCTTTCTTTCTTTCTTTCTTTTTTGAAGTTTTGGGGTGCCTCGGTGGCTCAGTCAGTTAAGCATCTGACTTCATCCCAGGTCATGGTCTCACGGTTTGTGAGTTCGAGTCCTGCATTGGGCTGTATGCTGACAGCTCAGAGCCTGGAGCCTGCTTTGGATTCTCTCTCTGCCCCTCTCTGGCTCATGCTCTGTCTCTTTCTCTCTCTCAAAAATAAATAAACATTAAAAAAAATTAAAGTTTATTTATTTTTGAGAGAGAGATGGCACGAGGGAGGGGGGAAAGAAAATCCCAAGCCCATGTGGGACTCCATCCTACAACCGTGGTATCATGACCGGAGCTAAAATCAAGAGTTAGACACTTAACCAACTGAACCACCCAGGCATCCCAACCTACTTCTGTTTTTTATTCTCTTCTTTGGTTTTTCTTTTCTTATTTAGTACCTACTTTGTTTATACATTCTCTGTGGGTTTTTTCATGTCTTTGTAATTGTAATTTAGGGTATGTGGAAACAAATTAGCAAACCATTTCTTAGCCCCATATGTGTGTCATTACTGTATTCTAAGATTTCTTTCCATGATTCATAATGTCGCTCATGTTTATCTTTTATTTTGTCTCATCATCCAGATATTTTAGTTCAGGCCCTATCTTGAAATTCTTCTGTAATGGCTTTCACTACCTGTTTTCTCCCGGCATGTTCCATACTGCTGTAATCTTTTGGCATCTTTTGTTTAAAACCAAATTACTGTAGTTAATGAAAATCTTGTAAAGGGGACTTGAAGGGGACAAAATTGAAGGTAAGAAGACCAGTACAGAATCTTAAAACCATGCATGTTATCCTCATACTTTTATGTCTAGTATCCCGCCTATATTTAATCTTACTTACTTTTTTAATCATTACCGCTAATTAGCTTTTGACTGCTAATTAATTTAATCTCCTGGTATGTCTTGTCCCATCAGGATTACTAGGTTCTGCAGTTGTAAGCAGACTTCAATTAGATGCAGTTGATTATCCCAATATCTCTCCTGATAGTTTACTTTTTTTGTTTTTTTTTTTAATGTTTATTCTTGAGAGAGACAGAGCATGAGTAGGGGAGGGGCAGAGAGAGAGGGAGACACAGAATCCAAAGCAGGCTCCAGGCTCCAAGCTGTCAACACAGAGCCCGACATGGAGCTCGAACCCACAAGCTGTGAGATCATGACCTGAGCTGACATTGGACACTTAACCAATTGAGCCACCCAGGTGCCCCTCTCCTAATAGTTTAGCAGAAAAACTTCAGATACTAGCTTATGTGTATAAAGAAAATTTTTACTTGTAGGCATTGTCCTTGTGTGATGCATCATCTTTCAAATTTTAAATAAGCTGAGGTGTGATCACTAATCATTCAACAAGTATTTATTTGCTGTCTAAATATTTATTTTGGATTAACATAAGCCATTTTTCAAGTGTTGATTTCTAGATGTCATTGAGCTCTTCTTAAACATTAGGCATGTATAGAAGGATATTTTACTAAATATTTCACAATTTTTAGGTTTTGGCAATCAAAAGACTAGGACCCATTATGAATTTAATAATTAGGGGTATATAATATCTTTTTAAATAAGTGTGTATTAACAGATATAAAATGTTTGTTTAAAGTATTTTTAAACAATGCATTATTTTAAAGTATAAGGTAGAAATTTTCTTTATACTTACTCATGTCCTGTGCCCCATAGGTAAGCACTGTTAAACCCTTCTTATATGAATAGACCTATCTCATACTCAATATTGTGCTTTTTAAACTCTAGTAAAATAAAACTCTTTTCTGAGTGTATGTCTTTGTTTTAAAGGGGCCTTGGCTTACTCAAATCATCTTCCCTCTGCTAGTTACTAGCTCTTTATTTAATCTTGTTATTTATTAAAGAAAATAGAAATAATGCCTAATTTGCCTGGTGGTTTTTAAAAGTTAATTTAATTCCAGTATAATTAATGCATTGTTATATTAGTTTCAGGTGTACAATATAGTGATTCAACAATTCCATACATTACTCAGTGCTCATCATGGTAAATGCACTTTTAATCCCCTTTATTTCATCTGTTCCCCCATCCCCCTCCTGCCCCGCACTCCACCTCCCCTCCGGTAACCATCAGTTCTCTGTTTAAGAGTCTGTTTTTTGGTTCATCTCTTTTTTCTTTGTACGTTTGTTTTGTTTCTTAAATTCCACATAATGAGTGAAATTATATGGTATTTCTTTCTCTGATTTATTACACTTAGCAGTGTATATCCTGTAGATCATCCATGTTGTTGCTATGGTTGAGTAATAGTCCATTGAAAATATATATACTACATCTTCTTTACCTACTCGTCTGTATATACATAGATATTTGGGTTGCTTCTATAACTTGGATATGTAAGTAATGTCACAGTAAACATAGGGGTACATATATCTTTGCAAGTTAGTGTTTTTTATATTTGGGTAAATACTGCATGGTGGTTTTGAGATAAAATATGATCATATAAGTTAAACACCTGGCATATAATATATGCTTAGTGATAATATGGTAATGACAATTATTAATATTGTCTCCTACTCATAGTTTTCCTCTTAACTCTTTTTAAAGCATTTTGTCTTAGATAAACTCTTTTGAGGTATAATTTACGTACAGAAAAATTCACTGGTTTTAAGTATACACTGTGATGAGTTTTGACAAATTTATGTACAGTTGTATGATTACTACCACGAGCATAATAAAGACTGTTACATCACCCCCAAAAAGTTCTCATGCTCTTATGCAGTCACTGTCTTCCCTTTAATCTCCACCCTGGCAGTCACTGATCTCCTTCCTATCACTTTTTAAAATTTCCTGAATTTGTAGAATTTCATGTTTGCCCTTTCTAGAATTTCATGTAAATGGAATTATACAGTCTGGAGCCTTTTGTAAAGTCTGGGTTTTTTCATTTATTATAATGCTTGTGAGATTCATCTTTGTTGTTATGTTACCAATAGTTTATCCCTTTTTATTTTTGAATAACATTCTCGTATGGATAAACCACAATTTTTTTTATCTATTCACCAGTTAATGGACATTTTGGATTCTTTCCATTGGGGCTGCTTTGAATAAAGCTGCATAAATGTTCAAGTACAAGTCATTGTATTGACATATTTTCATTTCTCTTGGGTAAATACCTAGGGTTAGGATTAGTTGGTCATAGGATAAGGACATGTTTAAATTCATAAGACACTGTCAAAGTAGCTGAACCATCTTTCATTCCCACTGACAGTTCTAGTGTTCCACATTCTCCCCAACACTTGGTATTACTAGTCTTTTTAACTTTAATCATTCTGTTGGATAAGTAGTAGCATTTCACTGTGTTTTAAATTTATGTTTCCCTAACTGCTAATGATTTTTATCATCTTTTCATGTGTTTATGGGCCATATGTACATTTGGCAGGGGTTTTTTTTGTTTGTTTGGGGGGTGGGGGTTTATTTGTTTGTTTTTGGTGAAATATCTATAAACAGCTTTTGGCTATTTTTTTTTTTTTAATTTTTTTTTTTTCAATGTTTATTTATTTTTGGGACAGAGAGAGACAGAGCATGAACGGGGGAGGGGCAGAGAGAGAGGGAGACACAGAATCGGAAACAGGCTCCAGGCTCTGAGCCATCAGCCCAGAGCCTGATGCGGGGCTCGAACTCACGGACCGCGAAATCGTGACCTGGCTGAAGTCGGACGCTTAACCGACTGCGCCACCCAGGCGCCCCATCTTTTGGCTATTTTTAAAGAGCAGATTAATTGTCTTACTATGGTATAAAACTTGTGGATCAAAGTCCTTTGTGAGATATATGTCTTGCAAATATTTTTGTCTGTGGATTGCTTTTTTATTTCTTTAATAGTGTTTTTTGAAGATCAAGTTTTTAAAATTGTGATGAAATCCAGTTTACAAATTTTTCCATTTAATTCAGGCTTTTTACATACGACTTAAAAAAATCTTTGCTTGACCCAAGATCACTAATACTTTCTCCTGTGTTTTCTTCTAGAAGTTTTATAATTAGCTCTAATATTTAGATGTATTATCCATTTACAGTTAATTTTTATATATGGTGTGAGGTATAACTTGACGTTCATATTTTTGGCGTGTGTGTGTGTGTGTGTGTGTGTGTGTGTGTGTGTGTTGCTCCAACACCATTAGTTAAATACACTGTCTTTCACCACTGAATTGCCCTAGCAACTTTGTTGAAACTCAGTTGACAATATATGTGGGTCTTGGCCTCTCTTATTTTAGTCTGTTGTTTGTTTTTTCAATACCACTCTGTTTTGGCTAAATAGCTTTAAGGAAGTCTTGAAATCAGGTAAAGTCCTCTAATTTTGTTCTTTTTTTCAAAGTTGTCTCAGCAACCTTAGGTCTCTTAGATTTCCATATAAATTTTAGAATCAGGTTATCAGTTTTGATAAAAAGCCTGCTGGGATTTGAAGGAGATTGTATTCTGTCTCTAGATCAATTTCAGTAGAATTGATGTCATAATGGTATCGAATCTTTTTATCTGTTAAAATAGTGTATTTCTCCATTTATTTAGGTCTTTAAAATTTTTTCACTTAATAGTGTTTTATATAATTTTCCAGTGTATGAATATTCTACATTTTTGTTAAATTTATTTCAAATATTTCGTAGTTTTAATGCCATTATAAATAGTATTGGGTTTTTAATTTCAATTTCCAAGGTTTTTTGTTTGTAATACAGTTTTATTTGTTGTAGAAATGTGGTTGATTTTTGTTTACTGAGGTTGTCTCTTGTGATCTTGAGAAGTTCTAGTAGCTTTTTAAATATATTCCTTAGGATTTTCTATTTAGATGATCATGTATCATTGAATAAAGACAATTTTACTTTTCCTTTTACAATCTTTATGCTTTTTATTTCTTTTTCTTGCCTTAGTGTGCTGCTTAGGATCTTATATACAATGTTGCAATAGAAGTGTTGAGAATGGACATCATTGCCTTTTTTCCAGTTTTAGTGAGGGAAAACATTGAGCCTTTAAACATTAAGTGTGATGTTCAGTATGGGTCTTTAATAGATGCCCTTTATCGGGTTGAGAAAAATCCTTCTTTTCCTGGTATGGAGAGATTCTATCGCGAATGGGTGTTGAATTTTGTTAGATGCTGTTTTCTGTACTTATTAAGATGATCATTTGGTTTTTCTTTTTTAGTCATATAATGAATTATATTGAATGACTTTAAATGTTGTACCAATCTTTCATTCCTGGGCTAAACTTCACTTGGTTATGGTTACTTTATCTATCTATCTATCTATTTATTGTTTATTTATTTTTGAGAGAAAGACAGACACAGAGCATGAGCAGGGGAAAGGCAGAGAGAGAGAGGGAGACACAGAACTCAAAGCGGGCTCAAGCTCTGCGCTGTCAGCACAGAGCTCAATGCTGGGCTCGAACTCACAAACGGCGAGATCATGACCTGAGCCGAAGTTGGACGCTTAATCGACTGAGCCACTTAGGCGCCCCATGATATATTATTTTTTTTTAATGTATTGTTTGGATTTGATTTGCTAAAATTTTGTTGTGGATTTTTTATATCTTTGTTTATTAGGGATACTGGCCTATAGATTTATAATACCTTTGTCTGGTTTTGGTTTCAGAGTAATGCTTGCAACAGAGTGGGTTCGGTAGTATTCCCTCCTCTTCAGTTTTTGGGAAGAATACCTTAGAATAGGTATTATTTCTTTTCTTTTTTTTTTAACTTGTTTTATTTTTTATTTTTTAAAATTTACATCCAAATTAGCATATAGCGCAACAATGATTTCAGGAGTAGATTCCTTGATGCCCCTTACCCATTCAGCCCATCCCCCCCCCACATCTCCTCCAGTAACCCTCAGTTTGTTCTCCATATTTATGAGTCTCTTCTGTTTTGTCCCCCTCCCTGTTTTTATATTATTTTTGTTTCCCTTTCCTTATGTTCATCTGTTTTGTCTCTTAAAGTCCTCATATGAGTGAAGTCATATGATTTTTGTCTGACTAATTTCACTTAGCATAATACCCTCCAGCGCCACCCACATAGTTGCAAATGGCAAGATTTCATTCTTTTTGATTGCTGAGTAACAGTCCATTGTGTGTGTGTGTGTGTGTGTGTGTGTGTGTGTGTGTGTGTGTATACATACACCACATCTTCTTTATCCATTCATCCATCAATGGACATTTGGGCTCTTTCCAGGCTTTGGCTATTGATAGTGCTGCTATAAACATTGGGGTGTATGTGTCCCTTCAAAACAGCACACCTGTATCCTGTGGATAAATGCCACATAGTGCAATTGCTGGGTCATAGGGTAGTTCTATTTTTAGTTTTTTGAGGAACCTCTATGCTGTTTTCCAGAGTGGCTGCACCAGCTTGCATTCCCAGAATAGGTATTATTTCTTAATGTTAGAATTTACTAGTGAAATCATCTAGATATGGGATTTTCTTTGTGAAAAGATTTCTCACTGCATTCAATTTCTGTGCTTGATAGATAGGGCTGTTTAATTTCTCTGTTTTTGAGTAAGCTTTGGTAGTTTGTATCTTTCAAGGGATTTGCCCATTTCACCTAAATTACTGAATTTATTTGCACATAGTTTATAATATTCCTTTATTATACACACTGCTACACTAGTGTGTGGTGATGTCACTTCTCTCATTCCTGGTATTGTTATTTTGTTGAGGTTTTTGAGAATCAGCTTTTGGTTTAATTGATTCTGTTGTCTTTCTGTTTTCTATTTTTGACCCTTGTTATTTCCTTCCTTCTGCTTACCCTGGATGTAATTAGTTCCTTTTTTAGTTTCTAAAGGCTTGTTGTTTAGAAACCTGTCTTCTTTTTTATAAATTTTTTTTTAATGTTTATTTATTTTTGAGACAGAGAGAAACAGAGCATGAACGGGGGAGGGGCAGAGAGACAGGGAGACATAGAATCCAAAGCAGGCTCCAGGCTCTGAGCTGTCAGCACAGATCCTGACACAGGGCTTGAACTCACAGACCCGTGAGATCATGACCTGAGCTGAAGTCGGATGCTTAACCAACTGAGCCACCCAGGCGCCCCACCTGTCTTCTTTTTTAATTTAATCTTTTAATGCTATAAATTTCCTGTTAAGTACTGCGTTAGCTGCATCCCACAAATTTTGATAGTTTTCACTTTCATTTAGTTCAAAATGTTTTCTAATTTCTCTTATGATTTCTTCTTTGAACCATGGGTTACTTTTCTGTTAGTGGTTTCTAGTTTAATTCTGTTGTGATCACAAAACATACTTTATATGATTTCAGTCTTTAAATTGATTAAGATTTGTTTTATGGCCCAGATTATGGTCTGTCTTGGTGAATGTTTCACATACATTTGAAAAGTAGGTGTATATTCTGCCATTGCCTCTGGTAGTATTCTAAAAATATCAGTTAGGTCTACTTGGCTGGGAAAGTGGTTCAAGTTTTCTATACCCTTACTAATTTTCTATTTAATCAGTTATTATTAGAATGATATGGAAATCTACAGCTATATATGTGGATTCTTCTGTTTCTTCATGCAGTTCTGTTTGTCTTCATATATTTTGAAACTGTGTTATTAATTGTATATACATTTGTAATTATTATAGCTTCTTGATGAATTGACACCTTTATCTTTATGAAGTCTTTTTTTTTTTTTTTTAATGTTTACTTATTTTTGAGAGAGAGAGGGAGAGCAGAGGAGGGGCAGAGAGAGAGGGAGACAGAGAATCCCAAGCAGGCTCCGTACTTTCAGCGCCGAGTCTTATGTGGGGCTTGAACCCATGAACAGTGAGATCATGACCTGAGCTGAAAGCAAGAGTTGGACACTTAACTGACTGAGCCAACCAGGCACCCCTGAAGTCTTCTTATTTATTGCTGGTAATATTTCTTATTCTGAAGGATAATTTGTCAAGTATTAATAAAGCCTATCCAGACTTATTTTGATTATCATTTACATGATCTGTTTCTGTTCCTTTACTTTTTTTTTTAAGTTTATTTATTTATTTTGAGAGAGAGAGAGTGCAGGAGAGAGAGAGAGAGAGAGGAAGAGAGAGAATCTCAAGCAGGCTTTGCACTGTCAGCAGAGGCCAATGTGAGGCTCCAGCTTATGAACCATGAGATTATGACCTGAGCCAAAACCAAGAGTTGGATGCTTAACTGACTGAGCCACCCAGGTGCCCCTCTTTTCTTTGACTTTTAACCTGTGTCTTTATATTTCAAGTGGGTTTCTTAGAAGTAGAATTTTACTTTTGGATTTTACTTTTTTGTCCAATCTGACTTTTCATTTCAGTCAAGCCATCTTAAATGCTGTTTCCTTTGATTTTTGGTACTTTCATTTTTCTACCATTTGCTCTTAGCTTACTTTTTCCATGAAATTTAATTTGATTATAGTCATTTTGACTATAGCACATAGTTATACACACACACACACACACACACACACACACACACACACAACTAATAGTTTCCCTGTTAGCACAACTATATATAACCATAGATGGCTGGATATATGTTAATGTTATATTTGTATTTATGGGTAATTTTTTGTCTACATCTCCTGCTCTAGACTATTTTCTCTTCATCAGGAATACATCTTTTGTAGTTTTCCACATGATCTATATAATACAGTATTCTTAATACAGCGTGTGGGTACTCAGTTGCTGTCTGACGAAATATATCTTACTAATTATGTCCACAGCTTCTTGAAGGTGTTCAGTTTTTCTTTGGTACTTTATTTATGGTAGTTTTGGGGATGGTCCACTGGTAAATTTCTCAGTGATTCTTAGAAGTTTTATTCCCAGAGTTTAGCTATCAAGTTATGTGAGTTTATTCAATTTTCATTTTATTTGATAGGGTCACAGGTAGAGTAAGTTGTTTCTTATTATCAAATTCTTAATCAAGGTCAGCAGTGGCTTTATGATCCCAGGGTGTTGCCTCACTTCATTCAGTCCTGAACCTACATACATTTAATTAATGGCCTCCCCCAAAGTGGGTGGGTTGGAAGTGTAGGTAGTGTGACTGTATGCAATCGATGCCGAAATAGCCCAGTGGCCAAAAACATTGGTGATTAGATTATCTCAAGTCTGGAAATCTAAAGTTAATATTGTTACTGTGAAATTTGTGAATTGCTTTTTGCCTTTTCCTGATCCTGGTGATCCTACTTACTTTGGGAAGGCAATTCAAAGATTCTTCCTAGGTGTGAGCTTAATGCTGAGATTGGGTGCCAGAACTATTTAAATTTTTAGTGTGGGAGATAGATAATGAGGAAACCCAGGACACTGGGTTTGCAGTTAAATCGAACTTTTAGTTCCTTATGTTTTGCCTTTGCCTGAATGACTATTTTTATATTCATTTGTGCCGAGGTTGATTTTAATAGATAACCATGTGGTTCCTGCTACTTCCTGTTTGATAATATTACAGGTATGAAAACAAACTAGCTTAGCTGTTACATCATATTCACCTGAAGTCATGGGGCTTTGAACATGTTCTTTGAAGGATACCCATTATGCAAATCCATTTTTTTTCCATATTCTCAACAGCAGTTTGCATTAGATATCTCCTTCGTAAATAGTTGTTGAGGACCTGATTCTGAGTGGCTTTGCCCTGCACCGCAGCCCCTGCAGTATCTCCTGTTGGCCTTTAGGGTTGCTAGTACTCAGGAAGCAAGTATGTCATCTGTGCCCTTATGTATAGCATTTGTGTACAGGATGTTTTTCCTTTCTTTCAGTCTTCCTCAGTTGGCATGAAAAACATCAGAAGTGATGGAACATTCTTTCTGTTATAACTCTTTCCAAAACACATCATTTTAGCAGTGTTACAGAGTCCCTAATGGTTGTATTTGGGTTATCTGTTATTTTTCTCACTAATTCAACCTTAATAGTTTCATTGAAACTATTTATATATATCTAAAGTTCATATACTAGCCTAGTTTCTCCTACTGATTCCTTTTCATATCCTTTATCAATAAATTTTGGAGTGCCCAAAGATCAGTCCTTGGTTCTCTCTTCTTTTCTGTCCCATTTTCCAAGATAGTGATCTTATCCAGACTCATGGCTTTAAATACCTTCTGTATGCTGATGGCTCCCAACTCTCTTTTTTTTTGTTGTTGTTGTTGTTGTTTAACTTTTATTTCATTATCATAATCTTCACTCTGCAATCCAGCTAGACTTGGAGGGGAATAAGGAAAACATGGAACCCGTGAAACTGCTGCAAGAACACAAAGATTATAGGAGATTTTGACAGATGGAGGTGGAGGGGTGCTTTCCCAAGCTACAGAAGGAATGGTCTAGTAGTTAAGGTAAAACACAAGTCAAATTTTTTAGATTTGTCCACAGTCAGCAGTGGTGATCTTCTTGCTGGTCTTGCCATTTCTGGACCCAAAATGCCTCATGGCTTCCACAATATTCATGCCCTCCTTCAACTTGCCAGACACCACGTGCTTGCCATCCAACCACTCAGTCTTAGCAGTGCACGTGACAAACTCGGAACCGTTTGTGTTGGGTCCAGCATTTGCCATGGACAAGATGCCAGGACCTGTGTGCTTCATGATGAAACTCTCATCATCAAATTTCTCCCCATAGATGGACCTGCCGCCAGTGCCATCATGGCATGTGAAGTCACCACCCTGGCACATAAATCCCGGAATAATCCTGTGAAAGCAGGAACCTTTATAACCAAGTCCTTTCTCCCCAATGCTTAGAGTATGGAAGTTCTCTGCCATTTTTGGAACTTTGTCTGCAAACAGCTTGAAGGAGATGGAGCCCAAGGGCTCACCATCCATGGAGATGTTGAACAGGGTGGGGTTGACCATGGCTGGGCAGCATGGGCGGCTCCAGGGTGGTGGCGTCTGCAAAGCCCCAATTCTTTTTTTTTTTTTTTAACTTTATTTATTTATTTTGAGAGAGATCTAGAGAGAGCACCAGCACCTGTGTGGGGGAGGGGCAGAGAGAAGGAGAGAGAGAATCCTAAGCAGGCTCCATGCTGTCAGTGCAGAGCCCAATGAAGGGCTCAATCTCACAAACTCAGACCTGAGACTCATGACCTGAGCTGAAATCAAGAGTCTGACCTTAACTGACTGAGTGACCTAGGCATCCCTGATAGCTCCCAGTTTAATCTCTGGCCAAGCCCTGTTCCTTGATCTCCAGAACTGTATATCCAGCTCCAACTGTATATCCACATGTCTAATAGGCAACCCTAACTTAATATGTCTCTAACTGAGCTTCTAATGGTCCGCCACAAACCAGCTTCTCCTGCAGCCTTCCCTATCTCAGTTAATGCTAGCTCTATTCTTCTCGTTGCTTGGACCAGAAACCTTGGTGCCATTCTTGATTCTTCTCTTTGTCTCACACCCAGCGTATGGTCTCTCAGCAAATCCTGTTAGCTCTGTCTCCCAAAATGTGTCCACATTCGACCATTTATCACCATTCCTTCTGCCACCATCCTGCTCCATGTGACCACCCTTTGCCTGTTTTTGTTTTTTGTTTTTTTTTAATTTTTTTTTTCAATGTTTATTTATTTTTGGGACAGAGAGAGACAGGGCATGAACGGGGGAGGGGCAGAGAGAGAGGGAGACACAGAATCGGAAACAGGCTCCAGGCTCTGAGCCATCAGCCCAGAGCCTGACGCGGGGCTCGAACTCACGGACCGTGAGATCGTGACCTGGCCGAAGTCGGACGCTTAACCGACTGTGCCACCCAGGCGCCCCATTGCGTGGTTTTTTGAAGTCACTTCTTAACTAGTCTCCCTGCTTCTGCTTTGCTTCCCTACTGTCTGTTGTTAGCACATTGCCAGAGTAACCCTGTTAAAATTTCACTTAGTTCTTATAATTTTTCTGTTGAAAACCTTCCAACAGTTTCCCATCTTACCCAGAAAAAAAGCTAAAGGCCTTAACTATTACGTATAAGAACGTGTGTGATCTGATCCTCCATTACATCTCCATTCTCATTTTCTTTTGTTCTCTTCCTTGTTCACTCTGTTCCAGCCATGTGGCCTTTTTGCTGTTCCTTGAACATGCCTTTCCTTCAAAGCCCTTATACTTGCTGTTCAGTCTCTGTAGAATTCTCTTGCTGGTATCAGCAAAGCTAGCTTTCTCACTTTGGGTTTTTTCTTTCTGAAACCTTCCCTGGCTAACTTACTTGTTTTCCTGTCTCCTGCACTGGAATGTCAGCCTTATGAGGGTGGAGATTTTGTCTTGTTTTGTGTACTACAGAATTCTGAGCACCTAGAAGTAGTGCCCGGCACATAGTAGATGTCCACATATTTAAAAATAAATGAATGAATAAATGATACTCATTCTCATAATACCTCTTAAAAAAGAAGATAGTAAGCTAACAGCACTACTAGATGTCAAGTTATGTTGAAAGAAAGAAGGATGGAAGGATTGAAAGAAGGCTGGAGGGAAAGTAAGGATTTGGAAAATAATTTGAAATTTCTCAAAATATAGGGCAATCCTATAAATATATGAATAGCAGTACTACTTTATTTAAATAACTATTTTAATATTTTTCCATGGAGCCCACAAAAATTAGTTACTACCATCAGTAGGAAACAGATTTGAACATCCAGCTGTGGTGTGAACCAGGAGATAAAGTTCTGCTCTCGATTAAGAACTGTGGACAAGTATTTCAGATGTCACTGAATCATTGTGTAGTTGCAGAAGGGTAACAATATGTCTTGGTTTTCCAGGAAGAGTCTTGGTTTCGTTGTTTTGTTAATTATTAATAGGGTGGGTTTTTAATTCTCTCAAGAGTCCAGGTCCGAATGGTAAGTTATAAGGGCACCCTATAATCAAGGTGCTTGCTTCTGGCTAGTGATTGTAGCAGAAATTGAAATTCATGCATCCTAAGAAATTGTGACTTCCCAAACCCCTATTCTGGTGACTGGTTGCTTTGAGAGACCCCACCTTTCAGGGTGGCACTAGTAAAACCTTGATTATCTGGCATATAACTGGAGAGCTTAAGAAAATGGTGAGTTTTTTTCTGTGCCAGTATAAGTACATGTAGAAAATATATGTATATTACACTATATGTATATTATTCTACAACTTAATGTTCTGTGTTTTTGTAGATAGATGCACTTCATTTTATCAACGTAATTTCTGTGTTTTGTCAGTTTTCAAAAAATCAGTATAAAAAAAACAACGTATAGGAAACTTACCCATATGAAACCATAAGATAAGCAAAAAGAATGCTTTTTTTATCTTAATCACAGCTAAAGAGTGCAAGATACATGTCTTACTATTTATGGTATAGAAATCCTTACATTGGGTTTCCACATTAGCAAAAAAGTAAATAACTCAGGCCAACTTGCCAAAATCTGGCCTAAAGGGAATTTTTGAAGAGAACTCATCACCATAAACACATGTACTCTATGCAGAAATTCTCTTAAGAAAGAAAATAAGGAAATGCAAAGAAGCAAAAAGAAAAATTCTTCATGGTAAAATGACTCAATCACTGGTAACAATGCATTTCATATTTCTCTTTTAATAAGTTTTGTTAGTTTGCCTATTTTTATATGGTCTTAATCCTACTGTATATGTAAATGTGCATCCTGTATCTCCCCCTCCCTGATTAATATTTAATATTTAAATATTTAATATATTTTAGCATTAAAATATTTAATATTTTAACTATTTTTCTATGTGTTTTAGAATAGATTTCCAGAAGAGGAATTACTAGATTAAAAGTAAAGACTATTTTAAAAAGTTTTTTGATATATATATTGCCACACTGCTTTTCCCTGAGTATTTTACCAATTAATACTTTAACCAATCATGTCTGATGGTGCTTATTTCATCACACCTGTGCTTGGGTTGGGAATTATGATTTTTTAAAATATTTGTGATTGCAAAAACAAGTAAAAGTGTCCTCACTTAGAATTTGCATTTCTTTCATTTTGTTGTGACCTTGTACATTTTTCTGTAAACATATTACTGATTGTATCCTATTGTATATTAAAATATAATTTTGTAGCTTAAGAGGGCTCCATGTAGGGGAAGACATTCCCTTTTGAATAAAACTTTAATAGAGCATGCTCAGCACGTTCGTGATGTGCTGTTTCTTTACGATAAAGACAATTATTCGTTTTTAATTAAGGATTAATTACCCAGGTTACCATATTGAAATTAACCTCAACAGCTGCAAAATCCTTTCCAAAATGCTTAATTAGTAGAAAACAATTCCCACAGTGGGGAAATGTGGCTTCCTATTAAGAAATATTTATCGGGGCGCCTGGGTGGCTCAGTCGGTTAAGCGTCCAACTTCAGCCAGGTCACGATCTCGCGGTCCGTGAGTTCGAGCCCCGCGTCAGGCTCTGGGCTGATGGCTCAGAGCCTGCAGCCTGTTTCCGATTCTATGTCTCCCTCTCTCTCTGCGCCTCCCCCGTTCATGCTCTGTCTCTCTCTGTCCCAAAAATACAAAATAAACGTTGAAAAAAAAAAAATTAAAAAAAAAAAAAAGAAATATTTATCTAGCTAAGTATGTATAAATTATATCTAACAGCGTATATGTGTGTGTGTGTGTATATATATATATATATATATATATATGTATTAGGTTTTGTTGATTTCATTGAGTGCTAATGAACAGCAAACTAATCATAGAAATTTTATATTTTTATCAGGAAGAGTTAACATTTACTAAAATAATATCTTAAATATTTTCTTCTTTTCAAGGTATCATAGACGTCGAAGGAAACTGGATCCTCCAAAAGACAGATGATATTGAGGTTTTCAGGAATCAAAGAGATGTTATCTTGTGTCTTATTTGCCATTTGAGAAAATGCAATTGAGTGCATTCACTGTTATGTAGCAAAACAATAATAAAATGTCTTTTTATGTCTTAGAATGTCTTAGAATGTCAATTTCTTTATATATCTTAGGTAATTGTGGATTTGACATTCTTATATGCGGAAACCTACTTCATCTTATCTTGCCTTTGAGATATTAAGGTATACCATTTATTTTTATGTATCTAGTTGTGATTAAGTATTTTTACATTATCAGCCAAATATTGTTAGTAGTACAAATATGATCCATAAAAATGTGCATGGTTCTCCTTCACAGGGAGATTTTTTAATTGTCTTTGAAAAGAAACTCATGGGGTCCACCCAGAAAATAAATGTTATGATGTTTTCTTTCTTGTGGCTTCTAGGAAATAAATTCTAGTTGACCCTTGAACCACATGAGTTTGAACTGGTCTGCTTATACACAGAATTTTTTTTTTGATAAATATAATACAGTACTGTAAATGTATTTTCTCTTAAGATTTTCTTAGTAACATTTTCTTTTCCCCAGCATTATTGTAACAATATAATAATATAAAATACATATAACATGCAAAATACATGTTAATCAATTATGTTAATCGGTGAGGCTACCAGTCATCATAGGCTATTAGTAATTAAAGTTTTGGGGAGTCAAAAGTTAGACATGGATTTTTGACTGCAATGGGGATTGGTACCCCTAACCCCTTTGTTCAGGGGTTAACTGTAGTTACATTTTAATTAGTTTCTACTGCTTGCTAGGTCCTTTACATATATATACATTATTATTAAATTCTCACAATAATCCTTTGAAGAAAGATCATCATTCCTACTTTATAGGTAGGGCCAAGTGACTTAGAACTCCACTTACCTAGCAAGTGGAGTGGGAGAGCCAGGATCCCAAATGGTCTGGTTCCAGAGCCTTTCTACTGTGCATTACAGTGACAAAGGGTTATTTTCTTTTACCCAAGAATGTACTTTCCTAGAAAGGATATTACAGAATTTGTTTTAAATTTTTTTTTTCTGGCTGTTTTAGAAATTATGCTAGCTTCAGAACACATGCAACTCTGTGGTTAAAATGTTAATATCACTAGTGTGATGAGAATGTTAATTGATTATTTTGCTGTTGGTTGTCACTACCACCTTATATGTGATCCTTAATGGCATTGCTGCCCCTGTGATTTCTGTTTAGGACGTGAGGAATCTTTTAAGAAGGTGGAAAGGTGCTTTATTGAAACTTGTAAAATATTTGTGATATTTTAAAATCTGATGTGGAAAATGATTTCATTGAAGTAAAATTGAAATGAAATTCATTGAAATGAAAACTTCATTTAAAGTCTGTTATTTTGGGATGCCTGGGTGGCTTGGTCGGTTAAGTGTCTGACTCTGCATTTTGGCTCAAGTCATAATCCCAAATCTCAGTTTATGAGTTTGAGCCCCACATCAGGCTCTGCACTGACAGCATGAAGCTGCTTGAGATTTTCTGTCTCCCTCTCTCTCTGCCCCTCCCCGACATGTGCACACGTGCTCTCTCTCTCTCAAAATAAATAAAAACTTTTAAAAAATAAAATAAAAAGTCTATTCTTTAATCTAGTTCTTTTAATAGAGGAACTCTCTCTGAAGTTTCAAGTATTTAGTAAAAATGTAAGGAATAATAAATAGGAAAGGATTAAGGAAGTAATAATGGCCACCCTCTGTTACCAAAAGGAAATGTTTTTAAGTGGCTTCCTTTTATCATTAATATATTAATGTGGGGGAAAGAGCAAAGAAAAACAGGTTGATAGAACTTACGAATCAGAAATTTTAAATATTTACCAGCCATGTTCAGTGACATATTTTTGAAAAATGATTAGATTTTTTTCCGGTTGATTTATATCCAAATTTTTACAAAGATTGAGATATGCCACATTATAAAAGTAGGAAGAATAAAGAATAATTAAATTAATTAAAAACTTTTTTTCTAAGTACAAAGATGTACTAAATAGAGATTGTTTGATTGTAAGATGCCCAAACCACACATCCACATGTCAATGCTTTGGAGAATTAACTTTGATTTTATTGTACTGGAACTACAGGTTAATACTGTAGATGCTAGAATTTTGGCTTTCATGGATTGCTGTTAGTTTGCTAAGTAAGTACATATTCCATCACCACCATCACCTCCTTTCTCTCTGCTCCTTCCATTCTCTACCCCAGAGGTAGTAACTTATCCACCATCACAAACATTTTAGCAAAGGTCCACTTACTTGTGTCCTTTTTTCTAGAAATTTAAAAACTGCATAAGGTGGGATGGTCCTTTAAAGGGAATTCATTCAGTCGTGAAAAATTTTCCAGTTCGCATGTTTCCATTGATGAGGTGCATTAACACACCTCAAGCTGATATAAAAGCATTGTCAGTGAGCCACCAGAGGGCACTCTTAGAGTTCAATTCAAACACTGCTTACCCAAAGGCAGTAACAATGTGCTTAATTACCAGAGACTATTTGGATGTTCTTTAGGTAAGAATGTCTAGTAGGATAAATGGGAGTAGTGAAATTATGTGTTGAGATATTCTGAGGCCATTATTCATTCTGTTGATCTAGTCGTCAAGGATTTACCAAACCCCTAATACATTTGAAGAGGGATTATACTTTTTGCTAGGCCAACAGCAAAAAATGGTCCCTTCTTAAGGATGATAATATCTACTTAACTAGTATCTACTGAGCCACTTAATTTTTATAATGATGTTTATAACTTTTTATTTATTTTTGAGAGAGAGAGAATGAGTGGGGGAAGGGCAGAGAGAGAGGGAGACACAGAATCCAAAGCAGGCCCCAGGCTCTCAGCTGTCAGCACAGAGCCTGGCACGGGGCTTGAACTTGTGAACTGTGAGATCATGACCTGAGCCGAAGTTGGACACTTAACTGACTGAGCCACCCAGGCACCCTTATAATGTTTATAAACCATAAACATAATGCATTATTATTTTTTAATTAAAAAATAAATAGAAAATAAAAATTTCCCATAATTGTCCCTTGTAAAGATAACACTTCAATTTTTGCTTCCCTTCTTCCCGCTTATTTCACTGCATAAATATATTTCAAAGAGTAAAAACAGTATTAATTATGCATGCTGTTTTATAACTTGCTTTTTTCATTTAATAGAATTTTTTTGCCATATCATTAAATACTCTGATTTAATGAATGCATATTATTCTATAATCTGGATGTCATAATTAACTTCCTCACTGCTTTTAGACATAATCATTGTTTCTCTTTGTTCCCTATTATAAATAATGCCGTTGGAGTTCCTGGTTGACTCAGTTGATTAAGCATCTGACTTTGGCTCAGGTTATGATCTTACTGCTCATGAGTTTGAGCCCCATGTTGGGCTCTGTGCTGACAGCTCAGAGCCTGGAGCCTGCTTCAGATTCTGTTTCTGTCTCTCTGCCCCTTCTCTGCATTCTCTCTCTCTCTCAAATATAAAATAAAACATAAATAATGCTGTTATTAACATTCTAGTGGAGGGGCGCCTGGGTGGCGCAGTCGGTTAAGCGTCCGACTTCAGCCAGGTCACGATCTCGCGGTCCGTGAGTTCGAGCCCCGCGTCGGGCTCTGGGCTGATGGCTCAGAGCCTGGAGCCTGTTTCCGAATCTGTGTCTCCCTCTCTCTCTGCCCCTCCCCCGTTCAAGCTCTGTCTCTCTCTGTCCCAAAAATAAACAAACGTTGAAAAAAAAATTAAAAAAAAAAAAAACATTCTAGTGGATATTTTTCCTTTTTTAAAAAGACTTCATTTTTTAGAACAGTTTTAGGTTCACAGCAAAATTGAAAGGGAGGTACAGGTATTTTCCATGTCCCCACACATGCATAGCTTCTCTTGTTATCACCATCACCCACCAGGATGATGCATTTGTTACAATTGATGTACCTACATTGACACATCATCACCCAGAGTTCATAGTTTACATTAGGGTTTACTCTTGGTATTGTACATTCTGTGGATTTTGACAAATGTAGAATGGCATATTTCTACCATTATATTATCTACAGCATAGTTTTATTGCCCTAAAATTAGTGTCTGCCTATTTATCCTCTTTTCCTTCCTAACCCCTGGTAACCACTGATCTTTCTTGTCTCCATAGTTTCGCATTTTCCATAATGTTATATGTTAGAATCATACAGAATGTTGCATTTTCAGGTTGGCTTCTTTCACTTAGTAGTATGTCTTTCTATAGCTTGGTAGCTAATCTCTTTTTAGCGCTGAACAACAGTCCACTGTCTGGACATACCATGCTTTATCCACTCACCTACTGAAAGGTTTGTTGGTCACTCCCAAATTTGGGAATGATAAATAAAGCTGCTATAAACATCTGCTATAGTTTGTTGGTCATTCCCAAATTTGGGAATGATAAATAAAGCTGCTATAAACAAGTGTGGACATAAGTTTGCATCTCCTTTGAGTAAATACCAAGGGGCATGATTACTGGATTGTAAGGTAAGAGTAAGTTTAGTTTTGTAAGAAACTGCCACGTTTGTTTGTAAAGTGACTGGACCATTCTGCATTCAGACCAACAGTGAATAAGTTTCTGTTGCTGCACATCCTCACCAGCATTTGGTGATGTGAGTGTTTTTGGATTTTGACCACTCTAATAGGTCAATAGGTGTAGTTGTATCTGATTGTTTTAATTTGCATTTCTTTGATGCATGACTGTGGAGCATCTTTTCATATACTTATTTGCCAACTGTGTATCTTCTTTATTGAAGTGTCTGTTAAGGTCTTTGGCCCATTTTTTAATCAGGTTGTTTTAATTGGGTTATTTGTTTAATCAGGTTATTTAATTGGGTTATTGTTGAGTTTTAAGAGTTCTTTTTATATTTTGTATATTAATCTATTATCAGGTAGGCCTCTTACATATATTTTCTCCCAATCTGTGGCTCGCCTTTTCATTCTCTTCACACTGTCATTTCACAGAGCAGAAATTTTTAATTTTCATGAACTCTAGCTGATTAATTTTTTCTTTCATGGATCATGCCTTTGATGCTGTATCTGAAAAGTTATCATCAAACCCAAGATCATCTAAACTTCCTCCCATGTTATTTTCTAAGAGTTTGATAGTTTTGCATTTTACCTTTAAGTCTGTGACCCTTTGTGTGTGTGTGTGTGTGTGTGTGTGTGTGTGTGTGTGTGTGTGTATGATCCATTTTAAGCAAATTTTTATGAAGGATGTAAAGTCATTGTCTAGATTATTATTATTATTATTTTTTGCATGTGTAGTTGTTCCAGCTCCATTTGTTGAAAAGACTCTTTGCTTCATTGTATTGCATTTACTCCTTTGTCAACAATCAGTCGACTGTATTTATGTGGTTCTGTTTTTAGGCTCTCCCGTTCTGTTCTGTTGAAATATTTTGTCTGCTTGTTCACTAGTACTGCACTCCCTTGACTGTAGCTTTGTAATAAGTCTTGAAATCAGACAGTGTCAGTCCTCTCACTTGGTTCTTTTTCAATACTAGTATATTGCATTAATTGATTTTTTAAAGTTGAACTAGCCTTATACACCTGGCATAAGTTCTATTTGATCATGATGCATAATTCTCTTTTACACCTTTTTTTTTTTTTTTTTAGATTTGATTTGCTAGTATTTTGTTGAGGATTTTTGCATCTATATTCATTTTAGATACTAGCTAGTGGTTTTCTAGTAATGTCTTTGTCTGGTTTTGGTCTCAGGGTAATGTTGGCCTCATAGAATGAGTTAGGAAGTATTCCCTCTGCTCTATTCTATGAAAAAGATTGTAGAGAATAGGTATTATTTCTCTCTTAAATGTTTGGTAGAATTCATAGTGAACCCATCTGGGCCTGGTGCTTTATATTCTGGAAGGTTATTATTGATTCAATTTCTTTAATAGATACAGGCTTATTCAAGTAGTCTGTTTCTTGTGTGAATTTTGCCAGGTTGTGTCTTTCAAAGAATTGGTGCCCTTTATCTAAGTTATCTGAGGGTATAGAGTTAGTTGTCCATGGGAATTGTAAAAATGTCCCTTGTTTCATTTCTGATATTAGCAATTTGTGCCTTCTCTTTTTTTCTTAGTTAGCCTGGTTAGTGGCTTATTAATTTTTTTTATCTTTATAAAGAACGAGCTTTTGATCTTATCAATTTTTCTATTGATTTCCTGTTTTCAATTTTATTTATTTCCACTCTAATTCTTATTATTTCCTTTCTTCTGCGTACTTTAGATTTAATTTGCTCTTCTTTTTCTAGTTTCCTAAGGTGGGAGCTTAGATGGTTGGTTTTAGATATTTCTTTTTTTTTCTAACATGTATATTCAATGCTAAAATTTCCCTTTAAGCATTTGTGGCTTACACTGCATCCCACAAATTTGGTAAGTTGTGTTTCATTTTCATTTAGTGAAAAGTACTGTTTAATTTCTCTTGATATTTCTTTTTTGACCCACGTGTTATGTAGCAGTGTATTGTTTAATCTTCAAGTATTTTGGGATTGTCCAGCTGGCTTCCCATTAATGATTTCAAGTTTAATCCCACTGTAATCTGAGAGCAGACATTGCATGATTTCTGGTTTTTTTAGTTAATTAATTAATTTTTAATTTATATTCAAGTTAGTTAGCATATAGTGCAATAATGTTTTTAGATTCCAGTGATTCATCTCCTATGTATAACACCCAGTGCTCATTGCAACAAGTGTCCTCTTTAATGCCCCTTGCCCATTTAGCCCATCCCCCCACCCACAGCCCCTCCAGCAGCCCTCAGTTTGTTCTCCATATTTAAGAGTCTCTTATGTTTTGTCCCCCTCCGTTTTTATATTATTTGTGCTTCCCTTCCCTTATGTTCATCTGTTTTGTATCTTAAATTCCACCTATGAGTGAAGTCATATTTTTCTTTTACTGACTTATTTCACTTAGCATAATACCCTCTAGTTCTATCCATGTTGTTCCAAATGGCAGGGTTTAATTCTTTTTGATTGCTGAGTAATACTCCGTTGTAAATATAAACATCTTCTTTATCCATTCATCCATCAATGGACATTTGGGCTCTTTCCATACTTTGGCTATAGACATTGTATGATTTCTATTTTAAATTTGTTAAGTTGTGTTATATGACCCAGAATGTGGTCTATATTAGTGAATGTTTCATGTGAACTTGAGAAAAATATGTATTCTGCTGTTGTTGGTTGAAGTAGTCTATAGATGTCCATTTTATCTATTTGATTGATGGTGTTGTTGAGTTCAGGTATGTCTTTACTGATTTCCTGCCTGCTGGATCTGTCCATTTCTGATAGAGGGGGTTAAAGTCTACAATTATAATAATGGATTCATCTATTTCTCTTTGCAGTCTCATCAGTTTTTGCCTCACATATTTTGGCATTCTGTTGTTAGGTGCATATGCGTTAACAGTTGTTATGTCTTCTTGGAGAATTGATCATTTTATAGATAATTTTTTTTTTTCAACGTTTATTTATTTTTGGGACAGAGAGAGACAGAGCATGAATGGGGGAGGGGCAGAGAGAGAGGGAGACACAGAATCAGAAACAGGCTCCAGGCTCTGAGCCATCAGCCCAGAGCCCGACGCGGGGCTCGAACTCCCGGAACCGCGAGATCGTGACCTGGCTGAAGTCGGACGCTTAACCGACTGCGCCACCCAGGCGCCCCAGATCATTTTATCATTATGTAATGTCCTTCTTTTCCCTGATAGCATTCTTTGCTCTGAAGTGTGCTACGTCTGAAATTAATATAGCTGCTCCTTTTTTTTTGAATAGTGTTACTATAGTATATCTTTCTTTCTTTATTTTTAATCTGTATGTGTTTTTATATTTTAAATGGGTTTCTTGCAGACAAGATAGAGTTAGGTCTTGTTTTTTTTATCTAATCTGACAATCTCTGTCTTTTAATTGGTGCCTGTAGACCATTGACATTCAAAATGATTGTTGAGATAGTTGGATTATTTTCCACTATATTTGCTACTGTTTCCTATTTGTTGCCCTTGTTCTTTGTTTCTATTCTATTTTTGTTTTTTACTTTTTCTGCCTTTTATGGTTTTGATTTATGTGACTCTGTTTTCTCTCCTTTCTTAGCACATCTGTTACACCTTTTTTCCCTTAAGGCCTTCCTACTTGCCAGGCCCTGTTGTAATATACTTCTTTTTTAAAAATCCTTTTTAGTGGTTGCCCTAGAGTGGTTGCATATATACATTTGCAAATAAGCCGAGTCCACTTTCAAGCAACACTATACCGCTTCATGGGCAGTGCAAGTATTTTATAAAAACGAGATAATTCTAATTCCTCCCTCCTGTCTCTTGTATCATTGTGGTCATTCATTTCTCATGCATAAGCGTATATACATATAATCAGATACACTGTTGTTATTTTTTTAAACAAACTGTTGTGTTAGATCAGTGAAGAGTAAGAAAAAGTTTGGGTTTTGTCTTCACTTATCCTTCACCACTGCTCTTTATGTAGATCTGAGTTTCTGACCTGTCTTGTTTTCCTTCTCTCTAAAGAACTTCTTTTAATAGTTTTTACAAGACAGGTCTATTGGCAACAGATTCTTTACATTTTTGTTTGTTTGACAAAGTCTTTATTTCTCCTTCACTTTTGAAGGATAGTATTACAGGGTACAAAATTCTAGGTTGGTGGGTTTTTCTGCTCTCAATGCTTTAAATATTTCCCTCTATTCTCTTCTTGCTTACATGGTATCTGAAGGAAGTTGGATGTAATTCTTACTCTGTTGCACTTGATCAAAGTTTTTAATTAAGCATTTGTGTGTGTGTGTGTGTGTGTGTGTGTGTATGTGTGTGTGTGTGATTATTTGATAAATATCCATCTTTCCTACTAAACTCAGCTCTATAATTTGCAAGGTCCCTGACTGGCTTTGTTTACCACTGTGTCCTTAGTGCCTAATATGGCCTGGTACATTCATATAACCACAAACATGATGTTGTAAAAGATTTGCTGTAGTGCAGAGCACTTTAACCTAAGAATTTTACAAATGGGATTTGGGGACAGGTGATATCTATGTGTAGAATTTTGAGAATATATATCTGTGTGTTTTCCTGGGGATAGAATCTGTTGTTTTTCAATTCATTAAAGGCTGTAGCACATAATGCCCTAGTTCTTACTTGCCTGCAGCTAAGTACATAATAACATTAGTACTGGAGTGCTGTTAATATGCAAGATAGAAAGTCTGGTTTCCACATATTCTAAGAAAGCAACCTTAGTTAGATTCCAAGCATTTTTAAGAACAGAAGAAAACAAGACAGCATGTACCTCCATTTTGGAAAGCTCTAGCAATGTATGCAAACCCTTACTTACGGAATATTTTTCAGTTGTGTATTTATGATTTTCAGAAAGGAATCAGCTGAAGTATCAGCACATAAGCCCAAGAGGTTAGCAAATTATTTTATTTGCTGAACGCATAAATAAATGTCTTCATTGCTTACAGGGAAAGGGAATGATTTCTTAGATTTTTTTTCTCAGAAGTTCAAAATGACTTGCTAATATTCTTAGCAAAATAATTTGCAAATACTGTCCCAATTACAGTTTGGCCATCAGCCCCCTACTAGTTTTTAATATGCTGTTTAACCTTCTGAAAGAAAAGATATTTTAACACGCTGGGAAGAAATGCCCAGGTAGAATATGTATGTAATGTGCTTTCTAGTTTGGCACAAAGGCATCTACTTTGATTTAGTCACATCATCTTCATATTTATGTAGCATCTTCCTGTAGGATTCCTGACATGCTTCACAGTTATGATTGCCTGAATTCTTATAATGTTGCTTATAAACATTTTTAGATGGAGAAGCTGAGGCAGAGTTCCACAATTACATATGGAAATTACAAGTAGAATCCTGAGTCAGTCTTTAATTCAACAAGATTGTATTTTCTTTCCAATTTTCTCTCCAGGTATATAATTACTTCAGCACATTTTATTAAGTACTTGTAGAGTTCAAGCCACTGTATATTCAAAGATGAGACCTTGTTCCTGATTGACAGAATATCTTGCCCAGACCTTTCCTAACTCCCTCTAGTCAGAATTCACCTCTTCCTTCTCCATAGTCCAAAGCACATTGAATTACTAATGTATTGCCCTCTTTAATTTATCTTGAATTAGAGCAAAAATTGTGGTTGGTAACATGGTCAGTGTGCCAATTTTAATTAATCCTGTTGTTCTTTTTCATCATTGCCACCCAGGTATAACTACCATCAGTAGGATCATAGAAGATAGAAATAGTAGACCCGAAAATCACCTTAAAGATGATTTTGAGGCACATACTTTGATTTTATAGATAGGGGAACTGAGATTCAGTAAGACTAATTGACTTGCCCAAGATCACAGCATGGCAGAATGAACCAATGTCTTTAAATATTAAGGATATTTTTATATGTGTATTTACGCACACACATACTGATGAAATTTGTCTGCAACAACAGATGTGTTCATTGATATACTGTGAACTCTGGCTCTGCCTGGTGATGTTTGCCAATTTCCATGGTGCACATATTCTCATCATGGCTGATTTAATCTACCAAAAGTTTAACAACTGGCTCACAAAATTTCTGAAAATTTAATAATTGGATATCAGGTTGCTATCAGGTTGCTATGAACCAGCTCTAGCATTCCACTGGATGTGCCCCTGAAATCATGTATTTACAATGAAAACATTTGACCATTTTCTTACTTTTTCTAGTTATCCATTCAGAGACACTTTACCTTATTTTCTGATTAATATTTCCATGAGGAAATAAATGATTCCTCATGTCAGCTTTATTTATTTATTTATTTATTTATTTATTTATTTATTTATTTATTTTCAACGTTTTGTTTATTTTTGGGACAGAGAGAGACAGAGCATGAACGGGGGAGGGGCAGAGAGAGAGGGAGACACAGAATCGGAAACAGGCTCCAGGCTCTGAGCCATCAGCCCAGAGCCTGACGCGGGGCTCGAACTCACGGACCGCGAGATCGTGACCTGGCTGAAGTCGGACGCTTAACCGACTGCGCCACCCAGGCGCCCCAGCTTTATTTATTTTTATTTTTTTTTAAGTTTTTTTTTTTTTTTTTTTAATGTTTGTTTATTTTTCCAGACAGAGAGAAACAGAGCATGAACGGGGGGAGGGTCAGAGAGAGGGAGACACAGAATCCGAAACAGACTTCAGGCTCTGAGCGGTCAGCACAGAGCCTGACGCGGGGCTCGAACTCGCGACCACAAGATCATGACCTGAGCCGAAGTCGGACGCCCAACCGACTGAGCCACCCAGGTGCCCCTGCACATGTCAGCTTTAATCTTCACTTTAAGGTGTTTTTGTTTTGTTTGTTTTGTTTTTAGGATTTAATAACTTGTTAGTAAGTGTTTAAAACTACTTGAGGGTCTGTCTATTAAGAGAACTTTGGATGAATCCCTGAGTATCAGTTATCTATTGTTAGGTTACAAATCTCCCCAAATACTTATTAGCTTAAAACAACAACCTGGCGTGCCTAGGCAGCTCGGTTGGTTGAGTGTCCAACTTCGGCTCAGGTCATGATCTTATGGTTTGTGAGTTCAAGCCCCATGTCGGGCTTTGCACTGATAATGTAGAGCCTGCTTCCGATTCTGTCTTCCTCTCTCTCTGCCCCTCCTCCGCTCACACAAGCACGCTCTCTCAAATAAGTAAACATTAAAAAAATTTTTTTTAAAGAAATTAAAAAAAAAACCCTATAGTTTACGGTTCTGGCTAAATCTTGTCTAGGTTGGGCTCACCTGATCCTGACAGGGTTTGTCCATGCATCTGAGGTTGTTAATGCAACCCATTAATTGGGTTGATGAGGCTGGCTGGTCTTTGCTGGTGTCACCCATATGTCCAGTGATAGAGTGGCTGTTGGCTGAAGCCATAAGGGGAACTTTGTGTTTCTCACTATCCAGTGAGTCAGACCTGGCCTGTTCACATGGCTTCAGGGTTTCAAGGGTACAGAGTGAAAACTACAAGGTCTCTTAAGGCCTAGTCTCCAAACTGGTACATTACTTCCACAAGTCCATCCCAGTTCAGGGAGTGGGGAAATAGACTCTACCTTTTGAAGGGAGAAACACCAAATAGTGTGGCCATTCCATTACTGATTTGTTTTAAGGTTTAGATCGTTACGTCCATGGGACAGAGATGAGTGTACATGGCCTGGTTGACCTTCAATCAGAAATTGATTAGGGGGGCCTGGGTGGCTCAGTCGGTTAAGCATCTGACTTCGGCTCAGGTTAAGCGTCTGATTTCAGCTTAGGTCATGATCTCACAGTTCATGGGTTCAAGTCCCACACTGGGCTCTGTGCTGGCAGCTCAGAGCCTGGAACCTGCTTCGGATTCTGTGTCTCCTCCTCTCTCTCTCTCTGCCCCTCTCCCGCTCGCACTCTGTCTCTGTCTCTCTCTCAAAAATAAACGTTAAAAAAATTTATAATAAAAATTTTAAAAAAGAAATTGATTAGAGTTTTCTTTTCCAGTGTTTAAAGGAAATTAATAACCCTTACTTATAAACCATCTCTACTTGAATGATCACTCATTGATACACTCAACAACTAATAATTTCCTTATTAGTTTAATTCATATATTTTAACACTCTCTTCTGCACACACTAGGTAGCTAAGGGTTGGGAGGGGGGCAGAACTAAACAATAAGGCAGTATTGTCTGCCTAACAATTGGAGACCAATATAAGACATTAAGTAATCAATTGATAAATTTTATACCATCATTCAGGTTCAGGAAAAGAAACAGTCACTGGAGAAGAGATTAGTTGGGGAAGATTGCTTCATAGAGAACCACTTTTTATTTATTTATGTATTTATTTTTTTTAATTTAAATCCAAGTTGGTTAACATATATTGTAATAATGATTTCAGGAATAGAATTTAGTGATTGATTACTTACATATAACACCCAATGCTCATCCCAACAAGTGCCTTCCTTAATACCCATCACCCATTTAGCCCATCCCTCCACCCAACACCCCATCAGCAACCCTCAGTTCTCTGTATTAAAAGTGTCTAATGGTTTGCTTCCCTCTCTGTTTTTATTTTACTTTTCCTTCTCTTCTCCTATGTTCATCTGTTTTGTTTCTTAAATTCCACATGAGTGAAATCATATGATGCCTTTCTCTGACTGACTTATTTCGCTTAGATAATACATTCTAGTTCTATCCACGTTGCTGCAAATGGCAAGATTTTTTCTTTTTGATCATCAAATCATATTCCATTGTGTGTAAATACCACATCTTCTTTATCCATTTGTCAGTTGATGAATATTTGGGCTCTTTCTATACTTTTGCTATTGTCAATAGTGTTGCTGTAAACATTGGGGTACATGTGCCCCTTCAAATCAGCACTCCTATATCCTTTGGATAAATACCTAGTAGTGCAATTGGGTACTTTTATCTTTAATATTTTGAGGAACCTCCGTACTGTTTTCCAGAGAGGCTGCACCAGTTTGCATTCTCACCAGCAGTGCAAAAGGGTTCCTCTTTCTCTGTATCCTCACCAACATCTATTGTTTCCTGAGTCATTAATTTTAGCCATTCTGACAGGTGTGAGGTGGTATCTCATTGTGATTTTGATTTGTATTTCCCTGATGATGAGTGATGTTGAGCATCTTTTCATGGGTCTGTTACCATCTGAATGTCTTCTTTGGAAAAGTGTGTATTCATATATTTTGCCCATTTCTTCAGTGGATTATTTGTTTTTTGGGTGTTGTTTGATAAGTTCTTTATAGATTTTTGGATACTAACCCTTTATCTGATATGTCATCTTCTCCTATTCCCTTGGTTGCCTTTTAGTTTTGCTGATTGTTTCCTTCACTGTGCAGATTTTTATCTTGATGCTTTTATTTCCCTCGCCTCTGGAGCCATGTTAAGTAAGTAGTTGCTGTGGCCGAGGTCAAAAAGGTTGTTACCTGTTTTCTCCTCTAGGATTTTGATGGCTTCCTGTCTTATGTTTAGGTCTTTCATCCATTTCGAGTTTATTTTTGTGTCTGGTGTAAGAAAGTGATCCAGGTTCATTCTTCTGCATGTCGCTGTCCAGTTTTCCCAGTACCACTTGCTGAAGAGACTGTCTTTATTCCGTTGGATATTCTTTCCTACTTTGTCAAAGATTAGTTGGCCATACGTTTGTGGGTCCATTTCCGGGTTCTCTATTCTCTTCCATTGATCTGAGTGTCTGTTTTTGTGCCAGTACCGTGCTGTCTTGATGATTACAGCTTTGTAGTACAGCTTGAAGCCCGGCATTGTGATGCCTCCAGCTTTGGTTTTCCTTTTCAAGATTGCTTTGGCTATTTGGGGTCTTTCTTGGTTCCATACAAATTTTAGGATGTTTGTTCTAGTTCTGTGAAGAATGCTGGTGTTATTTTGATACAGATTGCATTGAATATGTAGATTGCTTTGGGTAGTATCGACATTTTAGCATAGTTCTTTTTCCAAACCATGACCATGGAATATTTTTCCTTTTTTAATGTGTGTCTTCTTCAGTTTCTCTCATAAGCTTTCTATAGTTTTCAGCATATAGATTTTTCACCTCTTTGGTCAAGTTTATTCTTAGGTATTTTATGGTTTTGGTGCAATTGTAAATGGGATCGATACCTTGATTTCTCTTTCTGCTGCTTCATTATTGGTGTATAGAAATACAACCAATTTCTGTACATTGATTTTATAACCTGAGACTTTGCTGAATTCATGTATCAGTTCTAGCAGTTTTTTGGTGGAGTCCTTTGGGTTTTCCACATAGAATATAATGTCGTCTGTAAAGAGTGAAAGTTTGACTTCCTCCTTGCTGGTTTGGATGCCTTTTATTTCTTTTTGTTGTCTGATCGCTGAGGCTAGGACTTCCAACACTATGTTGAATAACAGTGGTTAGAGTGGAACAATGAGCAAGTTTTTATCAATCACTCTTTTTCCCTTTTATCTTTGTTCCAATTCTAGTTGCTGAAATGTAATGTTCATTGAGTCAGATAATAAAAAAAAATAAAGCTTGGACTTCTAATTTTTTTCATTTCTACTTATTTCATTTTATTGTAATTTATAAAAGTATTAGACCACAAGAGATGAAGGAACTGTCCCTTTAGCAGAAGATTTGACAACTCGTGTTTTATAGTATACTTTCCAGACAATTATTCAGCTTTGGCTTGAACCATTCTAGTAACTAGGAGCTCATTACCTTTCTAGGAAGCTAATTCATTATTGGACTGTTCTGATTATTAGAAAATGTTTTCTTAGACTGAGTAGAAATCAACCTTCCTATGATTTGTAATCCTAAGACTTGATCCTGCCCCTGGAACTATACAACATAAATTTACTCCCTTTTAATGTATGACAGATCTTTGGATATTCAAAAACACTTGTCATATCCCTCTTTAGTTTTCTTTAAGCCTCACTTTTTCTGATTATCCATATGACAGTTTCCAGAACCTCCTTGTCCTGATTGCCCTTTTCTGGACATACTCTTTTAATACTGTCTTTCTTAAAATGTATTACCCAGAACTAAATGGATCATGAATTTCTTGTTCTGGACAATAAATATACTTCTGCTAATGGTGCCAATAATGCAGTAAGTTTTTTTAGCAGTCCTGTCACTCTGTTGATTCACAATGAGTCATAATTTCTTAAGAGGGAATCAGAACTTCAAAATAGTCTCCATATTCAGCTGATTCCTTGTGTAAATACACTTGTCTGCCTTTTTTGATTCCTTTTCGGGAGGAAAGAAAAAAGTTAATTTTCATTTCTAACCTCACTGATTTTTAATTTTTCCATTTAAATATTAGCAACATGGCTGGTAACGTAACAGCAGATTTTAAGCAGGGGTGCTATATTTAGAAACATCATTGTGGGTAAAGGGTGGAGGGTAGCAGATGAACTGGAACAGGAGGGAGATGAAATGTTGGACAAACTGTTCAGTGACTGATATAGAAACTCAGATGACAAATGACAATGGCCTTAGTTAGAGAAGAAACAAAGAAGATGTAGAGAAGGGAACAGAACCCAGAGATATGTGAGTAATAAAAATTAATAGGACTTGATAACTAATTTATATGGAAATGACAGAGTAATGAGTGAGGAAGGGGGAAATGGCAGCTCCTGACATTTAGAAGCTGACCTGGCATTTACAGGTAAGCCATGTTATTTCCTGTCGGGCGTAAGAACTTCACAGAATACTATCCGATGAGATTATTCTGAGGCCATAATAACATGAGACAAAACAGGTCCACTCCATGCTTTTGTCTAAGTGTAGACAAAAGCAGTCACTGTGCCATCTACAAAATTCCAAACACCCGCTTCTTTTGACTGAAATGAGTGATGGTACTTTTTACCAATTATAGCATTGTCCTTGCTCTGGGCTCTCCTTCCTGTACAGAAGATGTGTTGAGATCACTATCATAAAATTTCCCCTTTCTGACAGCATTCAATCTAGAATATGCTTCCTTAGACTCTTTCTCAAATTACTCAAGCAAATAGCAAATCCTATAATGGGTTCTTTTTGATGCTCTCATACTGAGTTCTATGGTTCCCTATGCTGTGCATTCTTTACTGCAAAGGAGCCATAAACTCACCTCATTCAACTAGAGATGGGTTCCTGGTTGTCTCCAGCTGAAGGGCATTAAGAACAATTCCAGAGTTTCTTGCTTGGACAATAGGTATAGAAATAAAGTATACTTTATTTAGTATAGAAATAAAGAATACTAGATGAGAGGAAGGTAATGTCTTCAATTTTTAACAGCTTATCTTTGAAATAATAGTGGTTTAATCTCAGTGGGGATATCTAGGAGGCTTTTGGTTGGATATATGGCTCTGGGGCTTAAGAAAGATGTCTTTTTAAAAAAATATTTTTCTTTTTTTTTTTTTTTTTAAGTTTACCTATTTATTTTGAGGGGGTAGGTGTGAGTGGGGAAGGGGAAGAGAGATTGGAGAGAGAGAATCCCAAGCATGCTCCACACAATCAGCGCAGACCCCGACTCAGGGCTCGGTCTCAGAAACTGTGAGATCATGACCTGAGCCGAAATCAACAATTGGATGCTTAAGTGACTGAGTGAGCCACCCAGGCTCATCTTAAAGGTTTTACTAATTATTATTATTATTTTAATGTTTATTCACTTTTGAGAGAGAGAGAGAGAGGGAGAGAGAGCGAGCGCACAAGCGGGGGAGGGAGGGGCATAGAGAGAGGGAGACATAGAATCTGAAGCAGGCTCCAGGCTCTGACCTGTCAGCACAGAGCCCAACGTGGGGCTTGAACTCACAAATCGTGAGATCATGACCTGAGCTGAAGTCAAGATGCTTAACCAACTAAGCCACTTAGGCACCCCAAGATTTTATTTTTAAATAATCTCTACACCCAGTGTGGGGCTTGAACTCACAACACTGAGATCAAGAGTCGCGTGCTCTACTGACTGAGCCAGCCAGGTGCCCCTAAGTGAGATGCCTGTGCTGAATGTATCTATTTCTCATCTCTACCCATACATAAGTATACTCAGAAATATATATTTGAGAGCCATTGTTTATATAACAATTGAAGCTGTGGGGTTAGCCAAGGTCAGCAGGGAGGGAGAAAATGAAAAGAGAAAAGCCTGAGGACTGAACCCTGAGGAACACCTATATTTATGAGGTGAGCAGAAAATGAGATGCCCAGAAAGACTCTTGGGGGAAGCTGCCATTAAGAAGAGAATCAGAAGTGGAAAAAGACCAGAAGTTAGAGAAGGAGAGAGTTTTAAGAAGAACAATGAGATTAGTTCTATATGCTGCTAAGAAGACAAGTGAAATAAGGAGCCCTTCAAGCCATCTGACATGTTCCATTATTTTTTTGAGCACCTCTTTACTTTCTGGCACAATAAGATGTCTCACGTTCCTCTTATTCTTCCCTACCCTAACCCTAGCATCAACCATTTGTCTAAGAACTCCTGTTTCCTTTGAGTGGAAAATGGTATTTAGAAACCATGATCTGGGATATTATTCCTTTTAAGAAGCTTGTCTGTGAAGGCCAATGGCTATATGGTGGTCACATGGGGGAATGAAAGGATGGAGAGAGGGGGAAACTTGGCTTAAGTAAGGATGAGCAAACCAGAGATCTGATTATCAGACCTGAAGCTTAAGGTGAGAAGCAAGATAAGGATGATTTGACCTTGAGTCCCGGAGTGGCATATAGAACTCCAAAGGTTAGGATTCATTTTAGGAATCTGCGTGGAGCTCTGCCTTTCAACATGCATTAAGAGAGGCCATCTGCCAGGGTTGCACACCAAAACAAAGCTTGAAGCCACCTGTGAAATATTTGGGTTATCTCCTGTGCCAACCATTTTTCCTGGCATATGGGCTTTAGTGGTGCAATTGTAGCTCTCTAATTATTAAGGTGATAATTATGTTTATTGACTTTAGATATTCTTTATCATTAAGAAAAGGATTGGACATTGGTATAAACATCTCTGGTTTTGTTGACCAAGTATTGCACCTCTCTTTCTTCCAGAAAATATCCATTTTCTTACCACAAACATAGGGAATCCCAACTCCTGGCTGAAGTTATTGGACTAAAGATGAGTAACCACAACAAGTAGGGCTGATCAAAATACTGTGTTTTGGTCCTGAGTGAGCAGGTGACCTGAACCAGGTCAATGAGAGTCCTTTCTTGGGGGTTGAAAAACTGATGCTGGGAAAGAGGCTTACTCCCCCTGTCAGACAGAGAGGTGGAGCATGAATTTGTTTGTGGTAAAATTCCCAGGAAGAAGCCAGTGTAAGAGAAACAGAGATGCGAGATGCCACTCTGAGTGGCATTTGAATCTCTCTGATCCCTTGTCTGTGAGGCCCAGGTGCACTCTTGCCATCTCAGAACTGGAGGAGCCTGCTAACACAGATTCCTTTTTGCCTAAGCTAGTTTTGACTCGAGTTTCAGTCACTTTTCACCAAAAGAGAGAGATCTCACTCATACAACGATTTCAAATAAGTCTCATTTGAATTTGTATTGTCAGAAGCTTATGACTTCATTGATACTGTCAAGAGTTAACTTCATCCCCCACCCCTTTTTTTAAATTGAAGTATATTAACATACAGTGTTATATTAGTGTCAGGTGTACAATATAATGATTCAACAATTCTGTACATTTCTTAGTACTCATCAAAAGTAAGTGTACTCTTGATCTCCTTTATCTATTTTACTCCTCCCCCTACCTACCTCCTCTCTGGCAACCACCAGTTTGTTCTCTGTATTTAAGAGTATGTTTTTAGTTTGTCTTTTTTTAATTTGTTTTGTCTCTTACATTCCACATATGAGTGAAATCATATGGTATGTTTCTTTTTCTGTATGACTTATTTCACTTAGCAGTATACCCTCTAGGTCCATCTTTGTTGTTACAAATGGCAAGAGCTCATTCTTTTTTATGGCTGAGTAATATTCCACTATTATATATATGTGTGTGTATATCTATATTTATATCTATATCTATCTATATCTATACTTATATCTATCTTTATCCATTCATCTTTTTCCACATCTTTATTCACTTATCTATCGATGGATACTTGGGTTGCTTCCATATCTTGCCATATCTTGGCTATTGTAAATAATGCTGCAGTAAACATAGGGGTGCATATATCTTTTCAAATTAGTGTTTTTGTTTTCCTTGAATAAATACCCAGTAGTAGAATTACTGGGTCATGGGGTAGTTCTATTTTTAACTTTTTGAGGAAACTCCATACTGTTTCCCACAGTGGCTGCACCAATTTGTATTCCCATCAAAGTGCATGAGGGTTCCTTTTTCTCTACATCCTTGTCAACACTTGTCGTTTCTTCTATTTTTGATTTTAGCCATTCTGACATGTGTGAGGTGATATCTCATTGTGGTTTTGATTTGCATTTTCCTGATAATGAGTGATGTTGAGCATCTTTTCAAGCATCTGTTGGCCATCTGTAGGTCTTCTTTGGAAAAATGTCTGTTCAGGTCCTCTGCCCATTTTTTAATTGTATCTTTTTTTTTTTTTTTTTTTTTTTTGGTGTTCAGTTGTATAAGTTCTTTATATATTTTGGATATTAACCTATTAATGGATATGTCATTTGCAAATACCTTCTTTATTCAGTAGGTTTTCTTTTTGTTTTGTTGATGGTTTCCTTTGCTGTGCAAAAGCCTTTTGTTTTGGTATAGTCCAAATAACTTAGTTTTGCTTTTGTTTTCCTTGCCTGAGGAGACTTACCTAGAAAAATGTTTCTATGGCTGATATCAAAGAAATTATTGCCTATGTTTTCTTCTGGGATTTTTATGATTTCAGGTCTCACATTTAGGTCTTTAATCCTTTATCCTTTATCATTTAAAATGAAGTTAACTTCATTCTGACAAGGATTTCAAACAACCCACTCAAATAGTAAGAAGTAAAGTAACCACAAATGGCTATTGCGTTTTTCCTAATAAAAGCAGCAGTTGGGGGGCATCTGGGTGGCTCAGTCCATTAAGCATCCAACTTTGACTTTGGCTCAGGTCATGAGCTCACAATAGGGAGTTTGAGCCCTGCTGAGAGTGCAGAGCCTGCTTGGGATTCTTTCTCTTTCCGTCTCTCTCTGCCCCTCCCGTACTTGTGCATCCCAGAAGTTGTTCAAAATGATTTTTTTTCCTACTTATGCCTAATAGTAGAACCTCTATCCCAGGTGGTCTCCCAAGGATCTTTTTCTTATTAACAACCTTAATTTAAATTGTATTTTCTATTTTTCACTTTCTGCACTTTATTGTACTGATTGTATATTATCTTGTTACTTTGTTAGATATCCCATTTAAAAATTTTTTTTTAACATTTATTATTGAGAGAGACACACAGAGCATGAGCAGGGGAGGGGCCAAGAGATGGAGAGACACAGAATCTGAAGCAGGCTCCGGGTTCTGAGCTGTCAGCACAGAGCCCGATGCTGGGCTCGAACCCACAAACTGTGAGATGATGACCTGAGCCGAAGTTGGAAGCTTAACCGACTGAGCCACCCAGGTGCCCCTAAATCTCCCATTTCTAAAGCAACAAGAAATAAATGATTTGTAAGAGAAAGTATGTATACTTTCTTATCTTTCACCCCTTTAGTTACAACCTACCAAGTGCTTACTCAAACTTACACTTTCCATAACTGAAGAGTTATTTTGACAGGTTTTACTATCTACTCTTTAGCTTTTCTAGTCCGTAAGGATAAGTAGAAGCCTTAATCCTTATGTTTACCCAGGCATTTGCAGAATTCAAGGACAGCTATCCAAGTTGGCTAATGGCTTTGTACTTTAAAAAGAATCTGGTTAGGGTTCAGTGCTTATAATCACTCAATGCATTCGATGCATTGTTAGTCATTGCATTCCATAGTTTTTCTTTGCCAGCCCCTCCTTACAGAATTATCCTCTAGTTTTCTTCTGGGGATTGACCTTTCCCCCACTTTGAGTCTATGAGATCTCAGTGCACTATGATCCCTGTATCAGAGCCCAAGTTCAAGATCCCTGAGCCATGACCCAGGCCCAAGACAATCTGCACATGTGTTCCGGAGGTAAGTACTTCACCTAACCCAGTACAGTCCGAGCACGTTTCGGGATATTTGTTAATGCTACCGGCAGATATATTTTTCTTCTCCCTTGAATATGAACTTAAGGGTCTGTGAGGCTGGGATTTCTGCAGCCATCTCATAAGCATGAAGGGATTCTCTGTCTGAGGACGGAGCCAGCCTGAAAGACACAGAGCTGAAAGAGAAAGAGGAACCCACGCCTAATTACTTGAACCAAAAATTAACTTTGTGCTCAAGCCCATCTGAATGAATCTTTCTGTTACTTATAACCAAAAGAATCTTTTTTTTTTTTTTAAACTTATTTATTTATCTTGACAGAGAGAGAGAACGAGTGGAGGACAGGCAGAGAGAGAGGGAGAGAGAAAGACAGAGAGAGAGAGAGGAATCCCAAGGGGGCTTCTGATCATCACAGGGCTCAGTCTCACAAACTGTGAGATCATGGGCTGAGCTGAAATCAGGAGTCAGACACTTAATCCCACAGGAGAAAACAGGCAGCAACCTCTTTGACCTTGGCCACAGCAACTTCTTGCTTGACATACCTGTGGAGGCAAGGGAAATAAAAGCAAAAATGAACTATTGGGACCTCATCAAGATAAAAAGCTTCTCAAAAATAATATAAAAACAGGGAGGGGGACAAAACATAAGAGACTCTTAAATATGGAGAACAAAAAGAGGGTTACTGGAAAGGTTGTGGGGGGGATGGGCTAAGTGGGTAAGGGGCATTAAGGAATCTACTCCTGAAATCATTGTTGTACCATATGCTAACTAACTAGGATGTAAATTAAAAAAATAAATTAAAAAATGGTTAAAAAAAAAGAAACATAAAAAAAAGATAAAAAGCTTCTGAACAGCAAAGGAAACATTCAACAAAGCTAAAAGTCACCTGATGGAATGGGAGAAGATATTTGCAAATGACATATTGGTTGGTATCCAAAATCTATAGAGAACTTACCAAACTGAACACCCAAAAAACAAATAATGTACTGAAGAAATGGGCAAAAGACATGAATACACACTTTTCCAAAGACATCCAGATGGTAACAGACCCATGAAAAGATGCTCAACATCACTCATCATCAGGGAAATACAAATCAAAACCACAATGAGATATCACCTCACACCTGTCAGAATGGCTAAAATTAACAACTCAGGAAACAACAGATGTTTGTGAGGATACAGAGAAAGAGGAACCCTTTTTAACTGCTGTTGGGAATGCAAACTGGTGTAACCTCTCTGGAAAACAGTATGGAGGTTCCTCAAAAAACTTAAAAAATTACCCTATGACCCAGCAATTGCACTGCTAGGTAATTATCCACAGGATACAAAAATGCTGATTCGAAGGGGCACATGTACCCCAATGTTTATAGCAATGTCATCAACAAGAGCCAAATTATGGAAAGTCCGGGCGGCTGACCGGGCCATCCGAGTGTCCATGGGGCTCCAAGTCCCCGGCTCCACCCGCCCTCAGTTGTGGTCAGACTCCTCCTCCTCTGCTTCATGAAGCCACTTGAAGAAGGCTGTGACAGATTTAAGGCTACGCCCTTGCCCTGTTGCTCAGCGGGGTCCTTGCTACTCTCCCAGCTATAGAAGGCCTCCTCTTCCACCATGTCCTTGTCATACAGCGCTTCAAAGAACATCCGAAGCAGGCTGGCGGGCTGTTCTAAGGTCACTACAAGGGCCTGGAGGGTGTAGAGCGCCTGCAACTCCTGTTCATCACATAAGTATTTCTGTAGCAGTTTCGCTCAAGCTTTCAGCACCGCCACATCCACTCGGAGGGGCGTGTCAAAGAGAATTGCAGAATAGCAGACAGCTGTCATGAGGGCAAGAACCAGTGTGTTGGATGCTACCTGCTGCTGACTCAGGTTGTCCTCTATCCAGTCAAACACCTGCTGGTTACTGCTGCCCTCCTTCAGCAGCTTCTCCAACTGTCAGCTCAGCTCCTCAGAGGAGAGCATCCTCTGGCCAGGGGGTTCAGACTCCTCGCCCAAGGTGTACTCCACCTTCTGTTCAGCGACGAATGCCTTGATGTCCTGGCCTTCAGGTAGAAGTTCTTTCCAGCTGAGTCCAGCTTCTCGCCCCAGCATCCCCACCTTTTTGGGACCCATGCTTTTACACAGAAGCCCCAGGATGTCCAGCAACAGAGAAGCAGCTTTGCCCAGGGATCTAAGAGGTTTTGTAATCTCCCTGAACAGCTCCCCCATAGGTCCTCCACCTTCCTGCAGAATGGGCGTCATGAGTTCTGCTCAGTAGAGCCACACATGGGGGGGTGGGGGGAGGTGGTCAATTTCCATGTCTTCAGCCAATTCGAGGATTTCATACAAATCTTGGTAGTACTGAGCAGTGGAGAGGTGCCCAGCAAAGAGCAGCTGGTGCAGCAGCCGCCCCATATGCCCACGAGCGATGGTGCTGAGCTCCAGTGTGAACTGGATGCCATGCGGCACAAAGGTGAAGAGCAGGGAGGGTGAGGCCAGCTCCTGTACGCACTGCGCTGCCTCCTTCATGTCATTGAGTTGGAGATATTCATCAATAATGGCCTTGGATTTCTTTTTCCAGCTCTTCCTCAGAGAGTGCAGCCTTTGGGGGGCTCGCCGGGGGCAGGGTGGCTTCTCACTTCACAGCATCCCGCCCACAGTCCCCATCCTCCGTGAGGCTAGCTGCCTTGCGCAGTCCCTCAGGCTGGGAGGGCCGCTCTCTACTCCGCTCTTCCTCTTCCTGGCTGAAGCTCCGCTTGGTGGCAGGTGTCTGAGAGTGATCGAGCTGGTCTCCACGCTCACTTCCCCGTTCACTCCGCTCTAGGTGGTCTCCCCGGTCCCCAGCTTTCTCACCTCTTTCCCGGCTCAAGCTACTCCTCTGTACCACACGTCTGCTATCTGTGTTTTCTGTAGGTACTGCTTGTTGAAGGGCTGAGAAGCCGTTCAAAGTACTAGTAGCTGGACGAGCAGCTGCTGGTGCTGCCTCAGAGGGCTTGGCCCCTGAGCCTCCACTGCTGCCCTTGCCGCAGCTCGATCGCCCGCCAGGTGCAAAGAGCTGGTTGTGAGAATCAATGGAGCCGGGCTTCGTGATCTTGGTGAGCCGTGAGGTGTCAATAGGTGTCAGCAAGGCTGCCCTTGCTGATGGGGACAGTGTTCCAGCCACCATCATCCACAAGTGGGAGGCCTCGGCTAATGGGTGGGCCTGGAGGGCCACCCCGACGCTTGTCGCTGCCCTTGGCCATTAGCTGCTGCGCTTTTACATGCTCCCAGTGCTCCTCCATCTCAGCCTCCCTGTGGATCTGGTCTTGCAGCATGGTCTTGGGACCCTGGTCCCCAAGGCGTGGCACCCAATTGCTCCGTCGCAGATCCAGCACGTCTTGCAGCATAAAGCGGATTCGGGATGAAGTCTTCTTTTCCTTAATGATTGTTTCCGTCTGGTTGAAATACCGATCCATTCGGGGCTTGGCTTTTTCAAAGTCCAGATCTTTGCCAGTGGTAGTGAGCAGACGACAAAGGCATTCAAGAGACTCTTCATCATGGTTCTTAAGTAGTTTAACCACACAGCCATGCGTTATTGCCTCCGTTAACATCTTCAGCTTAAACGACTCCCCAATAAACTTGATATTCCCTAACGAGCGCCGCCAGGCTATGTCTCGAGCCTCTTCCAACTCTTCCTTCAGGCGTCCTCGTTCTTCTGCCATAGCAGCTTCATCCATTTCTTTTTGCTTCTTCTCAAAAACCTCATCATCATCTTTGTCTTTCTCAAACTCCTTCTGACATGGATTCAACAATAGTTTTCGGAAGTTCACAGTCACTGTTGGCTTTTCTGTAGTGGGCACTTTCAGCACCGTGAGGCAGCGGCACATGTTGGCAAAGGCCACAGAGAAGCTGGGCTCTGAAATGGCCTTGTCGAAGATGAGGTCAATGAACCCTTTGAGGCGTTCCTCAGTGTCGATGGCCCGCTGTGTCACCTGCTTCATCAGCTGCTGGAACATCTGGGGTGTCAGCTTATTCAGTATGGAGCGCACCCTGCGGAACAGGTCCTGGGTTTTGCTTCCATCAGCATCCTCTTCCCCTCGATCCTTATCAGTAGCCGTCCGCTTGCTGCTGGGTTTTTAAAAGGTTTTATTTATTTATTTGAGAGAGAGAGATAGAGAGATTGAGAGAGAGAGCGCAAGCGGGGGAGGGGTGAGAAAAGGGGGACAGAGGATCTGAAGCAGGCACTGCACAGAGAGCAGAAAGCCTGATGTGGGGCTCAAACTCATGAACCATGAGATCGTGACCCGAGCTGAAGATAGATGCTTAACTGACTGAGCCACCCAGGCGTCCCTTTTTAAAGATTTTTAAAATGTTTTTTATTTATTTTGAGAGAGAGAGCGAGTGTAAGCGACCATGAGTGGGGAAGGGGCAGAGAGGGGAGAATATCTCAATCTGGCTCTGTGATGACAGCAAAACTGTGAGATCATGACCTGAGTTGAAATCAAGACTAGGATGCTTAACCGACTGAGCCACCCAAGCACCCCACTCTTATTACAATCTAACTTGGGTCAGTGAATGGGAAAAAAATCTCTGCTCCACAGAGTCATTCACAGAACCCAGGCTCCTGCCAAGCTGTGGCTTCACCATCCTCTGGGGCCTCAAATCTTCTACTGGATCCTGTGTATCTAATGGCAGGCCAAGGAGAAGAGTGAGTGTGGAGAAGAGAGGCTTATGTGCCAGGTTTTAGTCAGCCCCCAAAGAGGGGGCTTCTGCCACATTCCATTGGCCACAACTCAGTTCTCTGCCAGCCCATCCTACCAACTGCAAGAGAGCAGAGATCTGTGATCTAGTGGCATGTCCTGGAAGAGGAGAAACTTGAACATCGATAAGAACTAGCTTTCTCTGCGCCACCCTCTGAGCCCCAAGTTTTCTTCTGAACAGAAAAATTAGTAATTGCTATTTGCCAGCACTTTATGACGATTGAATGAGGCGACAGGTGTGGACATAGTGAAGTGGTAATCAAATGCTAGTTATGAACACTCCTGGGTAATTTTTCCCTTTACCTCTGCATTTCATTTGTGAAATGTGTAGATTGATATGCTTTCTAAGAATCCTTCCCAACCCCGAGACGCTTAGATTCTGTAGTTCTTTTAAACTTTCATCAAGCAAATGCCTCTCTGACTTTGCATGGGTGCCTTAGGATTCTACACATGATTCTACAACCCAGTCCCCCCGCCCCCAAACCCTCCTTCACTGCTGTAATATTGCCCATGTTCTTTCGGAGTCGTAACCTCATTCTCATCCCATGTTAATTCTGTTCGTTCTAACTGGATAAAAGATCATTTTTTGCCTTCCTGTTACATCAGCCAGTTCCAGCTTGCTAGATCTCTTAATTTCGGAAGAAACTTGTAAATGTGGGGAAGAGAACCTAAGAAAACATTCACCAGATTTGAAATATTCAAAACACACATGATTACTTTAATCCTGTCTTGAAAGATCCTATGTAATAGTCATTTGTTTCAATCTAATTCCTTTGTCTGTGGTTGCCTTAGTTCTCTTAGCCCAGTGTCCCAGCTTTTTTGCTCCGGCTAAATTCCCTTTGCACAATTCCTGGGGGATGTCAGTGCGGGGAGGTCTGAATTCTCCTTTTTTAAAGGCTGATGAGGGGCTGATATGCCCCTCAGGAGTATTCTGGCTTCTAGATCAGTCACATAAAGCAGAGGTAACTGGTCTACCTACTTCCATTCTAGGCCTTTCTTACCCTTCTCCAGACCACAGCCAGAGGGCTCCTTTCACATTTCAAATCTCCTATTACTCCTGTGGTTAAAACACTTTGCTGTATATATTATACTTTTAAAAAATAGTAAGTTTGATGTATATTATACAAATAACACAATGCACAGATGTTCAGTACAGTTTGAGGAGTTTTGATAACTGAATATGCCTGTGTGAAATCACCACCCCAAATAAGATATAAACATTTCTTTCTTTCTCTTTTTTCATTTCTTTTTGCCTCAGAAAGTTTTCTTGCCCCCTTTTTTTCAGTCATTGGCCCCCTGCCTAGCCTCCACTCCCAGAGGCAACCACTTTCTGATTTTCATCACCACGATTAGTTTTGCCTGGTTTTGGATTTGATACAAATATAATCACACGGTATGGACTTTTGTGCCTATTTTTACTCAATGTAAGTTTTTTGAGAGTGTCCCATGTTGTTGTGTGTTCATTCTTTTAAATTAAGTATGAGTATATTCCACAGTTTATCCATTCTCTTGTTGATGGACATTTGGGTTGTTTTCAGTTTTAGGCTATTTTAAGGCTTCTATGAATATCTAAGTCCTCTGAGGATGTGAGTTTTCATTTCTCTTGGGTAAATACCTAAGAGTGGAATTGTCACCAAGTAACATGGGGTTCAGCAATCTAAAGATCCATTTAGGATGAAGACCCAAACCCTGCGTGGCCCTGATCACCTCTCTGCATGCACCCCCTTCTGCGTGCACCCCCTTCTCACTGAGCTTTGGTCCCTCTGTCCATGCTCTTCCCTCTGCCAGAAACACACTTCCTTCCCACAGCTGCCTACCTTCCAATCGGGTCATTCTTGTCATAGGCATTCACAGCTCTGTGTCTGTGATGCCCCAGAACTTACCAAGCCTGAAGTTTTATGTTTCTGGGCACAATCATTTGTTTACTGTTTGCCTCTCACTCAGCAGCAAGCTCCATGAGGGCAAGTTATCTGCCCATTTTACTCACACAATGCCCCACCTGGTTTCTAGCCTGTACTAGCCTGTACTGAGCATCCAGTACTCATTGGTGGGTGAATGAATCATGGCCATTCTGTACCCACCACAGATTCTGTTCTCCACTTTGGTAAAAAGCCCTTTTGGTCAGCCAGAGAAGGAACTGTGCCCTCATCAGGGATTTTCCAACAGTCTGGACTCAGTGAGAGGGGGAAACACCCAGGCAATCAGTTGTGTTCAGGCTGCCTGACTCCCAGGAAAGAGAAAAGCTTGAATTTCAATCTTACTAGCTGTTGTCCTAAGCAGACCATTATCAAAACAAAATTCTTGCTTAAAGGGGCTTCTGATCCAAATAAGATAACAAGGCAACACAGGTAGCAAATATGCTGCCTCGAACTAGACCAAAGGGGACTTGCTCCTGGTTTTGTTTCCCCTAGATTTTCTTTTTGAGCACCATGTCCTGGGGGCATTCTCAAGATGGCACTGGTTTTCTTGGAAGGCAGAATTTTTTCTTGGTAGACAGGAAAATGAAGTTATTCCAGAAAATATTAGAGGACAAAGAACTAGGCAATGAAATTTACTTCTACATTGAAAAGCACCCCTGTGAGGTATTTTTACCGTTTGACTTGCCAGAGCAGAGATGCTGATAGCTAGGAAGGCTCATTTCCCCAATGTGGGCTGCGATTGTGAGCAAGGCCATTCAGGGGTATGTTTAGGATACATTGTCACTCCCTCCTCCTCAGAGGCCCCAATACGAACGGTAATGATTACTATAACCTTACATTCCTTTGTATGATTCTGTATTTCTCGTGGGTGATTTCCTCCCCAGGTTGACTTCTCATCTGCCTAGAGTGACAATAACGAGCAGATGAGTAAATGGATACTCTTTCTTCTGTGAGTGTTTTGCCTTTGCAAAAAGAGTGCAGAAATGTGATCCTAGACAATGGGTATGGTACAGAAAGGACTAGAGGTATTCAAGAAAACAACCTGATTACTTTTACTGCCATTATTTTAGGAACCAGCAAACCTCTACAGAAGGAATTGAATACGCTCTCCTGTCTTTAAATGGGGGTGGGTGATTCTTCAGTTGAAGAGGATTTGAGGAAGTCAAAGGTGATAATATGCATTAGAAAGTCTGCCAGAAATATTTGTCAAGAAACTCAAGTGTTCATACCCTTCAATCTAGTAATTCCACTCGTAGACGTCTGTCCTGTAGAATTAATCATAGATACGGACAAGTGTCTATTACAAGGAGGATCATTGCTGCCTTACTTATAATAGGGAGAAATTGGAAATGGTCTAAATGTTTAACAAAACCAGAACGGCTAAATAAATTCTCAGGTCTGCTTATTATAAAATATTATGATACTAAATCATGTTTGCAAAGAGATTTAATAACATGGGAAGATTCTCTGGCCAACTAATCTTTGACAAAGTAGGAAAGAATATCCAATGGAATAAAGACAGTCTCTTCAGCAAGTGGTGCTGGGAAAACTGGACAGCGATATGCAGAAGAATGAACATGGACCAGTTTCTTACACCATACACAAAAATAAACTCAAAATGGATGAAAGACCTAAATGTAAGACAGGAAGCCATCAAAATCCTCGAGGAGAAAGCAGGCAAAAACCTCTTTGATCTTGGCCGCAGCAACTTCTTACTCAACACGTCTCTGGAGGCAAGGGAAACAAAAGCAACAATGAACTCCTGGGACCTCATCAAAATAAAAAGCTTCTGCACAGCGAAGGAAACAATCAGCAAAACTTAAAGGCAATAGACCGAACGGGAAAAGATATATGCAAACGACGTATCAGATAAAGGGTTAGTATCCAAAATCTATAAAGAACTTATCAAACTCAACACCCAAAAAACAAATAATCCACTGAAGAAATGGGCAAAAGACATGAATAGACACTTCTCCAAAGAAGACATCCAGATGGCCAACCGACACATGAAAAATGCTCAACATCACTCATTATCAGGGAAATACAAATCAAAACCACAAGGAGATACCACCTTAGACCTGTCAGAATGGCTAACATTAACAACTCAGGCAACAACAGATGTTGGCGAGGATGTGGAGAAAGATCTCTTTTGCATTGTTGGTGGGATGCAAGCTGGTGCAGCCACTCTGGAAAACAGTATGGAGGTTCCTCAAAAAACTAAAAATAGAACTACCCTACAACCCAGCAATTGCACTACTTGGCATTTATCCACAGGATACAGGTGTGCTGTTTTGAAGGGACACATGCACCCCCATGTTTATAGCAGCACTATCAACAATAGCCAAAGTATGGAAAGAGCCCAAATGTCCATTGATGGATGAATGGATAAAGAAGATGTTATACACACACACACACACACACACACACACACACACACACTGGAGTATTACTCGGCAATCAAAAAGAATGCAATCTTGCCATTTGCAACTATGGGGATGGAACTGGAGGGTATTATGCTAAGTGAAATTAGTCAGTCAGAGAAAGACAAAAATCGTATGACTTCACTCATATGAGGACCTTAAGAGACAAAACAGATGAACATAAGGGAAGGGAAACAAAAATAATATAAAAACAGGGAGGGGGACAAAACAGAAGAGACTCATAAATATGGAGAACAAACTGAGAGTTACTGGAGGGATTGTGGGAGGGGGGATGGGCTAAATGGGTAAGGGGCATCAAGGAATCTACTCCTGAAATCATTGTTGCACTATATGCTAACTAATTTGGATGTAAATTTTTAAAAATAAAAAATAAAATTAAAAAAAGTAACATAGGAAAATTCTCCTAGTGAAAGAAGTACCTAGAACAAGGCCTGAAATATTGTAGGCACTCAGTAAATATTTGTTTCATCAATACATGACTGGATTACTGCCAGAGAAATGAAGGTTAACATTTAAAAAAATTTTTTAATGTTTATTTATTTTTGAGAAAGAGAGAGAGAGAGGAGGCGGGGGAGGGAGAGAGAGACAGACGGAGATCAAGCAGGGGAGGGGCAGAGAAAGACAGAAACAGAATCTGAAGCAGGCTCCAGGCTTTGAGCTGTCAGCACAGAACCTGATGTGGGGCTTGAACCCACAAACTGTGAGATCATGACCTAAGCTGAAGCCAGACACTTAACCGACTGAGCCACCCAGGTGCCCCTGAAGGTTAACACTTTTAAAAACTATAGGTAGGGTTAACACTCCTGGAAAGGCATTTTAGAGGGGGAAAAGAAGATAAAAAAAATAGATCCCCCCGCCCCCACGAAGAAAGACCACCAACAAAAAACTTGATCTTGAATCTAAGTCAATGGAAAAACCTCTCTTCTGAGACATTGTAGTGTGTTTCACTAAAATGAGATTCTGTTAACCTACCTGTTCTTGGGCAACTATTCGTGTGTGTGTGTGTGTGTGCACTAAAAATTTTTCTGAGATGTTAGTTTGAGGGACTTTTCTAATTTAAAAGAATTTAATACTTTTACCGTTTTGTTAGGTGAAGAGTTGGAACTATTTTTATCTCATTAAACAGCTTCAATTCCAAACACCCAGACAGAGCACCTGCCACGTAAGCCTGTTTCCTACTCCTGTCCTCTAAGGTTAAGACTGGCAGCTGTGGGCGTTCTTGAAAGTGTGTGCCTTGTAGATTTTAGCTCATTTTGAAAAACTGGCTCATTGCCATTCTGCACTCCAGCTTGTGATACTTAAATAGGAGATTGAACTGAGCCAGATATAAAAGGGAGAGAGAGGGAGAGAGAGAGAGTGCGTGTGTAAGGTGACAGTTAGATTAGATTAGACAGTTAGAAAACTAACAAAGATATATGAGTTGGAAGCCATATTCTGAGCCAAGGGCTGCACTTGTTGAGTGGAAATTGGGGGTCCACCTACAACATGAATGTTTCAAAACTAGGATCAGGACAGAAGCATCATCAATACCCAAGGACATCCTGAAGGATATGTAAGTTCTTTTTTTTTAAGTTGATTTATTTTGAGAGAGAGAGAGAGAGAGAGAGAGAGAGAGGGAGAATCCCAAGCAGGCTCTGCATTGTCAGCACAGAGCCCCACGCAGGGCTTGAACTCACAAACTGTGAGATCAGGAGCTGGGCTGAAGTAGAATGCTTAACCGACTGAGCCACCCAGGTGCCCCTGAAATGAAAAGTACTGTGCTGGGGCGCCTGGGTGGCGCAGTCGGTTAAGCGTCTGACTTCAGCCAGGTCACGATCTCGAGGTCCGTGAGTTCGAGCCCCGCCTCGGGCTCTGGGCTGATGGCTCAGAGCCTGGAACCTGTTTCCGATTCTGTGTCTCCCTCTCTCTCTGCCCCTCCCCCGTTCATGCTCTGTCTCTCTCTGTCCCAAAAAAATAAATAAACGTTGAAAAAAAAATTAGAAGAGCACTGTGCTTCATGGTGTGGGAAGACTCGGCTTTGTGAAGTGAAAGAAAGCGTTATAATTTTAGAAACATTCTTTGAGAAAATAATACAATTTTAGGATAGAATACTGCAACAAAGAGACACAACAGTGCCTAAGAAACATTTAAATATATCCACTAAACCCTACAACATGTATCCCCAAGCTAACTTTCCTTCAGCTAGATCCCATAATGTCTAAGGCCACTTCAAAGCTCTCTGACAGGAGGGAGATTGTGATGGAAGGAAAGTCGGAGAGCAAAGACAGAGGTCTTAACTGATCGTGGTTAAAATACCATAAATTTGCAAATGTAACAAAACATGTGCCCTTGTGAACACGTTGTTAGGGCTCCTTCTCAGGCCTTGCCAAGTTAGGGGCCTTGAAACTCAAGCTTCATTAACTTTGAGAGAAATCCTCCTCTGGCCAGCCCCACCCCTCCTACCATTTTTCTGCAGATTAAATCCGACTAAACTTAAAGGCAGCCAGTGGGATGAGTAGAAGGCAGAAATTATAGAAAGATCACAGTGGGGACTCATATTCCTCTTGCAAATATCAAGCCCTCAGACTGGGAGATGATGAAGGACATGTTAGGTCTCCGGGAAGATACATAAAGGAGTCTTTGGGCTGACAGGCCTCCAGAGGTAAGCATTAGCACAGACTGGAAAGTAAGACTGTTTCAACCCAGTGGAGAAGAGAAAATGACCTAGGAGGGCAGGGGGGTTATTTGGAGGTAAGAGAGCAAGGAGACAGTGTCTTGCCCAGATGCCTTAGTTTGGGATCTACAAGGAATACTCTCACTGGGCACTCAGTGCTGGCTTTGCAATTCCCTCCAGGCTGGCCAATGGAAAACTTGCACCAAGTTTCTCTGGAGAGGGCTACACGTAGGAAAAAAAACAAAACAAAACAAAAACCAAGGTTGACTTTTGGGTGAACCTTAAATACTGGGCCAAGCCAGGCGTTGGGGGTGAGTCGTGGATGGAGGGTTGATGAAGGACACACCTGCAACTCCAGGAATCCCGTGGCAGCCACAGCAGAAACAGGGAGAGCGTTGAGTATCTGGTGTTGGGTGGGTGGAAGTGTGGCGGGCCGGGGGAGGGAGGCAGGGAAGACCCTTGAATGAAAGATAAAATCAGACCCTTTAGGTAAATTAAAAGTACAATGCATGTGAGAACACTCAGAAATGGAAGGAGGCAAATTAGATACATCAGAGGGGCTGCCTATGGGAAAGGGTTAGGAGTAAGAATCAGGGTTAAAAGAGAACCCATTGCTCACTCAGTCACTCACTCAGTCCACAATAAACAAGAGAGGACCATGAAAACAACCAAACAAACGAAACACTCCAACAGCAATGAGAGAATGTCAGGGTTTTTTTTTTTGTTTTGTTTTTTTTTTTTTTTGCAAAATGAGGAGATTCCCAATAATAATGCTTGGCAGGGTGTGCGTGGAGTAGTTCCAACTCTTGGTGGTTCCAAGATTGTGGGGCTTTAGGAAACAGGGGCTCCCTCTCATGCAGGAGAATCGAACGGATATTTTTATTTTATTTTTATTTTTTATTTTATTGTATTTATCTGAGAGAGAGAGAGAGAGGGAGGGAGGGAGGGAGAGTGCACAAGCAGGGGAGGGGCAGAGGGAGAGGGAGAGAGAGAATCTTAAGCAGGCTTCATGCCCAGTGTGGAGGCTGATACAAGGCTTGATCTGAGGACCATGAGATCATGACCTGAATGGAAATCAAGAGTTGGACGCTTCACCAACTGAGCCACCCAGGCGTCCCTAGAAGGGATATTTTTAAAAACTACTTTGTAGTTTTTGGGAAAACAATGATAATGCTTTTGTTTTTTAAAAAGATGCAAATAATACAGATTATTAAATGAGTTGAATGCACAGAAAGTACTTAAAAAGAATACCTGACACATAATAAGCCCTCAATAACTACTACAAAAATAACCTGAAATTCCACCACCCAGAGAGAACCATGATTAAGATTTTGGTAAATGTCTTTTCTAGGAAATGTATCAATTAACTTACTTGTACATAAATGAGATCAAAGATCATTTCATGTCTAGGAATATAGACTATCCTTATGCTTTCTAAAGTCTAGTATGTATTCCATTGTACAGATGTTCTATAATTTACGTAACCTGCTCATAATCTGTGACATTGAAGATGCTTCCAATTTTTTATCACGATATGTAACATTGCTGGACCATGTACATATACCTGCCTCTTTGTACTTGTTTGAATATTCTCTTAGAGTAAGCTCCTAGAAGTGGAATAGTGGGGTCAAAGAATATGCACATTTGACATTTTAATACTGCCAAACTGCAGTACAGAAAAATTTTTTGGTGTCTGTGCCCCCAGCAGTGGTGTGTGAGTATTCTGTTATCTCTCAACAAAGGGTGCAATTCTTTTCAATCTCTGGATACCTGCTGAGTGAAAAATACCTTATTGTCAATTATATTTGCTTTTTTGTTATGAATGTGACGGTTAATTTTATGTGTCAGTGTGGCTAGGCTTTGGTGCCCAGTTTTTTTGTCAAACCCTAGTCTAGATACTGCTGTGAAAGCATATTTTAGAGGAGATTAACATTGAAATCAATAGCTCTTGAGTAAAGCAGACTATCCTCTGTAATGTGGTGGGCCTCATCCAATCAGTTGAAGGCCCTCAGAGGAAAAACTTGGGTCAGTTTTTCCCTGGGTCTCCAGCCTGCTGTCCTGCCCTGCGCATGTTTTGGACTTGCCTGTCCCCACAATGGCATGAGCCACTTCCTTAAAATAAAGTTCAATTTCTAAATATACACATATCTTGTTGGTTTTGTTTTTCTGGAGAACCCTAACTAATACAATCAGTGAAGTTGCCCACGTCAACTGTTTATTAGCCATCTGTATTTCTTTTCTCTTTTCTTCCTTCTTTCCTTCTTTTCCTTCTTTTTCTCTTCCTTCCTCCTTCCTTCCTTCCTTCCCGTTCTTTCTTTCTTTTTTCCTTCTTTCTTTCTCTTCCTTTTCTTTCCTTCTTTCTTTCTCTTCCTTCTTTTCTTTCTTTCTCTTTTTTTCTTTCTCTTTCTTCCTCCCTTCTCTCCCTCTCTCTTTTTCTTTCTTTCTTTCCTTCCTTCTTCCTTTCTTTCTTTTTCTTTCTTTCTTTCTTTCTTTCTTTCTTTCTTCTTTCTTTCTTTCTTTCTTTCTTTCTCTTCCTTCCTCCTTTCTTCCTTCCCTCTCTTTCTTTCTTTTCCTTCTTTCTTTCTCTTCCTTCTTCTTTCCTTCTTTCTTTCTCTTCCTTCTTTTCTTTCTTTCTCCTTCTTTTTTCTTTCTCTTTCTTCCTTCCTCCTTCCTTCCCTCCCTCTCTTTCTCTTTCTTTCTTTCTTTCTTTCTTTCTTTCTTTCTTTCTTTCTTTCTTTCTTTCTTTCTTTCTTAAAATTATCTCCTCACCCTGTGTTGGGGTCTTTTTCAGCCCCTCTGCTCATGCCTGACATGGGGCAATATGACCTAGGACCCTACCAAAGTGATGGCTTCTGCAGTATACTCCCTGATTTTTTTGACGAAGGACTTCTACTACAAATGATTTAATGTAAATAAATAGATTGAATAAATAAAGCCAAGTAATGGAGGATGCCGCTTCATTAAGGGAACTTACTTAAAAACCAGTTCCTCCTTCACCTATCAGTTAACAGCTGAACACAGAATTTCCTGTTGTTTTTCTTCTTTCCCCCTCATAGAGGTTGATGTCATCACAGCCACAAAGAATGATTTCCTACAGCAATAGTGGATCTGTGACGGCATCGGGATTACAAAAGCTGGTAAGGAAATTTGCTATCAGTACTTATTATCAGAAATTACAAAGAAAATTAATTTTAAACTTTCTGGGAAAGGAGCTGTTCAGTGAAACTGGAAACTTTTCTGAATTTATTATATAAAGAAAGCCTATCTCCCATCTACCAGAGAAAGAATTTCCTACAACCTCAAGGGACCAAATATGCAGGACTGGCGTAAGAAACAGATGGTCCTACTTTGGTAGGTTACTAATCTGTGCCAAAATGGTAACTACCTTCATATTGGATAGGCTGGTGCCCGGACTATTTTTCAAGCACCAGACCTGCCCTGAGGAAGCTTTGAAATTTCCTGTTTTCGATGTCTTAGGTCAAATCTCCTAAGCAGTGTTCCCCCCTCCACCACCCCCATTAGAATGGAAGCAGGATCGGGGCTCCTGGGTGGCTCAGTCGGTTGAGCGTCCAACTCTTGACTCCAGCTCAGGTCATGATCTCACGGTTTGTGCGTTCGAGCCCTGCATCAGGCTTCACACTGATGGTGTGGAGCCTGCTTGGGATTCTCCCTCTCCCTCTCTCTGCCCCTCCCCAACTGTCTGTCTCTCACAATAAGTGAACTTAAAAAGAATGGAAGCAGGATGTATTAGTTTCCTATGGCTGCTATAACAAATTATCACAAGCTCGGGTGGGGGGAGGAGGTTTAAAACAACAGAATTTATTTTCTCACAGTTCTGGAGGCCACAGGTCCCAAATCAAGGTGTCAGGAAATCACACCTGAACTATGCAAACTGGGCGGGGCAGCTGCTGCCAAGAAGAGCGATACTGTCATCAGAAGGAGGCGGACCCACGCGGCTGAGCAGGCTCATGGTGCAGAGGAAGGTGGGGAGTTCGATCTGGATGTGCCGAGTTGTGACACAGCAGGTGAGACACCTGAGAGTGATGTCCCCTGTCCGTTAAATGTGGCAGTAGGTGTATCATTTTTAATTTTAGCAAGAATACTTTCAGTGGAGCGTGGAGCAAGGGGACTGCTGAAGGGAGGTGACGAATGGATGGGAACTGAGCAAAATCGAAGCGGGGCTGGTCAGAAGCCAGAGAACTAGGGTCTCACCATGATGACAGTGTTGCTGAGGCAACCTTTCAGGAGGCAATGCCCTAAAGCAGTAGTTCTCAAAGGCTGTTACCCAGATCAGCAGCATCAGGCAGCTGGGAATTTACTAGAAAAGCAAATTTTGAGGACCCCCCCAAGACCTACTGAATCAAAACCTCTAGGGTGGAGCCCTAAAATCTGTGTTTAACAAGCCCGCAGGTGACCCTGATGTGGGCACTCCGGCCTCCGGAGCCTGGAGGAACCAACTTTGACAGAACTACTGGTGCCGTGTGTTCAAGGAGGCGCACGTGTGTGGTAGTAACATGTTTACTCCAGCTGGGCTTGCTTGGAAGCAGGGAGTCTGGTTTGGGGTGGGGGTACATGGGGGTGCGGGGTCTAAGGGCATGAATTTTTGGAAAGCAAGGCAGTGAGGAAAAGGACAGGTTCCTTCCCAGGGCAAGGTCCCTGCAGCTGGAGTGTGAAATACACCTGTTCTGATCTTTCAAGCAGATCAGCAGCTTGACATCCTCCCACTCCAGAGCCAGCAGCTTTCTTGAAGAGGATGGGGCTAGTGTTGGGCTGAAGCTGTCACAGAGTGGCATTTCTCACAATATTTGAAGAGCCCCTGGGAAATGTTAACCAGAAACTCGGTTGGCTCTTTGACTTCAGTCTTTATGGTTGAAAACCTTTCTAAAATGGATCTGTCTTTTTGCCACTTTAGAGACTAGAATAACATCTAAAGTAGCAGAGTTGTGAAAGATTTATTATCTTTTACAATGCAGAGTGGGTTTAAGATGAGTGCTCTGATATTATCACTCTTACCCTCTTGCATTTCTGATTTGTTTCTGAGAGATTGGGGTGGATGGAGTTCCTGGTGACTGCTGGGATTTGCATGTGCCCCCCACCCAACAGTGCCTATGACACACTCTGCTATATGTGTCTGCCTCTGATGTCCCCTGAACAGCTGTGCATGAAAGTCATCTGTCCAGTGGGCAGATAACAGGAAGTATGGCACAGTGTGAATGCCACGAGGGCAGGGCTGGTTAGTTCATGGTTTGACCTTTAAATCCTGGAATTATAACAGTACCCAATAAGCATGTTGAATGCATGAAAGAACATGGTTATTGTAATTGGATTGGGGATCATTTTGGAATCTATAGGTCTTAGGGTTGCCATTCTGAGCATTAGTCCTCACTATCTGGGACCATAAATATAACATGTATAGACAGGACTGGCTACATAATTTGTGTGGATCAGTGCAAAATGAAAATTTAGAGCCCCTTATTCAAAAATTATTAAGAACCTCAAGACAGGGACAGCAGAACATTAAAGCAAATATGGGGTCCTTCTGAATGTGGGCCCCCATGCTCCTGCCTGAGTCCCATGAAGTCAGACCTAAAGGTAGGAGATGGAATGAAATTTTACTAGTCCTGGTAACTTCTGGAAATAGCTTTCAGAAAATTTTTGCAGAAATCCTTGAAATGACCTTTTTATGTGGTTTTCTCTTTTTTTTCATGAAAGAAGAGGGCAATTTAAAGATGGAGGGTGTCTGGAGGTGCCTGGATGGCTCAGTCGGTTAATTGTCTGACTTCAGCTCAGGTCACGATCTCGTGGTTTGTGGGTTCGAGCCCCACATTGGGCTCTGTGCTGACAGCTCAGAGCCTGGAACCTGCTTCAGATTCTGTCTCCCTCTCTGCCCCTCCCCCCCTCAGTAAATGAACATTAAAAAAAAATTTTTTTTTAATGGAGGGTGTCTGTGATAGGACTGGATCATTCTAATTCTTCTCTTCCCCCTTGGAATGTGTCCAGTCTTTGCCATGATACTCTCTCTACCTTGCCCCTCCACCCCTCACCCCCCTACTGGAGAGACCAGAGTATATTTTCCCATCCACTGATGTTGGACTTGGCATATGGCTTGTTTTGGCCAATGGAATATATTAGCGGACATGGTATGAGCAGAGAGTTTAAACGTGCTCCTGTAGTTTGGCTTGACCTCGTGTCCTTCTGTCCTCTACCATGAAAACTGTCCCTGGGGTTCCTGGGTGGCTCAGTCAGTTAAGCTTCTGACTTCGGCTTAGGTCATGACCTCATGATTCATGAATTCAAGCCCTGCGTCGGGCTCTGTGCTGACAACTCAGAGCCTGGAGCCTACTTCCGATTCTGTGTCTCCCTCTCTCTCTGCCCCTCCCAGGCTTGTGCTCTGTCTCTCTCTCTGTCTCTCAAAAATAATAAATAAAAACGTTAAAAAAGAAGAAAGAAAGAAAGAAAGAAAGAAAGAGAAAGAAAGAAAGAAAAAGAAAGAAAGAAAGAAAGAAAGAAAGAAAGAAAGAAAGAAAGAAAGAAAGAAACTGCCCTTGGGTACCTTCTGGTCCAAGGACAGTGAGAGAAATGGGAGTGGACCCAATCTCCATCTGCGGCCCGAGGCAGAGCTGCCCCAGCAGCCCCACAGACCTGTAAGGAAGAAAAAGAAATGCTTCTGGTGTGCCACAGAGACTTGTGTCATTTCTTACACAGCATTCACAGCGCAGAAGCCCCACTAATAACGTGTGCTTCGGGTGGATCCTAGCAAAAAGATACTTTATTGCAGTTTTTTAAGCTTCAGGGATGCCAAGAATGACAAAGAAGAGGCTGGAGAAGCAGTCAACATGCTGAACACTGGTGTGCATCCTGACGCTCAAAGCAAGCTGGCGAGTACCAAACGAAGTACTGAACAGTGCTAAGCTGGGTCGCATTAAAGAGATCTTATTTGAGTTGTCTTTGTTTTTTAGAGATTGTTAAGTGCCACATAGTAGCTCCCCGAAGGAGCAGCAGGAGGAAGGGGCCTCATTTTTAGGGACCCTCGTCCCATGTTTCCATAAAGTTGGGCACAGCAGCTACCGGCTCATCACCCCCAGCAGCAGGGAGGACTGTCACCGTATTTAACAGCCAGTGCAAAAGGCTCCGACCACTCAGGGAGAGGGCCCACTCTTGAGCTGTGATCAGCTCTTTGGGGGATGAGGAGGGCCTCCCTTTTCCAAGAATTCCAGTAAGGTCCCAGACCCATCCTGTGAGGCAGGGTTATTGAGCTGGACTAATGCAGAATATATGATCCGAGAGTGAAAGAGGGAGGTCTCCTGGGGCAGGTAGAATGAGGCTCCCAGAGACACATATCTCCTAATGCTGAGGAGCTGTTTACAGGCACAGAGGAATTAAGGTGGCTGGTCAGCTCCTTCACCCAGGGAGATTGTCCAGGTAAACCCGATACAGTCAACAGGATCGTTAAGTCGACAAACCAGTGCGAGAAGAGGACTTGGCCTGACAGGTTGCTGGCTTTGAAGGTGGAGGAACCCAGCCATGAGCCTAGGAATGTGAGCGTCTCTAGAAACTGGAAAAGACAAAGGAACAGATTGTCCCTGAGGGCCTCCTAGAGAAATTCAGCCCTGATGATACCTTGCCTTTTAGCTCAGCACGACCTGTTTTGGACAACTGACCTCCAGAACTGTAAGGTAATAAATTTGCGTGGTTTTCAGCCACTAAGTTAACGGTCACTTGTTATGGCAATGACAGAAAACCAATATATTCCCCAATAGAAAACCAGAATGCTCTTAGCAAAATGAGAGGAAAATGCTAGCAGGCAAACAAAGACGCCAGAGAAGATGTATAGTGGAGACTGGGTCTCCAGTATGTCTTGTTCTATGGCTCTCTGGATCTTTCCCAGGGGAGACGGCAGAAACCATACTTTACAAAGTGGTATCTGTAGCGGCGTGCACCTGTTCCACAAAGCCGAAGCTCACAGCACCTGTGAACAAGAGCACATCCTAAGAGCACAGCCTAAGAGTATTGCCTACAAAGGCACTCTACAAAGACTTGAAACCTAGTTCCTTCACTTACCAGCTGGGTAACCCGAGGCAAGCTGCTTAACCTCTCTGTGCCTCATAAAAAGAGGATGATAAATATCAATCTGATCGAGTTTTTATGAGGATTGATGTCCATACATATAACTAAGCATCATCATTGGCATACAACTGAGACTCGAACGTTGTTGGCTGCTGTTACAACTAATGCTACGAGGCAGTATGTGTAATGATTTGTAAATCCTTGGGTCTGGAGCCAGGATTTGTAGGGTCAAAGTTGGCTCTGTCACTTAGAATTTCTATGCTTGGGCAAGTCCTTTAACATCTATCAGGCCCAGTTTTCTCATGTGCAAAATGATGATATTAAAGTTACCTACCGGGTTGCCTGGCTTGCTCAGTCGGTAGCACATGTGACCCTTGATCTGGGGTTGTGAGTTTGAGCCCCACGTTGGGTGTAGAGATTACTTAAAAATAAAATCTTTAGGGATGCCTGGGTGGCTCAGTCGGTTAGGCGCCCGACTTTAGCTCAGGTCATGATCTGACAGTTGGTGAGTCCGAGCCCCAAGTTGGGCTCTGTGCTGACAGCTCAGAGCCTGGAGTCTGCATCAGATTCTGTGTCTCCCTCTCTCTGCCCCTCCCCTGCTCATGCTCACGCTCGTGCTCTGTCTCTGTCTCTCTCTCTCTCTCAAAAATAAACATTAAAAACTAAAAAAAAAAAAAAAACAAAAACAAAATAAAATAAAAAATCTTTTAAAGAATATTATAAAGTGACTGGGGGAATATAAACACTTCTCAGTGGATATTTGATGATATTAATGGTGAGATAATGGTAAGATGGTTATGTTTTTTAAAAAGCTTTTAGGTGTATAAAAATATATCAGATGGAATTTAAAAAATTTTGTTTAATATTGATTTTTTGAGAGAGAGAGAAAGATAGAGTGTGAGCAGGGGAGGGGCAGAGAGAGAGGGAGACAGAATCTGAAGCAGCTCCAAGCTCTGAGCTGTTGGCACAGAACCCGACACAGGGCTCGAACTCACAAACCACGAGGTCATGACCTGAGCTGCAGTCAGATGCTTAACCGACTGAGCCTCCCAGGCGTCCCTGGAATTTTTTTTTTTTAAACAAGAAAACAGGGGCACCTGGGTGACTCAGTCATTTAAGTGTCCGACTCTTGATTTCGGCTCAGGTCATGATCTCACAGTTGTGGGATGGAGCCCCGTGTCAGGCTTTGCTCTGACAGCAGCGAGTCTGCTTGGGATTCTCTGTCTCCCCATCTCTGTCTGCCACCTCTCTCTCTCTCTCTCTCTCAAAATAAATAAGCGTTAAAAAATGAAAATAAAATTGCCTCGCTCATAGAGCTGTGTTGGGGCATTAATCAATGAATACATGTGAAGTCCTAGAACAATGCCTGACAGATCCAATCAGTGTTATGTATCCTAATTACTGTTACCAGTACTACAGGGTCACATAACTCTGGATGCTTAATAACTAAGCAATCACCACCACAAAGTCAGTGGCACCTCACGGGATCACGGAGACCTTCTAGGTTGGAAGAGCTGTGGTCCCCACACTGTGGGAGTTATTGGAGCAACAACACCTCTCTTTTTAGGAGGTCAAAACGTCATGGCAGTGCCTGGGTGAGATGCACATATAATATATAAAAAGAAAGGAAAGTGGAAAAGTTAGTTTTCAGAAACACACCGCCCAAAAAGACTTGTAAACAGGATACGAAGGGAGCCCACCTGCTTTCCTTTCTTCTCTCCTCTGCAATTATACAGGGTTGTACTTGTCTGTTGCTTTTGATTCGGTGTTTTTACACTTTGTCACATAGTAAGAACATTAGGTTAAGGAACCTTGTCATTTTCCTATTCAAAGCAGTTCACTCAATAATACCAAGCATTCCCACTTTGGTAGATAATGGCAAGAAGTAAGACAGCCCGTTAGTAAACAAGCAAATCATTTCATGGCAACAGCTGATTTGATCAAAACATTCTGGTTCTCCCTCGTCTGAACCCACGCAAGGAATGAACCAATCCAACTGGAAAAAAATATTTGTTTTATCTTTGCCACATGTATTTACTCTTAGGGACTATTTAACTTGATCGGGCAGAGAAGTTGGAAGGAACAAAAATACTCGAGGCACTGAACAGCCTTGGTGGGCTATCTCCGGCACCAGGCAGAAAGGGCCTGGAGGTATCACCATGGGGGTCTGTTCTTGAGCAGTTTCTTGAAATCCTTGGCCCTCATCTTCACAGGGGAGAACTGAACTGTTGTTCATATGCTAAGTTTTGGGGGTGGGGTGCAGAATGGGAATGAAAATGACTTCAAAATATGAAAGAAGTCATTCCACAAAATTCTCTGACAGTTGGATGTGTGTAAGGCATTGTGAAGATGTTACAGGAAGGCAAAGGTAAACTAGATATGGGTTAGATCTCAAGGGATGCCCAGTCAAAAAAGTCACATAAACGACACACATATATCTGTGAGGAGTAGAAGCCCACAGGTGCAGGGCTGTGTGTGTGCGTGCTTTATTGACAAAGGGCTCTAGGGTGAAACCTTTGAGGATGCGAGTGAAGCAGGACAAGGCAGGGGAGAAGCTAGGCAGGGGTAGGTGCCGCCTCGGCTGGATCCCACAAGGTGCCCGTGACATAATAAAAAGTATATATCTGACACAGAACTCCTAAAACCCTTAGAAATGATTCTCTTTTGCTTGCTAATGAGGTGAGTTCTGGGGGGGCCTAGATAGCTTCAGGATGGGAGCTGCTCCACAGAAAAAAATAGCCACGTGATTAGAAGGTTAGAACTTTCAGCCCTGCGTCCCCACCTCCGGGGAGGGCATAGGGGCGGGAGATTGAGGACAATCACCAATGGCCAGTGATTGAATCAGTTGTGCCCACAGAATAAAACCTCCACAAAACCCCTAAGCCGTGAGGCTCGGGGAGCTTTTGGGGGTGGTGAACACGTCTATGTGCTGGAAGGGTGGCACACCCTTAACCTAAGAAGCTCCCTCTCTTGGAAGCCTTTCAGATCTCCCCCTATGTACGTCTTCACCTGGCTGTTCATTTTTATCCTTTATAATAAACTGTAATAGTAAGTAGAGCGCTTTCTGAATTTCTATGATGAATTGTTCTAGCAAATTATCGAAACTGGGTGGGGGGCATCGTGGGAAGCCCTGAATCTGTAGTCCGTTAGACAGAAGTGCTGGCCACTTGGGGACCCCATTTGTGGTTGGCATCTGAAGTGGGGTCTGTCTTGTGGGACTGAGGCCCTTTAACTTGTAGGATCGCATGCTAACTAACTCCAGATAGATAGCGTTAGAACTGAACTAAATTGCTGGACACCCAATAGGTGTTGGAGAATTGCTTGGTGTCAGGAAAAACCACGTTTGGTGTCAGAAAACACCACACAGTACCACAAAGTTGTTGCAGCTTGAGGTAAGGCGGTTGAACTTCCATGCCCTGCGTCAGCTAGCCATTGGCTATGGGCTGCCCTGAGGGTAGAATACTCTCCCGAATGTTGCTGGGCAAGTTGGCTCCCATGGGTCAAGGGCGACTCTGCAAGGGAAGGGTGCAGCTGTAAGCCTGTGGCAGCCGTTACTTGCAGTAGCCATGGGCCGGTACACCTGCCGGTGAAGGGAATCTGGACAGCACACAACAGTGCTGATTACAAAGTTGCATTTGGAGGAAGATAGGAAAGTGTTGGTGGAAGTTGCCAGGAGATGTGAGTTGATCCGCTGAAATCAGTAGGACGCTGTCGTTCAAATGGTAGCTCTTCCCCCACAAAAGTAAAAGAGATTGCTTGGAAAAATCATCAGGAAGCTCCTGCCTGAAGATTCCAATAAGATATAAGGTGATTATATTACCCAGGGTTCACCAGACAAATAATACCAATAGGAGATGCTAATACGCACACACACACACACACACACACACACACACACACATGCACACATATATATTGATATAATTATGGAGGCTGAGAAGTTCCACTATCTCTTGCCTATAAGCTGGAGAACTAGGAAAGCCAGTGGTATATTTCAGTTCAAGGCCAACGGCCTGAGGAAGGGGTTTGGGGTATGTGATGGTCTAGGTCCCAGCCTGAGCTGAGAACCAGGAGCATGACATCTGAGGGCAGGAGTAGATGGATGTCCCAGCTCAGGCAGAGAACAAATTCTCCCTTCCTCTGCTTTTCTGTTCTTATTCAGGCCCTTGATAGATTGGACAATGCCCACCCACATGCGGGAGGGTGATCTTCTTCACTCACTCTACCCATACTAATCCTTTCCAGAAACACTCTCACAGACATACCAGGAAATGTTTTAGCAGGTATCTGGGCGTTTCTCTGCCCAGTCATGTCAACATGTGAGATCAGCCGTCATAGTGACGCAATGGAAAAGTGTTTAGGGCAGAATTGACGTGCTGGGCGTTTAAATATAACACCTAGGAGTGTCTGAGGAAGAACACTTGGAGGGCTCCTAGAACTAAAAATAGAGCCAAAAATGAAGCTTAAAATGAAGTCCTGGTTTAGGGGGTGAGACTACCATCCTGCCGCTTTTTAGAAAGCTAAGACAAAAACAAACACATAACTATTTATTGAGCACATACTATTTGTCAGATACTGTGACTATTTGGCTCCAGCTTTACAATTTATAAAGAAAGCACTTTCACATATACCGTCTTGTTTACCTCCCACAACAGTCTTATGAGGGAGAATGATCTCCATTTTAGAAATGAGGAAACTGAGATGCAGAGAAGTTAAATAACTTGCTTATGGTCCTTGGTCCTTGAGTGGGGCTTGGGCTCTGGGAGTTATTCAGAGAAGGACAGATAGATACAGCCCTGGGAATGGAGTCCCGGTTCTCCATGCCACCGTCTCCTGTTCCTTCAGGACTTAGTGGAGACCTGCCACTTTCCTTTTATCTAGATCAGGTTCTGACTTCCAGAAGCATAAGACTGCAGCATGGGGGCGCCCAGAAAAGACGCTTCCATGCGAAGTGAACAACCTCACCAGGGGTCCCTCCATTATTCACAGTGGTGTGTCCTCGCCTCAGGAGCTGTCCCGGAAAGTCACATAAGATGCACACAAGAGAGGGCCACTAGAAGGAGGGGTGAGATGGGGGTGTGGAGTCATTTTACAGGGAAGTGGAAGGTCACAGGTCACAGGTCACAGGTCGGCACACGGCGAGATACATCAGTAAGGGGAATTCTAGGGTTGTGTCTAGACATTGGCTCCTGGAAATAAAGTGAATCATAAATAAGAATCTTTCTGGAGCTGTTCTGAGAGGCAGGAACCCCTCCTTCATGGCCTTAAAGCAGCTTGCTGGAGCATGTTTTTACCGCCGTGTCCCTGCCCCTAAGCCCGGTGTAGGTACGCAATGTTTATGAGAGTTTACCTGGTCCGCCCTCTCTTCTCTGCCAGATATGAGCTGCCAGCTCAAGCACAACCTCCTCACCTCAATCAATTCTGCAAACATTTATGGAACATCTTTTCTCTGGTGGGCACCTTGTTAGGACTTATGGGAAATGCCAAGGTGAAATGCCCAGATCAACACGGACAAGCGTCACAGGGGAACACTTGCTCGTCCCAAGCATGACCTCTGGCCCTGCTTTCCCGGTCCTTTTGGTGTAACATCCCCCACCAAGTCAGGAACTTTAGTGTGACCCCCCCCCCCGCCAAAGTCACTTTCTCTGGCACCCCTCACATTCAACCAATGTCCAAGGCTCATTGGGGTGCTGCCCCTAATTCCGTTGTCTCCAAGTATCCCAAGTGAGGGGTTTGATCATCTGTCAAGGGATGGTTTCAACAACCACGTCCGTCCATCTCGCTTTGCCCTCATCAAATTCAGCTTTCCCACCATGACCATCGGAGTGACCCCCGCAACATGTAAATCCAGGCTCATGTCCCCCTGGGTGGAAACCATTCAGTCTCCGCAGCATCTTGCTCTATCTGCATTCCACTCGCAGAACTATCAGGAGCTAAGAACAAATGTGCGTAAACCACTTCAGCCTATCTGGGAGAATGTAAGAGTGCTATTTTTGTTTTTTGATGTATTTTTATCTTTTAAAATCGAGATATAATTGGGGCACCTGGGTGGCTCAGTCGGCCGAGTGTCTGATTTCGGCCCAGGTCACGATCCCGCGCTTTGTGGGTTCGAGTCCCGTGTCGGGCTCTGTGCTGACAGCTCAGAGCCTAGAGCCTGCTTCCGATTCTGTGTCTCCCTCTCTCTCTGCCTGCCCCCCACTCTCTCTCTCTATCTCCCCAAAATAAATAAACATCAAAAAATTATTTAAAATCGAGACATAATTAACATATAACATTGTGTAAGTTTAGGATATATAACATGTTGATTGGATACGTTTATAGATGACAACATGATTATCACCCCATCCCATAACATTATTTCTTTCTTATGATTATAACATTTAAGATCTAGTGAGAGTGCTAATTTTTAAAAATGTTTATTTATTTATTTTGAGAAAGAGAGAGCACAAGCAGGGGAGGGGCAGAGAGAGGGGGAGAGAGAATCCCAAGCAGGCTTTACACCATCAGTGCAGAGCCTGACCCGGGACTCCCATCTCGTGAACCAGGAGATCATGACCCGAGCCAAAATCAAAAGCTGCAAGCTTAAGTGACTGAGCCACCCAGGCGCCCCAAGAGTGCTATTTTTAAACCTGTTTTTGTACTGAAGGTAAGTCAGTATCTTTTCTTACCTGTAATTTCACTGACCCTGAACTATTTTCCTTCTTGGATAATCTGAATTAAGGTGGAGGGTGAGCATGTGCCTAGACCTTTAAGTTGTGGGAATTAAAAAAAAAATCACCCTTACCTCTCTTATTTGTCTTTCTAGGGTGAGGACTGTACAAATGCCAAAATGTGGGTTAGAGGGAAGGAAGGTTATTCAGTGATGGAACCTTCCACGTACACTGACTTCTTAGACTGCACGATACAAGATTTCAGCTTTTCCCCTTTCTTTGTTCTTCTCCAAGTTAGTTATTTTTTAGTTTTACCTTTCTAAGAGTCAGATTTACTGGGGAATAATTTACGGAAAATAAAATTTACCCCTTTAGGAGTATATCGTTCAGTGAGTTCTGTCCATTGTATACAGTCGTGTAATTGCTGCCTGAATCAAAACGTAAAACCTTTCTACCAACTCCAAAAGCCTCCTCGTGCTCCTCCACAGTCAGTCTCCTCACCCACCCCCATTTCCTGGCAACATCTAATCTGTTTTCCAGAAAGGCACGTCAATGGACTTCTATAATATGTAGCCTTTTGTGTCTAGCTTCTCATATTCACATACTGCTTCCGGACGAATTCATAGTGTTGTATGTGTCTGTAGTTTGCTTTTTTTTTTTTTTTTTTAATTGTTGACTATTATTGTTCTATGGTCTGGATATAGTATGATTTTTTAATCTATTTACCGGCTGGTGAACATTTGGGCTGCTTCCAGTCTTTAGCTAGTATGAAGACGTTGTTACAAACATTCATGTACAGGCCTTTGTGCGGACATACGAAATCATTTCTCTTGCATAAATACCTGGGGGTGGTAGTACCAACCACAGGAAGTGCATGTTTGATTTTATAAGAAACCACTAAGCTATTTTATTTTTATTTTTAAAGGTTATTTACTTTGAGAGAGAGAGAGACAGAGACAGAGACACACAGAACAAGTGGGAGAAAGGCAGAGATCGAGAGAGAGAGAGAGAGAGAGAGAGAGAGAGAATCCCAAGCAGGCTCCATGCTGCCAGTGCAGAGCCCCACTCGGGGCTCGATCTCATGAACCATGAGGTCATGACCTGAGCTGAAATCAAGAGGCAGATGCTTAACTGACGGAGCCACCCAGGCACCCCACCACTAAACTGTTTTCAAGTGGTTTTACCATGTTCCGTTCTCACCAGCAATGTGAGAGTTGCAGTTGCTTCATATGCCTGCCAGAGTTTGATAATGCCAATCTTTAAAATTTTCGGCATGCTAGTGGGTGTGCAGTGGTATTTTATCATGTTTTCACTTAGATTTCTCTAAATTCAAATTAGCATCTTTTAATGAATTGATTGGTCATTTATATACACTCTGTGATGAGAAGTGTCTGTTTAAATATTTTGACCACTTTTTAGTTGGACTTTTATATTCTAACCAAGCTGTGAAGGTTTTTTATAAGTATTCTAGATACAAGTTCCTTATCAGATATAGAATTTTCTAATAATTTTCCAAGTCTGTGGCTTTTAAGATTTTTGTCAACATTATCTTTTTTTTTGTAACAGCTTTATTGAGATATAGTCACATAATATTATCTTTCGAAGAGCAGAAAGTTTTCATTTTGATGTCAAGTCCAATGTATCAATATTTTCTTATGGTTTGTGATGTGTGTGTCCTGTGTAAGAAACAGCACTGTCAACAATAGCCAAAGGATGGAGAGAGCCCAAATGTCCATCGATGGATGAATGGATAAAGAAAATGTGGTATACACACACACACACACACACACACACACACACACACACACACTGGAGCATTATTTGGTAATCAAAATGAATGAAATCTTGCCATTTGCAACTAACTATGTGGATGGAACTAGAGGGTATTATGCTAAGCAAAATTAGTCAGGGAAAGACAAAAATCATATGACTTCACTCATATGAGGACTTTAAGACACAGAACAGATGAACATAAGGGAAGGGAAGCAAAAATAATATAAAAGGGAAGGGAAGCAAAAATAATATAAAGACAGGGAGGGGGACAAAACATAAGAGACTCTTAAATATGGAGAACAGAGGGTTACTGGAGGGGTTGTGGGAAGGGGGATGGGCTAAATGGGTAAGGGGCATTAAGGAATCTACTCCTGAAATCATTGTTGCACTATATGCCAACTAACCTGGATGTAAATTAAAAAATAAATAAATTATTCTAAAAAAAAAAAAGGAAACCTTTGCCTGACCCAAGGTAACAAGATTTTCTCCTTTGTTTTCTCAGAAGTTTTATAGTTTTGTCTCTTATATTTGATTTAAAGTTAATGTTTGTGTGTGGTATGAAGTAAGGGTCAAGATTCGGTTTTTTGGTGTATGGGCGTCCAATTGTTTCAGCACCATTTGTTGAAAAACTATCCTTTCTTCATTGAATTACCTGGGCAGTTTTGTCTAAAATCAGTTGACTACATTTTGGTGGATCTATTTCTGGACTCTCTAGTCTGTTCCCTTGATCTGTATTTTTGTCTTTAGACCAGTATTACTCTGTCTTGATTACTATAGCTTTAGAATAAAAATTCAAATCAGATAACGTGACTCCTCCAACTTTGTTATTCTTTTTCTAGAATAATCTAGAATAATTTCTAGGCCCTTTGCATTTCCAAATACATTTTATTTCTTTATTTTTTTGTCAAAATTCATTTCTTTTAATAAAAAATAAACACTTATTCCAGTGTCAGTTGTTATACTTGAAGTGCTAATAAAAAAAAAAAAAGAATTTAGGGGCGCCTGGGTGGCGCAGTCGGTTAAGCGTCCGACTTCAGCCAGGTCACGATCTCGCGGTCCGTGAGTTCGAGCCCCGCGTCGGGCTCTGGGCTGATGGCTCGGAGCCTGGAGCCTGTTTCCGATTCTGTGTCTCCCTCTCTCTCTGCCCCTCCCCCGTTCATGCTCTGTCTCTCTCTGTCCCAAAAATAAATAAACGTTGAAAAAAAAAAATTTAAAAATAAAAAAAAAAAAAGAATTTAAAATAATCACTCCATCATCCTGTTTTGACTAAGACAATGAAGCTGTGGCTTAGGAAAAAAGTATTCAGCACCATTTGCTCATAGGCCTTTCAGAATTTATTCTTAAAGTTTCTGGAACTTTCCTGTCTGTAAAGAACAGGAATTACTGAGCTACAAGAGGCAGCCTCTCTGGGACAACCAAAGAGAAGTTAAGCAATCATCGTAAAAGGAATCCGTGTACATTTAGCACAGTAAACTTGGACAGTACAACGATCCCCTTCCCTCTAGCTCAGGAGGGATGTGCTTCTAAGCACTGAAGTATGAAGAGGCAGACTGTTACTTGCTGTCAGAATTAGTTAATAACAGTAAATCTCTGGCACGGACGATACTGGTCCTTAACATCCTGTGATTTTAGGAAATTCTGTAAATAGTTTGGATTTGATTCAGTTTATTCAGAAAATAAACCTGTTGAAGAAGGTTCACTACTCTGCCAAAGCATCGCTGGTTTAGTATCCTTATAAAATATATATAATGTGTGCAGGTAAATCATAGTCTTAAAGCATATTTAGGAGTGCCTGGTGGCTCAGTTGGTTAAGTGGGTAAGCGTCTGATTTCAGCTCAGGTCATGATCTCACAGCTCGTGAGTTCAAGTCCTGGGTCACGCTCTGCACTGACAGCTCAGAGCCTGGAGCCTGCTTCAGATTCTGTGTCTGACTCTCTCTCTCTCTCCCTCTCTCTCTCTCTGCCTCTCCCCTGCTTGTGATTTCTCTCTCTCTCTCTCAAAAAAATAAACATTAAAAGAATAAAGTATACATATTCAAACCAAAATCTATGTCAACAAAATGCCTATAATTAAAAGCACCTGATGGAACGAAATACAAAGTTATGACAAGGGAGACTTACTCTCACTAAGCTGTGTTGCTTAGAGAAGTTACAAAAGGATGTGCCCTTAAGGCCATTCGAAGACGTGTAAGGAGACAGCCTCTCCTCATTCTTTACCATAGGATTCCAACCGAGGATGGGCCAGAAATTAGCATTTTTAAATATTTCAGAAAAGTCCACAGAAGTGTTAAGACTTTTAAGAATGTCTCCCTATCTTTCTGTCTCTGTGAGCAGTAGTGCTCATCAGAACTTCCTAACAGTGCAAAGGCAAAGGCAAGTGCATACATTCGCTCAGATGTTAGAAGAATGGGAGGTGAACTGTTAGGGCCATCCTTAGCTGGAGCTTCTGTGGGTTTTTTACTATATGCTGATCACCAGTGAGTCAGGTGAACTTTTGTGAGAGAATAGTGTTTGGTGGCCAAGACGTCTTTTGGGCATTTCTTTCTAAGTGGAATACACAGCAGGTAAGGGAGTAGGGGAGGTAATACAGGGAATCTACTCTTTGCAGCTCAGAAGGAGTTGAGGAAGCCCATACAGGCAGTCAGGAAGCCCAGGGGATCCCTTAGCTGTGGATAGTGGCTAACGTGGTCATCCAGAATCGACACTGTGGTGTTTTCCTGTACAGCTCCAAAAACTCTGGATAGGGGATTTACGGGATCCAATGGTCCATAGATAAAATGAATGGGGACAGTTAGAGAAGCCAGAGCTCCCATCCAGCATCTTCTAAACGTCTTCCTCAGGTTGATGTACTGTAAAAGACTGTCGATAACTAAGCTTCCATCATTGTGGCAGATCCCTGCCCACATGTCCCATGGCTCACTCTTAGAGAGGCGGGTGTACAGCCTAAAGACTGGGATGAGACCTCAAGAGAATACAAAGAAGTTCATCAATCGTGTGAGGATGGGTGACATCATGCCTCCATCTTTGAGAAACTTTTGGAGAAGGAGAGGACGGTAAGTCTCAGGAAATATACCTTCCATTTGACAGATAGAGACTCCTTATGGTAAGGCTACCAGATCGATTCTGCCTGAACCTACAAAGCAGCTCCTGAGCAACGATATCTCCATAATCATGAGACAAAAGGTTGATCCTGTGGTTCTGGAACCCCAGGTACCACAAAAGTGCCTCCATAATGCTGGCCTGCTCAAACATGGAATAGTAATGTGGTCTCAATTTGTTACTGAAGCCAAAGCCCACGAAATCAAGGGCAATCACTTGATGAAACCTTAGGGTTTCCCAAATCCTCTACTAATCATAGCTGCAATGTTAGAAGGCCATGTAAAAGCACAACTATCTCAGGACTTCCAACCACACCAGAAGAGTCTTGGTAGAAGATGCGCAATCGCTTGTAGGCGAAAAATTTGCCTGACAACTTCCAGGAGTAAAGAGCAGGAGAAAGCCGGGGGTGGGGGTAGGGGGCGGGGGAGGGGTGGGATATGCAGACAGGCTGCGAGCAAGGGCACAGCCGATAGCCCAAACTGAACCCACCACTCCCTCATCCTCATCAGGTGAGACCGGGACTACAAGGCTCCATGTTTGGGGGAAACGGTTGCGCATGTGTTCCAAATACATTTTAGAATCAGTTTGTTGATTTTTACAACACAAGGAGAAAGGCTGTTGAGATTTTGTTTAACAATATTGACCTTCCCATCCATGAGCATGGTCTGTCTCTTCATTTAATTTTCCTTAACTTTTCTCAGCACTCAAAAATTTTCTTTTACATGTACAGCTCTTGCACATATTTGATTAACTTTATTACTATTTCATGTTTTTAAATCTATTGTAGGTGATATTACTAACATTTTCAATTTCCAGTAGTTTGTTACTGGTAATTAGTAAAACTTATTTTTTGTATTGATCTTGTATCCCGAAACCTAGCTAAACTCACATATTTGTTGTAGTAACTGTTTTTGATTCCTTACAATTTTCTATGTAGAGATTATGCTGTTTGTAACTAAAGACATTTTTATTTCTTCCTTTACGATCTATATACTTTTATTTATTTTTTTGTCTTAAGGCACAGGCCAGTACCTCCAATACAATGGTGAAAAGAAGTTGTAAAAATGGACATTCTTGCTTTCTTCCCAATCTTAGTGGGGGAGCCTTCAATCTTTCACCATTACAATGATGTTGGCTGTGGTTGTTGTTGTTGTTGTTGTTGTTGTTTTGTAGGTAAGGTTTGTCAGATTGAGGAAGTTCCCTTCTGTTCCTAGTTTGCTGAAATTTTTTTTATGATGGATGAATGTTGAATTTTATAAATGATTTTTTTACATGTATTAAGACATGATTTTACTCTTTTAGTCTGTTGAGATTGTGAATTATCGACTGACTGTGAATGTTGAACCAACCTCACCTTCCTGGAATATATCCAAGTGGGTCATTCATATATCATCCTCTTTATGTATTTCTGGATTCAATTTTCCATTATTTTGTGATTGTGCTTTTGAGAAATATTGGTCTATAGTTTTCTTTTCTGTATTATCTGTTTTTTTGTTTTGTTTTGTTTTGTTTTGTTTTTGTATCTAGAACATTCTGGCCTCCTAGAATGAGTTGTGAAATATTCCCACTTTTATTTTTGGGGGAAAATTTAATAAAGAATAGGTGTTATTTCTTAAGTGTTTGGTAAAATTCACCAGTGAAGCTTTCTGAATCTGGAATCTATTTCTTTATAACAATAGGGCTATACAGATTACCCATTTCTTTTGGGTAGGGTTTGGTGTTTGGTATTTTATTCTTTTGTAGTGGTCATCTTTACGTGAGACGTTGTCATATTATAACTGTTTTCTGATTTCCCAGTTGCTATCAGTGATATTTATTTATTCATACCATCTTTATTTACTATGCTATCTTTATTATGCCATCTTTATTTTTGTCCATTTAATGGCTGGAATCAACAGATTACAATATAATTAATCTGGTGGAGAATGAGCATGTGGTGGGGTTGGGGGGGAAACTAGGTGATAGTGGCAAACAGAAGGCATGATAGACTTTGGACTAAAAATTCTATGTGGCGAAAGATAAGGATTTGCCTGATGACTTTGCCAGGCAAATTTGTCTCTTTTAAGTATTGGTGTTAAAAATGGGAAGGGTGGGGCGCCTAGGTGGCTCAGTGGGTTAAGCGCCCAACTCTTGATTTCAGTTCAGGTCATGAGTTCAAGCCCCGCATCGGGCTCTGCACTGAGAGCATGGAGTCTGCTTGGGACTCTCTCTCTCTCCTCTCTCTGCCCCTCCTGTGCGTGCCCTCTCTTTCTCCCTTGAAATAAATAAATAAACATTTAAAAAAATAAAAGAGGGAAGGAATAAAGGGGGAGGGGGAAAGGGGAGAACTTGAAATAAAATCTCTGCAACACTGGAAAAGCCAAAGGGAAAAATGGCAGGACTTACCAGCATGATGTCCACAGAGTTATTTCTAAATAGATTTTTTTCAATGTATTTTATAAGAAATAAGACTTTCCTTTTATGTTTATTTTAGAATTGTTGGCACATACTGAAATGTAACAATTTCTTGATTGGGAATATTTTATTTTATTTTATTTTATTTTATTATTTTTTTTTCAACGTTTATTTATTTTTTTTGAGACAGAGAGAGACAGAGCATGAACGGGGGAGGGGCAGAGAGAGAGGAAGACACAGAATCGGAAACAGGCTCCAGGCTCTGAGCCATCAGCCCAGAGCCCGACGCGGGGCTCGAACTCACGGACCGCGAGATGGTGACCTGGCTGAAGTCGGACGCTTAACCGACTGCGCCACCCAGGCGCCCCAATTGGGAATATTTTAAAACAAAACAAAGGAACCTAACCTTTCCCTTCAACTTCTATCCTTTGCTTTTGTTCAAATGTTGTAAATAACATTTGAAAATATTACAGCCACATTTGTTGGGATAGGAACTTTTAGTGACTTGAATGACCTATTTAAAAAGCAACTTACCTGAGGCCCCTGGGTGACTCAGTTAGTTGAGCAGCCAACTCTTGATTTCAGCTCAGGTCATGATCCCAGGGTTGTGGGATTGAGCCCCGCTTCAGGTTCTGTGCTGGGTGTAGAGCCTGCTTGATATTCTCTCTTTCTCTTTCTCTTTCTCTCTCTGCCCCTCTCCCCTGATCGTGTTCTGTTTCTCTCTCTAAAATTAAAAAAAAAAAAAGCAACTTACCCTCCAAGCTACTTTTCCACTTAAAAATGTTTTCTTTGTTCATATTAAACTCTATACTGTTTTCCCAAGGACAATTTGTTTACAAGTACAAAATAACCTACTTAATCGACTTCGGCTTAATTTATTTACACATAAACTAGGCATTTTTTCCTACTATTGTCAACATGTTATGTGAATAAGATTAGGTATATGTTATAATACATTGGTGAAGAGAGATTTAAGCCATTATATACAGGCAAACTGGTGATATTATATTGCTTTCCATTAGGTCAGGGCACGACCATTATAATTTTAACATGCTACATTAGCAGCAAAGGCCTGTATATGTGACCAGCGTGCCTTCCAATGTGGAATGCGTATGGAGCTTGTCCCGTGGCTCAAGGAGGTGGCAATTGTGCTATTCAGAGCTTGCCTTTTGTAGCCCTGCCACATGCCTTAGGTTAAAGTTAGTCTCACCCATGACTGCCAATCTCTAGCCTGGTTCACTGGGTACTGCTGCTTCTCAGAATTCCATGAGTAAGCCAGGAGTGCTGTTTGTTATTTACTAATAGGTATTTCTTCTGACTGCTCTGCTTACCACATCATCACACCAGGCCTTGACCTTTGTGAACTTCTCTGGAAAATCAAACATACCTAGAAGCTGCCCAGGCTTATGTATAAAAACATCATCAGTTGCTCTTTGGGAGGTTGTGGAGTGGGGCTTGGGAGGTGATTTGAATGAGAAGGAAACACAACTGCTCATCAAATCCAAGTTTTTTGTTTTGTTTTGAGAAAACACGAATCCCGAGAAGTTAAGGGGCTTGATCAAGGTCCCCTCTCCTGTGAAGCCTTTCTGGACTTCCCAAGGTGGTTGTAGGGGTGCTCCCCAGCTGTTTGCAAAACCAGTCTGCATTTCTCTATTACTTTTAACCCTTTGTTAGCATCATCAGTGATGTCCCTCTCACTTAACTGAGACCCTCTTAAGAGTGGGCTGGATTATATTTGTCTACAAGGCTTAGAGCATTTAAATACTCATGAACATTTATTGGGTGGGTGAGTCTCTCACATGCTATCTACTAGGTACCATAGTTGTGAGGTCAGGCTCCAGAGATTAAGAATAAATTCTAAAACAGCCAATTTCTTCTTGGTAACAGACCAGAGTCGGAAGGCTAAGCCATAGATTAAGGTGAGCATCTGGGGAAGATGAAAAGTCAAGGGATCCAGGGCAGAAAAGTGGTAAACGCATTTGTTTCCTTACTTGTGGATGTATTCAATTCATTCATTCATTCATTCATTCATTCACTTTATACTGGGTATCTACTATGGGCCAGGAGCTTCTTTAGGCATTGGGGATAGAGTAGTGATTATAACATACAAAATCTCTGCTTATGTTTCAATGAGAGAGAGACATTAAACAAATGACAAATAAAAGCCATTATAATGTCAGGTAGTAGTAGCTGCTGAGATGAAAAATAAAGCAGGAGAAAGAAATGGTCATTGATAAGAAACGGGAGGCCTCTCTGAGCAAAGACCCGAACAAAGTGAGGGAGTGATGCCATGAGAATATGGGGCAAAGAGCGAGTGCAAAGGCCTTGAGGCAGGCTTGTGTGTTTGAGAAATGAGGCAAGAGGATTAGAACATCGTGAGGGAGAAGAAAGAGGACAAGGAAAATTATTCTGCACCAGTGAAACGATGTCCTTTCTAGCACCAGAGTCTTATGATTGGTGATCCTCTCACTATACAACCAATTCAATACAGAAAGACCCATACGGAACTATCTTCTGTATGATGAGCATCTCTTACTCCTCCCCTGGTGCTACTCAATACCAATTCCCTTTTACAAGGTCCTGCTTGCTCCACCCCATGATGGAGCCTACTCCTTGGTGTCCTGGCTGGCTTCAGCGCTCTGGGTCAGGGATTCCAGGAGGGAGAAGCTGGGCAGATGGCTTTTATCTCTAGTACTCTTATCTCTAGAGAAGCACTTCCTTGGAGGTTCTCCACCTCAGGACAGGGTTCTTGCCTCAGGTCAAAAGGCCCCTCAGGATTCATAGTTGGGCTTCAGGTTGTCAACTGATCCCCCAAATCTGTGCTTCCAGAAGATATTTCTGCAGAGACTGTCTTAGATGGAGGCTGTCCACACATGCCTGGGCCGTGTAGGAACATAGAAGAATGAAACAGGTCAGGTATGAGAATCTAGCCACACTTTGTTTGCTTATTGTACACAGAGGAATATGTTTCACTTTTATAGAGAAAGAAGTTCTCTCCCAGTTGTCTGGAAATATCTGGTCTTTTCGATCTTTTATTTCCCTGCTTCTGGTAGAGACTGGGGTCCAGAGAAATATCTCACCACCATAAGAAAAACACTGCAGGTGTGATGACAAATGGCAAGTCATGTTCAGAGTTGCGGAGGCCGGGGGATGGTGAGGACTGTGGTGAATGTGCCTTCCACGGAGGCAGCCACCACTCTGCTTCAGCTGATCTCTGCCTTGAGGGAATGGGATCCAGTGTTGACAGAGTTTCATGTTGGTTAAGAGAAAGCAGAATTCTGGATCGCTTTGGGGTGAAATCTCTAGAATTTTAATTTGATTCATGTGGTTTTAGAGAGAATCTTGGCACACCAACCGTGACACTCCGAGGGATCAAATATGGCCCACAGGCAGGTGGTTTGTGAACTCCAGTCTATAGATTTTACCAGAATTTCTGAGAGATCTGTGATTTTAGATTAACAACTACTATCCTAGAATATGACTTCCCTCAACTTCTGTGACTAGAAAGACCAAGGGCATGTCCATCTCGCATGCTCCTGGGGCCCAGAAGTCTAGGGGAAAGCCATCTGCCCAGCTTCTCCCTCCTGGAATCACTGACCCAGAGCGCTGAAGCCAGCCAGGACACCAAGGAGTAGGCTCCATCATGGGGTGGAGCAAGCAGGACCTTGTAAAAGGGAATTGGTATTGAGTAGCACCAGGGGAGAAGTAAGAGATGCTCATCATACAGAAGATAGTTCTGTCCTGTATCTTTTCAATTCTCTATTCCACTCCCTCCCATGGAGTCTTTCCTACCCAACTCCCTACACCCCACGAGAGTGTCTTTGATGACAAGTTACAGGACCCAAGTCAAACTAAGGAGGAAAAATTAACGTGTTGGCTCCTGTATCTGAGCCCAAGGGTGGTGTGGCCTCAGGCGAACTGGATTCAAGCGCTCAGAGACCTCTTCCTCCCACTCTAGCCTGAGCTCTGCATTCTCTGTTGCTTCCCTTCTTTGAAGGGCTCCTTCTAGGTGGTAGAAAATTTGGCTCACATGGTCATCACTGCTCATCATCTCAGAGGCGGGGGCCGGAGGGGGGATCACTCCTCTTGCAGCACATACATCAAATCCTAAAAAAATAATCTGCTTGGACTGTGATACTGGAGAAACCTCTGTGTCCGGGGAACTGAGACATTTCTGTTAACTAACCTGGGTCACGTGCTGTCCAGAGAGGTGGGTTCCAGAATCACAGGGGTTTGTGAAGGTGGAGTGTATGTGATGGTGGTGGTGGTGGTAATGGTGACAGTGGTGGCAGTGAGATGGCAACGTTTGAAAGGAAGGGATGGTGGCCAATTAAAAGTACCTTCTGCTCCTAGGCACGCCAGACACAAAAGCCAATGATGGATCATCCTATCGCTCCCCTACCCCTAAAACAAAAATTAAGACACTGTGTCTGCAAATAGGCAAAACAACAACAACAACAACAACAACAACAACAACAACTTAGTGTGGAGCACTTGTCAACTCCAGTATTAGAACATCTGCATCACAAATCAAGAGCATCCAGTTTGACTTTGGCACAGAGAGATTTTCAGGCCTTGGCAATTCCTCAATGCAGACCACAGAAGAAACTTCTCCCTTCCCCCGTCAAGTAGAATGACAGTTCAGCATCGCAGCCATGCACCTGCCCCGCTGAACAGAACAGATATGAGATACAGCGTTAGAGAGATACAGGTATATAGATATGAGATATGATGATCTCATTTAGTTCTCCCCACTGCTCTCTAAGGTAAGTTCCAATATTATCTCTGTAAGAGGATAAATAATTTGCCAGAGATCACTCATGTAGCAAGTGGTGGCAGAGTGAGGATTCATGCCTGGGAAGTTTAACCTTAAAGCCACACTGCTAACGGACCACCCATCCATCCACTGACTCATTCAACACGTGCGGGGAATGCCGGCTACATGCGGGGGACTATCGGAGGTGCTGAGATGTAGCTGTGAAGAATGCAAACACGAGTACATGGCCTCATGGAACTTACATTCATTCTAGTGAAGGAGAAATATGGGAAACCAGACCAATAAATAAAATATAACTAGGTTAGATAGTGATCAGTGTTAAGGAGAAAACCAGAGCAGGGAAGAGAGAGAACTCCGTGTGGAGGTGGGTTGAATCTGAATACGGTGGTCAGGCAAGGTCTCACTGAGCCGGTGGCACTGAATAAAGGTCCGTGGAAGTAAGGGAACAAACCACACAGATATCTGAAGGAGGAGCCTGGTGGGTCAAGGAGAAGGTGCTGAGGAAGGAGTAAGGGCAGTACGTGTTGGAAAAGGCAAGGAGTCCAATGTGCCTTGAGCGGAATGATCAAGGGACAGAGCAGGAGGGGATGAGATCAGGGCGATAAATAGAACCGAGAAGCTACTGGGATTTTGTCTTTCACTCTTGTGTGATGCAGCCATGTGGACTGGAGCAGATCCTTAAACAGGGTCACTGTCGTTGCTCTGTCAGGAAGAGTCTGTCGGAGGGACAAAGGTACCAGGTAGAGGCTGCAGCAGTAGGCCAGGCAGAGACTGGGAAGCCTGGCTTGGACTGGTGTGTGGTGAAAATGTGGCAAGGGCTTTACTTCTGGGTTTGTTGTGAAATCAGAGTCAAAGGATTGGCCAACACGTGGGATGTGGGGCGTGTGACAGAGAGCAGGCAAGGATGATTTTAAGGCTTTTAGCCAGAGCAACGGAAGATTAGAAATGACATTTCTCAGAGATGGGGAGAAATGAAGGAGGAACTGCTTTTGTTTTTGTCTCAAACAGGGTTGTTTTAAGAAATTATCGGGGGGCGCCTGGGTGGCTCAGTCGGTTGAGCGTCCGACCTCAGCTCAGGTCACGATCGCACGGTTCGTGAGTTCGAGCCCCGCGTCAGGCTCCGGGCTGATGGCTCAGAGCCTGGAGCCTGCTTCCGATTCTTTGTCTCCCTCTCTTTCTGCCCCTCCCCCATTCATGCTCTGTCTCTCTCTGTCTCAAAAATAAATAAACATTAAAAAAAAAAATTATCGGGTCTCGGTTTGGGACGTGCTACACTGGGGGTACCCATTAGACATCTGAAAGGCAGTGCTGAGTGACCCGCCTGGGAGTTCAGGAGAGAGGTCCGTCAGGACTAGAGTCATAAGCTCTACGGATTACACTCTACCCTCTTAGAGTCACTGAAGACACTCACATGCAACTTTGGAAAACAATGACTGTATCCAAAATACTGGAACAGTATTAAAGAAAGTCAAGTTTAAAAATTTACCCATATCCTGCCACCCGAAAAAAAGCTGCTTTCATTTCTCTACATTTCCTTCTGTTTTTGCCCACAGGCATATACATAATGTTATAATGTTGTAACCATAGCATAGATACAATTTCACATTCTACTTTTTTCTCATTTAACACGATCCCATAAATATTTTCCTAAGAGGCCCTCCCATATGTGTTTCTTGGGGATTAAAAAAGCCAACAAAATGCTGGGATCTCTGGGAAACAGTTCAGAAACAAAAGTCGAAAATCTTTCTTTGCTACAAAATTTGGTGCCCCTGCAGTTGGCATTGTGCTTACTGTAATTTTCGTGAACAATGACTGTCTGTGGAGGTGACTTTGAGCTGGGAACTGAATGATGAGAGCTGGCCACACACCCATTCTGGCGAAGGGCATCCCAGGAAGAGGGAACAGCATGTGCTAGGAGGCAACAGGAAAGTACATGCATGTAGGTTGCATGAAGGTTGCTGGCAGATTCATTTCAACTGGCAATTAAATAGAAATTTATCTTTGTAAAAACCTTAAAATCTTTTAAACTGCAGAACAGGAGGTACATCCTTGGTCTGGGATTCTCCACAGAGGAATAAGAAGCCAAATGGAATAACCTAGAACATAGTGAACCCTAGTAGATATAGTGGTTCTTAAAGGTTCTCTGGGTCTCAGACTACACACAAACTCTACATGAATCTGATTTGTTCATTCATCCCAGTCCGTGAGCCAGGACTGGGGTCCAGTTCCTTCATTTTATAGAAAAGGCCGAGGGCCCAAAGATGGTAAATGATTTGGCCAAATTATTCAGCCACTTTATAGAGTTTTAACTAGGGTTGAATTATCTCTGCCCTGTACTTGTTAGACTCTAAAAAACAAAACACGATTCCATCCACACCACTCTATTGTTGACAAAGTCATTTGTTAGCTTGGAAATGCCTCCCTCCCCCCGCCCCCCCCCCCCCCCCGCCCCTACTTCCTGGCTCACCTGCCTATCATTTGCATAGTTACTTACTCAAAAGCAGGAAAATTATTGAGAGGATCATTCCTGCCTGACTCCTGCCTGTCCGGGAAGGCAGGAAGCTGGTTTACGTTTCCTCCTAGGGCCAGCAGGGGGGACACCAGGCAAGGTTTGTGAGCCGGCCTCCCCCACGCCTCCTCCCCCTTCCTCGCCCAACTTCCCCTTAGCCCCTGCTTTAACTGAAAGTGGCCATTGACCTTTCAAGCTTTTGAGCAGTGATGCAATAGAATAGTATTTCAAAGAAAAATGGTTATCGAAATTTGGGATCCGGTTTTCCCGTGAGCGCTAATGGTTTTTTAAAAGTAGGTCACACTTTGGAGGCGGGCATGCAGGCGAGGAGCTGAGTTCCAACGGAGTCCAGGTGGCCTCCAATCGGGTGGGAGGAGGTGAGGGTCTCCGGGCAGGGGAGTGACTAGATCTTTCCGAATTTCCAGTCCCTGGGCGCTAGCCCTGCGGGAGAAATCGCCAAGACGGGAGCTCTCGGGACTGCAAGGCACCGAGGCCGGCGGTCCAGCACGACCCGGGAGCGTAGGTAAGGGCGCCCCTTCAGCAGTCAGAGCAGGTGAGCGGGGTCTGCCAGCGGAAGGAGACAGTGGGGCCGTGTAGACTACGAAGAGAGGGAGGAGGGGAAGGGGGAGGAGGGGAGGAGGAGCCCGGCTGGGCTGCTGCCGGAGACTTGAGAGCAGGAGCGCCTGGGGGAGGAGACAGAGCCGCTAGCGCCGCTTAAGGAGGCACCGCTCTCAGCTCGCTGGCCGCCTTCTAGGACCTGGACGAGGGCACAGCCTTCGGTCCGCTCCCTCCGGCTCTCGGCGGGGAGCGCGGGGGCCTGGATCGGGGCCTCTCCCACCCCCACTAATGTGCTGTAGAGCGAGAGGGGCCGTTTTCGGGGACCCCCAGCCTCTCCCGCATCCCTTTCACAAAATGTGCAGTTGGGAGGGTCACGTCGAGAAGGCGCGGAGCGGGTGGGAAAGACAGAGCCCCGCGGCTGGGCGAGGATATCGCTTGGTCCTCAGACCCCCGCGCACAGCTGACACGGTGGGGGTCAGGCTCCGGCCGCCGAAGCGGGGACGGCGGTGGCGGTGGGGCTTGTGCGCGCCTCGGAGCACTCGGAGCTGTGCGGTCAGAGGCGGGCGGACTCCTAGGCAGCCGCGCCGCCCAGCACCGCAACGAGCGCTATGCGCCCGCCTCCCCTGAAGCCTGCGCATTAGCGCCGGAGCCTCTTTAAAGCAGGAGCGGGGGCCGCGGTCACGTGAGACGGATTCCTGGAAAGTTCCTGGAAAGCGGCCTCCGCAGCGGCCGGGAGGGGCGCACTGAGAGCGCGGACAGGGGAGGGAGGCGGGGAGCTAGGGAGGCGCGCGGGGCTGGGAAGTCGCGCGCACACCCGACTCCGGGGACAGACGTTTAACTCTTGCCATGTCTGGCCGCCGCCACCGCGGCTCACGGGCCTTGGGCTTCCCTTGAAGCATGAACCTCCTCGCCCGCCGCAACCGGCGCTGCGCGGGCCGCGGACAGTGCGCCCCCGGGCCCGGTGCGCACAGCCTCAGGATCCCCTGCGCCCGCAGCCCGGGCGCCGGAGGAGCTCGGCCGGGGGTTGGCGGCAGGTACTGGTCCCGGGAGCCCGAAGGCTCCTCCCCATGGAGGGTCGCCGGGGAGGGCACGGGGCGCGGCTGCGAGCGCCGGGCGGCCTTGGCTTCCGCAGTTCAGAGCGGCCAGGGAGAGAGTCCGAGCTTCGGCTCTGCCCCGCGGCCGGGCGCTACTGCCTGCTTTCTTCGGCTCCTTCTAGGCGTCGGGAAGTCTCCGGAGTTTACTCCCCCACCCCAAACAGCCATCCAAATTAATAATCCTCCTAATAACCTGATCTGCCGCTCCTCCCCACCCGCCTGCCTCCCGCCCTAGTTCCTTCCTCCTCCCTCTCTTCTTCCCACCTCCTTGGTCGCAGCCGGAGGGAAAGCCAGCAGCTGCCCAGGGTGGGGGATTTCAGAGCCCGGGGGTTCTAGGCGAAGATCCCCCGGGCTTTTGTTTGCCCTCTGCGCAGAGAACTCTGGCTAGTGCGGAGCGCATCCCCAGGCATCTCGTTCCCAAATTAAAAGTCAACTGGGGAAACTCGGGCAGAAACCCCTCCTCTCCCTGGCCCCTCCCGACTCCCCCGCCCCATGTCCGCTGGGGAGGCTGCCTGGTGTGGACGCTGCGGCCGAGGCCGAGGTAAGGGCTCGGCGTTCGTTGTCTTGCACGTCCAGCGGCGCTCGCAGCCGCCCGTTCTGCCCCGGCCCGGGTCCCGGCTCCGGGCTCCGAGCCCCCGCGAGGGCTGCGCGCTTGGGCCGATTCCTCGACAGCGCCCGCGGCGGCTGCAGCAGCCGCCGCCGCCCGGCCACTAGAGGGGCAGCCACGGAGCCCGGGGAGCCCCCCAACTCTGCCCCAAGCGGGCGCTGGGGAGCGGGCAGAGAGGAGCCAGGCAGCCTCCGGGCGGGGGTGCGGCAGCTCGCGCACCTTGGCGCCCGGGGCTGGCGGCTCAGGGTGCTTCGTCCCGGGGCCCCCGGGCTGTGCGGGGTGTGAGATAGAGGGGTGCCAATTTGGGGATATCTCCTGTTCTTTCCTTTGCGATTTTTCTGCTTGTCCTGGACTAGGGCCTATTTACCACCATACCCGCAGGTGACTCGTCTTTGCTAGTCTGCGATTTCAGCTAGTAGCCCTGGGCGGGAAGACACCCTGTTCCCCACCCTCATCCTGTCCCTCCCCCCTCCCCCTCTGCAACTCCGGCGTCTTGGATCGCTGCTCTCTCTTTTATCCTCCTTTCTCTACAGCTGGGCCGGGGCAGTCACTGGATGCTTGGGGTTAAATCGTGCGGGAGGATAGACGCGGAGGAGTCCCCGGGATTTTCCACGTCTGTCTTCCCACCCACAATCCCGGACGCAGGGGTCCAATTTGGCCCGACCCAAGCCCATACTTTCTTTTTTGCAGGCAAACTGTGGGTGACCGCGCCTGCGGGGGACTTTGCCACCCGTCCACTGGGACCTGGGGAGGAAAAGCCAGAAGCCTCCCATCCCCTCCCCCTCCACCAATTCGGATACCCCGCAGAGACTTGCTTTGGGGTTCTCACTGATTTCCAAGAAGGACGCGTGCCCCTCTCTGATCCCAGCGCGGGCGGCCACCTGTCTTTGCCGCGGTGACCCCTCTCCCATGACCCTGCGGTGCCTCGAGTCCTCCGGGAATGGCGCGGAAGGGACGCAGAGCCAGTGGGGGACCGCGGGGTCCGCGGAAGAGCCGTCCCCGGAGGCGGCGCGTCTGGCGAAGGCCCTACGGGAGCTCGGTCAAACAGGTAGGGAGCCGACCAGCCGCGACGCGCGCGAGAAGGGTCGCTTCCCCAAAGACGCGGTTGGGGGCTTTGCTGACGCGGAGCGCGGCTAGGAAGCGGGGCCGCGGTGCGGAGCGAAGAATGGGATTGAACTGCAACCCCTCGCCTCCTGTCCCCGCCTCAGGGCGGGGGCCCGCGGAGAGGATGTCCGCACGGCCCTGGATCCTTGGGAATGCGAAAGAAAATTGGTTCTCGGGGGACCCAGAGGCCTAGGAGTGGGCAGAACGCGAGAAGGGCTGCTTGGAAATAGCCTCTCAGGGAGCTGGAGCCTTCAGCTGTTTGCCGCAGCTGCTCAGGGGTCGGTACACGGGCTTGAACCCTAGCGGGAGAAAGAGCCAGGCGCCTCCCTTTCCGCGGGGAACGAGGGCGGCCAGTGGGCGCTGCGCTGCCCGCAGTTTCAGCCGCATCCGGCTTCTGAGCCGAGCCGCCGCTGCAGCCCGGGACCTTGGCGGCCAAGTTCCAAGGACTGATTGCCGCGCAGGCGGCTGCAGCAGGGCGGGGAGGAAGGCAGCCAGCGAAGCCCCTTGCAGAGCGCGGCCTTGAGGGGCTGCGCGCCCAGGGTTATTGCTTGGTTCAAGCGCAGTCCTGCGCTTTGCGTGGCCCGCCGTCGTCTCTCGGCGTCTGAAAGAAGGGATGATTGGAAAAAAAAAAAAAAAAATCTGGCAAACCACGCAAGCTTTCAAAATCTGAATCCCAAAAGCTTACGTTTGGGGCAAAATTGAAGTTTTGGTAGCACTAGAGAGAGGGAAAAGTCATTTGCGGTTCGGTCTTTGAGTGTGGACCACCGACTTTCCCTCAGCGGGGCGGACCGGCAGATTGCAGGTATCCGAGCAATTTGGGGGGTGGGGGATGGGGGGTGGGGTGGAAGAGCGCATTGTTCAGACTTCTTATGCAGAATGGCTCGAAGTGATTTTTGAAAACGAGATGGGCCCCGGGATGGTGCAGGCAGATGAAATGGAGAATGCTGGGGAGACGGAAGGTTATGAAGGGATTTGGATTAGGGCAAAGTCCAAAGGAGGTGCGGATTGTAAACTTGAATTACTTCTTATCAGTTGGGGTTTCCCTCATTTCTCAGTGGCTGATACGGTAGTTGTAACCAAAGCAACAAACAGAAGCTGTTGTAGTAGAACCGCGCTTCAAAAACAAGGAAATAGCAGTACTTTCCAAGGTCTCTGAACAGAGTTTCTGCCATGAACGGATTTGGGGAGGGAGGGAGAGGGTGGTCGCGAGTCTTCCAAGAAGTTTTGGGATTACAAAACTGCTGGGATTACAGGAGTTGGGGTTTCCACCTTTGTAAGGGCACGCCTTTTATTTCTAGCTTCCGAGTTATTTCTAATTTACTTTGATTTCACTTGAACGGTGCTAGAAGCATCATGCTTTCTCAGCCAGTGTGTCCTATGGCAAAAATCTGTGTCCTTCGGAGAAAATCTCAAGAGAGTTTAAAGGGCTACCGAACGTTACTTTTTAAAGAAGAAAACTGGCTCACAGTTTGTGTTCATAAAACGGACCCACATTTTCATTAGATGTCTACCTAAAATATTTATGGTAGTCTGTGGTAAACTGTCACACACTTCTCTTTAGAGCTAGAAAAATTGTTGCCAAGTATTTGCCCTATTTAAGAAATTCTGTATAATAACTATTTTACCCTCTCTTCTTTTTCTTCTTGAACGGAAACCCCAGGTTGGTACTGGGGAAGTATGACTGTTAATGAAGCCAAAGAGAAATTAAAAGAGGCACCAGAAGGAACTTTCTTGATTAGAGATAGCTCGCACTCAGACTACCTACTAACAATATCTGTTAAAACATCAGCTGGACCAACTAATCTGCGAATCGAATACCAAGATGGGAAATTCAGGTTGGACTCTATCATATGTGTCAAATCCAAGCTTAAACAGTTTGACAGTGTGGTTCATCTGATCGACTACTACGTTCAGATGTGCAAGGATAAGCGGACAGGCCCAGAAGCGCCCCGGAACGGCACCGTTCACCTTTATCTGACCAAACCGCTCTACACATCAGCCCCGCCTCTGCAGCATCTCTGTAGACTCACCATTAACAAATGCACCGGCACCATCTGGGGACTGCCTTTACCAACAAGACTAAAAGATTACTTGGAAGAATATAAATTCCAGGTATAAGTGTTTCTCTTTTTCTAAACATGCCTCCTATAGAGTATCTCCGAATGCAGCTATGTATAAAAAAAAAAAAAAAAAAAAAAAAAAAAAAAAAAAAAGAACCAAAACTTGAGTCACTACTCTGGATAACTACTCGGAATTCTAAAAACAGCTGAAGTCCATCTAACTTAAACGTGTGACGAGGTAGCTAGGTAAAGTTTCCCCAAATGTTTTCACCTGAGTAATGCTTCCTTTCCTAAGGCTGACCGAGACCAGCTGATCCTTTTAAGTTAAAAATAAAATGTCCTGAGTAGAGGCTGAAGGAACATTTTATCAGAATGCCTTGCCTTCCCAGGGTTCCTGTTTGTTAGGTAGAAGGCCCAGACTCTGGAGGTAGAGCGAGAACTCCGTGCAGGAGCACTGAAGAAGTCGAAGGAAAAAACTGACGCAGGCTTAGCTTTAATTTTACGTGCCTGGTGATCAGAGTCTACTTTAGGACGTTTTCTGTTTTTGCGTTCTTGATGTACCTAGGAGTTTTGTTAAACAGATCCTGCTTGTGAGTATTTATCCTCCTTTTTATGCAATTAACCAAATCAACCAAAAAAGTGACCATGAAATCCTGTATTTGACTCTTTACTACATATATGAACTCTCTCATGTGAATGAGTACTGTAGTAATCCATTTTAAGGGAGCCTTATTTCAGAAATATTTCAAACTGGTGCAAACGGAAAAGACTTTGTCTTTTCCTTTAAGGCTAAAGAATGTCGTGCTATACAGGTGCAACTCAATCCCTGTTAATAAAACCATGTAGATACAGACATTTTATCCTTTGAAGTAGCTGTATCCCAACCTGTTGCCATTGACTTTTGGGAAACGGCTTTAGAAATTTCCAAGTTGTCCTTGAATTGTCTGACCACGGACATCAGCACTTGGTCTCCCTTCTACCATGTAGAATACTTTGACTTAATTTTCTTCCAGAGATAGGGGGATACTTGCCTGTTTTTCAAAGTGTTTATTTACTGCTGTTACTATTTGATTAGAATGTATTAAATAAAAATACTTGACTTTTACAAGTTGCACTTGTTACTTTGAATTGTAGGGAACATACACGTTCCTGGTACTAGCCAGTTGTCGTAAAAACGTCTGTCATGTGACATCAACCAACCACTCAGCAAGAGGTAGCACGTGACTTACCCTTCCCTAAAGTTATGGGCCGCATTTGCCCTTTGCATTTGGCAGGCGTGGCTTAGAAAGTACAAGTGCCTTCGAGCGGCCTGGTTTTTTACCGATTGAATAAGGGTAACACTAACGCCCTGTGTGTTTTCCCCAAAAATGGTTTAGAAATTACAAAAACTGTGACGTATCCTGGTCTTTTATGGGTTGATAGGCATAACACACAATAAAAATTCAAAGTTTTATGGCTATTTACTTTTTGCCACCACCTCGTGACCGTTGCAGATGTAGAGCCCAGACAGTATTCATTTGGCCGTCTCTAAAAAGAAAAAAAAAAAAATGCCCTGCTTGGTTACATTCTTTGGCGTGTCACTGGCAAAGTGAGTGTTGTATGTCTTGTGTGCCCCAAGTGAATTATAAAACTCAGTTATAAATTATAGTAAAACCTGCATATCCCTCGTCATGAAAATATTCGTATTTTCATGAAGCTCTTGAAAAACGGTTTTGGGCCTAGAAGGAAAACAGAACCATGCACAACCAAACGGCAAAGATGGCTAGGTGTGCCTTACGAAGAATTTATTTGTAGCCTAAAATTTAGAGAAGAGCTCTACTTTTAGGGGCTGGTCTAGATGTGGACTTTTTCATTAGGATGTTTAGATTCTGTGCCTTATTTCCCACCCCCCCCCCCACACACACACACACTAAACGGTTAGTGTAGGGTATTTGACTTTTCTGGCAAAACTTCCACATGATCAATGTCCGGGGCTTTGGACTTTCTATAAGGTCTTTTGCATTTCTGTTCCCATTGGTTCAAACTCTCTGATGCCTCTTGATGTTGAGAGTTGGACGGGACTGCTGGGGTATGAACGAGCACACAGAATTGTGGAAAGTTCTTGGCGTTACTACTAGCAGGTGACTGACTGACTATGAGAACACCAGAGGCTAGCCAATATCTCTAGAGTGTGCCGTGGAACGATTACCTTACATTTCAGTCTTCCCTATTCCAAGTAAGTTGATAAGCATCAGGAGATAGTCCTTTTTTTAGTGGGGGCAGGTGTGTGTGTGTGTGTGTGTGTGTGTGTGTGTGGTGGTTCACTGTAGGTTTTTTTTAACATCATTTATTTAGTTCTTGCTCAGCTCTTTACATGCATTATCTCATTTAATCTTGACACCGACCGTATGAGCAAAGTTCAGTGATTGCAGGAGGTCCGACTTATAATTTGTGAGTGAGGAGGCATTCCAGGAATATCCTAGCGCTTTTTATTCCTGGAGAGGAATTATGAAGAGCAAAGTGCTGCTATTTCTACATTGATCCAGACAAACAAGTTACAACAGGCTATAAAAGGAACCCTCAGCCTTTTCACTGCTGCCCCAACTGGAAAAGTACAGGTACCTTAATTAATGTCCTCTGTGGGATTCGAATCACCTTGGCCCAGTAGTTGTTTCCTGGTGTAGGGGTAAGTGAGGAAGGGGTTAACTTAAAAAAAATTTTTTTTTTTTAGTGTTTGTTTATTTTTGAGAGACACAGAGAGACAGAGCATAAGCAGGTGAGGGGCAGAGAAAGAGTAAGACACAAGACCCGAAGCAGGCTCGACGCTCTGAGCTGTCAGCACAGAGCCCCACTCAGGGCTCGAACCCACAGACCGTGAGGTCGTGACCTGAGCTGAAGTCGGACACTTAACCGACTGAGCCACCCAGGTGCCCCTTAGATTTTTTTTAAGTTTTATTTATTTTGCGAGAGAGCGAGAGCATGAACGGGAGAGGGAGAGAATCCCAAGCAGACTCCGTGCTGTCAGCATGAAGCCCGATTTGGGGCTAGAACTCACGAACCTAAACCTTGAGATCATGACCTGAGTGGAAATCGAGAGTTGGATGCTTAATTGACTGAGCTACCCAGGTGCCCTGAGGGTTAACTATTTTGCTTGGTTGTGGGCAAATGATGCCAGTTACCAATTATTGGTAGCCCCATTTTATAGATGGGCAAACGGAAAAGGTACACTTGACTAAGTTATCCTCAATGGAGCCAGGAAAAAAGCCAGTATTCTCTCCCTATGGAGGCACTTTGGGCCTTTAGTGAGGGTCTGTACTATTGTTTTTACTGTTGAAGACCAGAGTACACAAACTTCTAAATCTCCATGGACTTAAGATATTTTGATGTGAGTTTCCACTCTGAGCAGATTTGAGGCAGAGGGGTTTTTATTCCATTCTAGTGGGCACTAGGGACTGCTTTTTAGGGACTTGGGTTTTAGTTTTTAGAGCTTTGAACGGTGGAGAAAAAGTTCAACTTAGGAGCTGAGAGTTCTTTTTTGGCATGTCAGTAAGAAAGTCTTGACTTCATAGTAATTATGTAATCCAAATAGGTAACAGAATGGGACAGTTGTTTGGAGTGTTTATTTTCTTGGGAAGGATTTTTTTTTTTCTGCTTTTAGAAAATTGTACCCTGGTAGGCGGGTAGGAGACAGAGACGTCATGAAGTAATCCAAGGGATGGAATGTCCTGAGACCAGGCCGTGCCCTTCTCGGTTGTCGGTTTTAGGCACAGGGTAGTGGGGGTTGAGTGGCTGTGGTTCCATGTAACAGCTGGCCTGAGGCCTGTCTTGTCTCTGTGGTCATGGTCTCAGTTCTGTGTTTTGGAGCAAAAAAGGGTTATCGTTCATCCTAGACCTTTCATTTACTAAGAGGCCTGTAACGTCTCTCGATGGTTTATTTCCTAGAATTTTGAAACTTGAAATCCCCGTTCAGATCGCAGAGTTTAGTTCCGGCATTTCACTGAAGAGAATTTTCAGACCCAGGGAGGTCAACAGATCTGAGCCTACCTGTGCGTGCGTGGGCACACACGCAGTTCAGCAAATCGACGGTGGACTTGGTATTTGTGCCCGGATAGTCTGGCCTTGGGCTCAGTGTTCATAAAAGCTGTACCTTTCCACCCCGCGTGTGCAGGCCCTACTGTGCTTTTAACATCACGTTCTTCTTCCTCTGAAAATTTGGAGAGCAGGCCTTTGGAATGCCATGCGGTGTCATAACCAGTTCTCGGGTCTTTCCACCCCACCCTGGAGAATCCACCCTTGCTGGTTTTCGTGACGTCTCAATCCACGTTAGAGTTGTGTGTTAACTTTAACTCCTCAACGCTTCTGATCTATTTGCTGTTTGAAGATCGAAAACCTGCCATCCATGTTGTTTTATGATCTCATTTCTGCCTCTGCCAGATGTGACTCACACACAGTCGTGGGTGCCCGGGTCACTGCCCACCCTCCTGTCCTCACCAGTGGAGCCCGTTCTTTCTTTTGTCCGCTCACGGGCATAATGGCACAGTTAATTCCTGCCTTACTTTCTGCCCTCTGTGCCATAAATTTGCCCTTTTAGCTCATTTGACACAGCCCTGCCCAGCCTTATTTACTCCAGTGAAAGAGGGTAATTATATTCTCCTTGAGTTGGGTAATTTCGAATACCTGGAGATTAAATCTGTCTCCAGTCTCTCTCTGATTCCTTTCAGGTTGTGAAACAGGTAGCCAGCCCTAAATGCACACTTGTTACTTGCATGTGTTTGTTATTATTTTTTTAATGTCAAATCCTGGAGGCTCCTTTACTGTTAAATTGCACTTCATTTGAACAGAGCGGGAGTGCCTTCCATCCCTCCCTTCTCGTCTCCTTGAGAATGAGTCTGTGATAGTTGTGTTTCTTTCCTCCTGCGGAGGCATATTTTTTCTTGTATGCTCACTCACCTTCACATAGTTTTGATTTTTCTAATGTTTCCTCTGTGTGGCTTGAGTTCAGGGTGCTTAACTTTAGTACCGAAGTAAAGCAACAGCTGTTGCCACTGTAGCCTCTAAAAGCCCCGGAATCCCGAATGCCTAGACAGTAAGTAAGCTGAAATCACGGAGCAGGGCTAGGGTATTCCTTCAGGAGCTCGGGATCAGACGAAGTGTGGTTACAGAGAATGGGGTTCACATCAGAAGACATTTGCTGAGCCATAAAAAGAAAACCGCTTTTATAGACAAGCCTTACTCGGAACTGCACCCTCTACTTCCCCTGGAGGTCAGGAGCACATTTTGTGACGTGTTATTCAGGGGGGTGCCGCCTCCCTTACAAACACTGGGAGGGGGAAGGCAATGTGGCCAGTGCCTTCCTCTTTTGTCAAAGCATAAATAGCACCCAGGGAACACCTTTCCTACAGCTGAGAGAGTGGGACTTCATCACAGAACTTCATTAAACTTTTCCATGTCGCCCCGGTTTCTAACCATGTTAAGATAAAGATGTGTGTTTTGCTGAACAGTTTTCCCTTATTAGTTTGGTATGTTTTTTCCTGTTGAGATTTGGGTCCAGAAAGCTGCTGTGATCTGTAACTTTCAGAAAAATATTTTCCCTGCTATTTCTACCCAGAGAAGTCCCATTTTCATATCCCCTCTGCCATCTCGATGAACGCGACCTTTCTTAGGTTTCCAACATAGCTGCTTTCTCCCCATTTCTGTTTCCAGGTTGCGGCCGTCAAGTCGATATTCGGTCAGAAAGTGTGTTCGTATTTTGCGCATTTGATTAGGGTACCTGTCTTCACTCATCTGCAGGAATCCGGGGCAGAGAGAAGGGGGATAGTAGAAACCTATGAACATATCGTAGCTAATAGTTTTGACCTTCCTCCCCATTCAATCTCCTTTGCTGGAACCACTGACAGAAAAATTAGTTGCCTCTCTGATCTATTTTCCTTGTCCATCAGGCAGTGAGGATGCTAATAAAAAACAGAGTAACTAAAACGATGGCAGGAATGAGAAAACTAAGAGGGATGGAGAATCTGTGGCTGGCTGAGGGCTCCTGAGAGCCAGTTGTTAAACAGCCGTGACTTCTTACCCACCATCTAGTTGCTGGCTTCCAGCTGGGTCAGTTACTGCTGACCAATCAAGGTTCCTAAGGCAGATGATTCTCATTCTGATGTAGGGTCAGAAGATAGATAGTAGCCAGACGAGATGTCACAATCCCTCTGTCACTCACTTTGCTTCATCCCCTCATGTAGGCATTTTATCATCTCCCATCATCACAAGAAGGGTGAGTACAGTAAGATATTTTGAGAGAGACTACATTCACATAAACTTATCACAGTATATTGTTGTAATTGTTCTATGTTATTGCTTATCTCTTACTGTGCCTAATGTATAAATTAAACTTGATCATAGGAATGTATGGATAAGAAAAACCTGGTATATATATGGGGCTTGGTATTACCCGTGTTTCAGGCATCCACTGGCCATCTTGGAATACATCCCCTGTGGATAAAGGTGGGTGGGGGCGAACCACTATACATAGGGGTTTTTTTGTGAGCTCAATAATTATGAGTAAATCATTGGTAGATGGAACTCAGCCACGGTGGGAATAGTTACACCACAGCAATTGGCAGACACAACAAATTAGGCTTTCCCTGCCCCCCCTCCCTGGATGATTGGTTTAACATCACCACTGATGCAGGTATTATGTCCTCTATAACTGAGACCTCTTGACGGTAAGATCAGTTTATTTGTATCCTCCTTTGTGACACGTCCAGTGTTTTAGAGCAGAGTGGGAATGAACAAATTGAGGCATACATTAAAATCTGCATGCCAATCCTATATTGAACTACACTGCTTTCTGGTGGATGGGCCGGTCTCTTGATGATCTTTTCCTAGTGCCTGCAGATATCTTGTCAGAGTTTCCTAGTAGGGAGCAATAGGACATTCGCAAAGTCCTATGACTAATATTTAAAAATACCTCTTTTAGCTCTAACAGATCAGGGTGTCTGTTTTTGCTCCTAGCTTCATTCATTCATTTTCATTACTTAATTTCCTTCCTCCTTTCTTCCCTCCCTCCCTTCTCACTTGCTTTTCTCCCTCTCCCCTTTATTCTGCCAACATTTAATGCATGTCTACTGTATTATTCATGAGGACTGCAAAAGAGTAAAAAAAAAAAAAAAACAGAAAACAAAAAACCTGTTCTTGCATTACTGAACTCTTATAGCCCAGGGGAAGAGATAACTTAGTCAACACACTTGTACCTTCTATGCCTTGCCTTGTCATTCCATTTAATACCTGCAACAAACTGGTAAGGTGTGGATTTCCCCATTTATTGAAAATGAAACTGAGGCTTGGAGAAAGAAAACAGCTTTCCAGTAACATGGTTTAAACCCAGGGTTTTGGGGGGGGGGGCTCTGAAGCTCAGTTCTGTGTCTTAGGATCCCATATAGGAGCTTGAATTCTGTGAACAATGTATTGTAAAATGCTGTGATAAAGGCAATAATAGTTACCTGTGGACAAGGTGCCATCAACTTGCCTTGAGGGGTTGGAGAAGGACATCAGAGGAAGGTGCCTTGTGTCTGCTTATTAAAGGGCAGGAAGGAGACTTTAGACTCCCCGGTGACAGAGGCGTTTCTTTGAGGGATTGGAGAGGAGGGTAGGGGTGAGTTGGGGGTAGATCTTGTAGATCTTAATAGCTTGGGATTTATCTAGAGGGCAAATGGATAAAAGCTTTTTAAATGGGGGCGTAGCTAAACTAGGTTTGTGTTTTATATCATCCCTCTGGAGCCCCTTTGGAAAATGTCCTGGACAAAGCGAGAGTGGAGAGTTAAGGAGACTAGGCAGGTGTGAGCTGCTAGGCGTGGGGAGAGGAGGAGGCAAGATTGGCAGAAGATGGAGAAGGGGGCAGCCGTTGACCCCCTTCCTCCTCTGCAGGCTCACAGTTGCCCTGGAGTCTGGGGCTTTAGGTCCTGCAGGCACATGCTTCCCTCGGAAGGTGGGCTTCCACACCGGCCAGGCGGGGTACGTACTTGGCAGATTCCATCCTCAGGAAAGGAGGAGGTGGTGATGCAGCAGCAGAAACTTGAACTACGACCATATCCAGTGTGCACGGGAGCAAAAACACCAGCTCGGAGTGGGGGTGGGGGTCCCCGTCCCACACACACCAGGTTTGGCCACTCGCTATTGACAAAACCCAAAGGCAGAATGAGGAACTTATTTCGGTGAGGTCAAGACAGCAGACTAGTGTCTCAAAGACTAACTCCAAAGTGCTGAAAATATTTCCAGGTTTGTGTAAGGAAACTAGGGGGGAGAAGGTCGGTGAGTACAAGCAGGTGGGCAATAAAGGTCAGGCTGAGCCTTATCTTGGGGTCAGTCACGCGGGGTCTTGTTGGCATCAGGGCAGTCCTTGCTGCCTGAGGGGGTAGTGGCCGTTCCCATCATGGGCTGCTTTGCCTGAGTCGAGAGATAGTCGGAAAGAATTTAATCAATTGCAAAGTATGGAACGAAGTCAAAATGCAGTCTCTTTCAGGACTGGGTAAACTTGGGGTCCACTTCTGGTTGTCTGACCTGGGGCCAAACGCTGAATCTCTCAGGGCCTCGGTTATCTCATCTGTACAATGAGAAGCTTGGCGTCTTCATGCTTTTCGATCCTGTCTGATAAAGTTAACCCACGTGCACAGATGTGAGTGCCATCTCTCTCCCACTGGGGTGGGAGCGGCCCTAGGAGAGGCAGGCTCCGCATTTTTGTGGCGTCTCAGCTTCCACTTAAATTATAGTGTAGATTGTTACCTCTATGCCATAATATATTTTCATTTATTTTGAAAAAATAGTAACTTCCTTTTAACTGTGGACTTTTTCACAGCTGGAGCCAATTGATTCCATTTTTATCCCGGTTAGAAGAATTTTGTGTTTTCACCTGGCTGTGGATCGTTGAGGGCCTCCCTGTAATCAAGGAGTTTGAATGTGGGGTTGTAGATCTTGGTTGTGCTGGAGAAACAGGAATCTGACATGTGTCCTCTATTATCACAATAACTCTGCATGAATTTTCATTACCAAGGACCTGGAGGGCTGGCTTTGCTCCCTGACCAGTGTCATAGATGTGCCCCTAGAAAATTGCGGGCAACAGATGTGTTTCCACAAGTCCTTTTTCCCACCTACATAGATTATTTTCATTTCTGATAGCTCCTTCATGGACAAGGGAACCAATGAGCTTTGTTTTTCCTTTTCTTTGTCAAGCAATTCATTTAAAAAAAAAAAAAAAAAGAAGAAGAAGAAATGAAAAAAACCTGCAAAATACTATTGGAATTCTTGGGTTCTTTGGTAAAATGAAAAGAATCTTGGAGCATGATGGATACTGCCCCAATCTATCCATCTTGCATCTTTGGATTTTCCTGCATCTGTTTTAAAGTGGGGCGCACCTTTGATCTTGATAGCCTAGGAGGATGGGGGTGTGCAGCTGTCATAGGCAGAGGCACGTCACTGAGCTTAGTAATGGTTGAGAGCTCCCACGAGATCCAGCTCGAAACTACACTTCGTAGGCCATGGGATTTGTTATGTTCAGGACATGACAATGAGGTGACCTTTCTATAACAAACCAACTCTTGGGCTTCCAGAAGACTCGAAAAAGCTAGAATATTTAGTAGTGCCAAACACTGCTTTTGCCACTTAACAAATATGACCTCATTCAGTGCTCCCAGCAAACCTTTGAAGTCGATTCTGTTTTTATCTCCTTTAGAGAAAAAGATTTAGTGACTTAAGAGGGAGAGCTAAGATTTGAACTCAGGCCAGTATGACTCCCAAATCCATGCTTTTATTCACTCTTGCGTCATTTTTCTCAAGCTGACAAATGCTGTTAAGCTCTGAGGCCTCCACCTAGCATGTACCTCAGTGATGAATGCCAAGGCTGTGTATCTTCTAGTTGCATGTAGTTAATTGCAAGAAGGCTAGGACCCTGTCTTCCCAATTTGTAATTATGGTATTATTGGGTCTTTAATTTCCAAGTAAAACAAGATCTCCCCAAAGCCTGAGCACCAGCTGGGGAAGATGGCTTCCATCTGATTGACACCTCTTCTCCCTTCTTCTGTTCTCCTTTAGATGTCTAACCAGGGCAGCCATAGCCGGTTGTCTCTTCCCTGCTAGCCTTTCTCATTTCTCTGGAGGTAAAGTATAAGAACAATGTGTCAGTCATAATCAGCTAGGTTATGCTGCAAAACAAATATCTCCATACTCTCAGTGACTTAAAACAACAACGGTTTATATCTTAACAGATTTCCCTGTCTATACGTGTCTGTCATGTGTCATAAGGGGGGCTCTTCTTTAAGTCATTTCAGAACCCAGGCATCCAAAGGAGTCACCTCTTAAAACGTGGCTGAGGTGCTGAGCCAGCGGGAAAGGAGAAACCCAAGGATCTCTCCTTGGCATTTAATTGCCTTGTCACTTCTATTCTCCACTCATTGGCCGGCACTCTGCAAAGGGGTGCCACTCAGACACAAGGAGGCCGGGTGGTCCAGCCCTCCCCTGTGTCCAGGATGGGGAGAAAACCAGAAATACTTAGCAGCAGTAACAACCCCCCACTTATACCATGCCATGTAAAGCTTGCTTCTTTTTTTCTATTTTGGCTAATTTGACCTCAGGTAACCTTTATAGGACACACAGAACCTCTCGAATTCCAGTCCTCCTTCCCCTTTGTCTTCCAAAACGTTTTCAAGTACCGCAAAATAGCTTTTCTCTTTCCTTCCCTTGAGCCAAAAGGAAACGTCTTCAGTCTTGAAGTGAAATTATACATATTAAACAGCCAAGGCTTCTTCCCTCAAAAGCTCCTTCTGATCTTCGTAAATATCTCTCCTGGCTTCCTCAGCCTGCTAAAATTAAACCTGTCTTTTCTCCAATGTCAATATTCAGGATAAATAATGTTCCCATTCGCTTCTTGCTGCTTTGTCCAATTGGCTATATTACAATAGTATTGAACAGTATTACTTCTACTGGTCTTCAGTTAAACACGGAGACATTCAGGCACACTACAAATCAAATGGACTTGTGAGATACATTGGGCACCTTCTTACTAATTTCAATTTGCTTCTGAGGGAAACTGTGTTCTAAACTCCAGACGACCGGTTTGCAAACCTTGTTTCAGAATGCAACCTGTTTCTAGTTTGGATCTTTTTCTGTAGCACATGTATGTATAATAAGAATACTAGAACAAATGGTGTGTTTGAGTGGATAATTATGCTCTGCTGTATTCATGAGTTAATATCTTTGAAAAAATTAGAATCTGTACATGTACTTAATTTAAAACTTTATGAGCACAATTTTTCCTTCATTCTCTCTCTCTCTCTCTAGCTCTCTCTCTCTCTTTTTTTTTTCCTACATTAATCCAGATCAGAAACTGTAGCATTATCTGGGCACCTGGGTGGCTCAGTCAGTTAAGCAAGACTCTTGATTTCTGCTCAAGTCATGACCTCACAGTTTGTGGGTTTGAGCATCCTCCCTCCAGACCCTCCCCGCCACCCCCCTCCCCACCCCACCCACCCCCCCCCCTGCCCCCATCGAGCCCAGCCTCAAGCCCCTCATCAGGTTCCATGCTGATAGTGCAGAGCCCTCTTGGGAATCCCTCTTTTTCTCTCTGCCCCTTCCCCATTCTTGCTCTCTCTCTCTCTCTCAAACATAAATAAACAACCTGTAGCTTTATCTTTGATTTCTCCCCCTTTATCTCTTTCATTTATTTAGTCCTTCATTCACTCAATCCTTCATCAGAGATTTACTGAGCGTCTCTTTGTGCTAGGCATGAGGCAAGGTCCAGCACAAAGTTAAAAAACAGTTTCCACCTCAAGGGGATTGCTGGTGGTAGAAAGACAACACACATGGCGGCAACCATAGCACAGTAAAATAATCCCTGTGATGAGGTTTGTGCAATGAGCAGTGGAGACAGAAAAGACATGCCTGGGTCTGCTTGAAGACATCAGGGAAGGCATCCAGGAGGAGGCAGCTTTTGACCTGGCACTGAAAGAATGGGTTGGCCTGAGCTACAGGCAGGGCGCAGAGGTTGCAAGAGTTGGGGGATAAGCCCCAGACGGTGAGCAGAGAACAGAGCACCGAGGGTTTTGCTTGCCTTTCAAAAAAGTTTGCATTTGCCCCAGGAAGTCAGGGAGCTATGGAAGACCTTTGCGCTGAAGAACGATAACATCAGATTTACTGGCAATGTGGATACTGGTCAGGAGGAGCAGATCTCTAGATCAGGACTTCTTAATCCAAAATTAAGATGCAAGAAATCCCTGGACAGAACGCTTGGGATCTGCAAACTCAGATGTGAAAAATTGTTTTTGTCATTAACCTCTATGTGAAATCAAGCATTTCCTTCAAATATAAATGTAGGCGACGAATCACAATAGAATTAGCAGAAGAGGGGAGCCTGGGTGGCTCAGTCGTTTAAGCATCCAACTCTTGACTTCAGCTCAGGTCATGATCTCAGGATTCCTGAGTTTGAGCCCCACATTGGGCTCCGTGCTGACAGTGCGGAGCCTGCTTGGGATTCTCTGCCCCTCCCCCACCCTTTCTCTCAAAATAAATAAATAAACTTAAAAAAAATGGAAAAAGAGAAGATGTGAGTTTATCACCAATAGAAATCAGAAATTTTTGTTACATATTATATAGATATCATAGTACGGTTGTTGCTGCTGTCTCAAAATACCCTTTACATTTTTCACTAAACTGAAAATCCTGTAGCCAGTAGACCCACAGCTACATCTTGTCATTGAACGAATTGATAAAATCTATCTTGTTACATCACCAATAAAACATTTTGGTGTGTGCATTTTAATAGAATTCATCTTTTGTGATCTGCATATTCCATTTTTTTTTTATTTCAAAACAGTATTCCAAGCAGGGGGTCCATGGTCTTTGCTGGACTGTCAAAAGAGGTCAGAACTCAAATACCAGAGGAAGGGGATTGTGAGCAGGGCGGCCAGCCTGAAGCAGTGGTGGAGAAGAGGGTGAGGAGGAAGAATCTGGGGGAGATTCTAGAGACAGCGGGAACTTGCTGATAGATCTGGGACATAGGCAGAAGGAGAGATCTGTGTGTACCCTGCTCCCCCATCAAGTTTCTGGCTAGAGCAGAATTCTTCCTGTTCCTTGCCACATCTGTCCTTTCCTTTCCATCACTGATGTTCGACTCTTAAACCTTTATTAATGTCAGACATGTAGCAAGGTTTTGAAAAAATAAAGCAGTATGGAGAGACATAATCAAAGATCACTATCCCTTGGTTCCCACCCCCCACCCCCAGCTGTCAATCCTACATTGTTCTGAACTCTTGTAGTGTTATCTTGTCTAGCTAGATGGCAAATTCTGTTCAGGAAAGTGCCTTGTAATCCCCACTATGGTTTTCATTTTAGGTGTTGAATAAATGACTGATAGATCCCAAAGGCACTTCCTCTCTTGAGGTCACCGTGTACATCAATTATGCCATACTCCAGTTACACACGTTTTACCAACCGTGACATTCTAGGAAATTGGTCTTTTACTTAAGTTCCCATGTTTTCTGTCATTTGTCTTCATATAAAATAACACAGAATGTGCAAATAAAAATTCCATTACTTGGACTTTATGCTTGTTTTTTGTGAAAGTGAGTCTAGTGTGATGCCGAGTTGAATAATCCTGTGTAATCTCACACCAGAAATTGAGAAGGTGGACTTGAAATTTCCACCCATCCCTCTGCGGGAGGGGGGGTGGGGGCGTGTTACTTGGCTTGGTAGCAGAGGTTAATTTCAGTGTTGTTGCCCATGTTGTAGACTGCAGAGTTGCAGCTGAACACTTGGTTGGCTGGAGGAAATTTTTTTGCCGTGCGTCTTGTGAGGTCCAGGAATGTATAGTTTTGTGGTCTGATGTATTTTGATGGTTGCCAGATAAAATTGATGTCTGGCACTTTTTCTAGGAAAAACACATTTAGACGTTTCCAAGTTGATTTGTAGGAACTTAGTGTTATTAGAATTTTGTGGCAGAACTTTTTCTCAAGTGGCAGAAGAAATAAAGGAACTTTAGTTTTGAGGGCTGTTAACAGCACCTTCCATTAGCGCCAAAGCTGAGAAGGTTGACAAAGTAGTGGATTGTTAATATGGATTTATGGCACAAATAAGCAAGTATCTGGACTTGTGAAAGTTACTGATGCAGTAAAATACAGTTTTAGCTACTGACATTAGATTAGCCCCCAAATTTTTAGAAAAAAGCACATTCCCCCCCCCCCCCCCTTATTTTCTATGTAACATTTCTCAACTCAGTAACTAAAGAGATTACTTTGGGGTTAACCTTGAGATTTGTTTGCTGTTTACTGCTGCTGTTTTTTTGGAGGGAGGGAGAGAGAGCAGGGTTTGGGAGAAACACGCTGTGGAAAAGTTAGCTTCCCAATTTATACATGAAAATCACAGTCCTTTCCCCCCCCCCACATTTGCATTATAAATATCTGAAGAGCAAGTTGAAGATTGTTAGTGAAGATGTGAGAGGTATTGCCCGAGAATACGATGAGTTAACTTTTCTTTAAACTTACTGGCTTCTCCCTTAACACTGAAGATAACAAGTTTTTACTTGTTGGCATTGCTGTTAAGCCTCAAAATACTCTGGGAGCAAAGGGACTTTTTTTTTTTTTTAAATGCATTATTGAAATATAATTATAGTGGAGGAAAGTTTTATATTTGGAAGACATTTAAGCTACAGACCTTCAAACCCAATTTTTTGAAGACATTTAATAAGCAGGTTAAGGCAGCACCAGAAGAGAGAAACGGTATGGTGAATAAAGGGGGTGAAAACCAAGGCTTCCTACGACAGACTGGAAACGAATTGATTTTGATTTATGCATACTAGACCAGAAACGAAATAGCCCGGTAGATATTTCTAGGAACCGGTAGAGAGGAGCGTGAAAAAGACGGGGAGCGAGGAGAAGAAAGTGTGTGTGTGTGTCTGCGGGAAGAGGAGGAATCTCACTTGGGATAGTTTCCCTTCCTTCTACTCGAGAGCTTTCGAGTTTTCGAACGGAGCTGCCGCAGGGACTGGCTCTAATGTCTGCGACACGTGCACACAGGCTGTGGCCGGGGAAGGGATACTGGCGCCGCTGGGTGATACAGAAACAGTCCTTTGTGCGAGGCCGCGGCCCGCCAGCTCCCCCCCGGACGCGGCTGCGGCTGCCCGGGGATCCTGCCCGTCCTGCACTGCAGCGTCGGGAGACAGGAGACCTTTAGAAACCGACCGATGTCAACGCGTTTCATGTTGGAAACACGCCAGCGGAGCGGGGAACCCAGAGTCAATGGCTGCGTTCGCATTTTGCTCTATGTCCAACGGGTTAACATCTGCTCGCGCAGCCCTAGCGATCCTGACATACAGGAGAATGTCGCTTCCTTGGATTGTCTCCTCGAGGAGCATCCGCGCGGATTTTGCTCATGTGGGTTTAATGTCAGCGTGTATTATTAGCTCGTTTTGAATTATTCTGAAAGTAATAACAGGGCTGTTATTACCACGATTAGAAGTCTAATCAGTTCAGAAGCCTATGAAGGGGAAAATAAAATTGCCAGCCTCCTCTCCAGAGGTCACTATTGTTAAAAGTTTCTCTTTTGTTCTTTCAGAATTTTAAAATGCACGATAAGCGTATGTTTAAATCATTTCTTTAAAAAGCCCAAATAGGATGTTATGCATTAGGCTATTTAATTTCTTATTTCAGTATCTGGGATCTCTTCATATCTGTACAGCTTTGTATATCCTTATGATAACAAAAAGGTCCACCACATTCTTTTCAACATCTGCACAGTGTCCCATCCTATGAACGCACCATCACTGATTGCATGGATCTCCTTCTCATGGGCGAAATTTGGGTCGTTTCCAGTTTTCTGCTATTACAGTGATGCAGGAAAAAACCTCTGTGCCAACATCACTATGTGCTTAGGGGGATATATATGAGCGCACTTCTAGCAGTGGAATATTAGGGTGAAAGCATATGTGCATTAACATTTTAATAGATATTTCCAAATCATATTCCAAAAAGGTTGCACCAATTAGATTAATATTTCAGGCGTCAATGAATTACTGCCCTCTAAGTTGTAAGCATAGTTGAGGGTTTTCCTTTAAATGCTGTTAATTTTTAAACAGCATATGTAGTATTGAGACCAAATGAGCTTGTTCATTTGCTAATTAAATGACCTGGAAGTTAAATTTCCATTCTAGAAATGATGTCTCTGGAATGTTAAGTGCTCTGCCCTGGGGCCTTTCGAACCAGCCAGAGGCCTGGCCCAGTACCCAGTCTGAGAACCTCAGACCCAGCCTGACCAGAGACACCCAGGACTAGGGAGCAGACACATGGCTCATGCTCTGACTGTGGCTCCAGTTAAAACGGCAGACTGTCTTTAGAAATCTTAAGTCAGAGTCAGAAGAACATTTCTTTTCTCGGTGTTATCATAATATCAACTTCAATGAGTTCCGTTCACAAGACACCAATTGAGCACAGCTACGGCACCAAGTTCCTCCTGAAACCAGCCTGTCGTCCCTACTTTCTATCCCCTTATCTCCGGGTTCTCTCTTGTTGCTTTCTCTTTCTGTATTTGTTTCTTTTCATACCAACCACTTATCCTCCCGCACCCTCTCGTGTAGTACCAGAGGGGTGGCCAGTTCTGTGGACGACACGCTGATTTCCTGCAGCCGATAGGTGGTTCTGGAGACAGAGATGATTTTGTGTGTGCTTCTTACCACAGTGATTTGACTCTGTGTCTAGAATCTGTGCCCCATGGGATCTGCTTATGACTTCAAATGCTTCAAGAGGACCACCTCTACAGAAACACTTCATTTCTTATTTTTATTTAAGCTTTTTATAGTTAAAACCTGTTACAGATGAAACCAAGATGTAACCAGATACCAAGATACAAGTCACGTTTCAGAAAACTTGTGGTTCCAGTTGCTATGAAGTTGCTGTTTAAACCACCACAGTCGCACCCCTAGATACCTTTGAGATGATAGCCAGCTCTTGGGGGAATTACAGAACTTCGACAATTTTTTTAATGTCACAAACTACCTGCTCATTTAGAAAACGCAGCCCTTTAAAACGCAGCTCCCTCATACCCTGAAAAGCCATCTTAAACAAAGACACAGTCACATCAGAATAGGATCTAGGTGTCAGCAAAAAGGAAAAACAAACATGCTGGACTAAATTAAAATAACTTTCCCATTTCAGGTCTGACCCTCTGTGGCTTTGTAAGGAGCTGCACTCAACCATACAGAGACTTCTACCTTAAAATAAAGGAAATAAACCAACAGGCAGAGAAAGCCTGCCTAATTAAAACTCCTAATTTCAAACTCTTAATTTCCAACGCACTGGAAGCCAGCAGGAAGAGAGAGGAGGTGAAATGTGTTGTTCCAATGTTGTCCCTAAATAGAATGTTCTTTACAACTGGCAGGAAGCACCTGGGAGATTATTTGCTTTGGAAATTTGGAAATAAATTGTTTTTGAAATAAGAAGGGAAAAATAAATTGGTTTCTAAGGTCAGATGCTTTTCACATTTTCACATACATACATTTTTATGATATGAATTCTGAGGGTAATGGATTCAAGTTAATAATGTATTTAAATTTAAGAAAAGATGTAGAAACTGTCAAGATAGGAAAATTAAGATAGGGAGTTTTAGCTAAACCCTGAATCTCCCTCTCATTTTGACTAAAATTGACCTTCAATTTTATAGTACTTTCATTTTTACAGCACTTTACATATTCTGTAAAAAAGCCTAAAAGTGAAACAAAGATATTTCTTAACTACTACGATTTCTACCGTCCAGCTCTTGTAACTTTTTAAGTCCATTAAGACTTTGGAAGATATTCTTTACCAAATCTATCCTTTAATTAACAGTGAACTAATGGGAGTTGATATGATTTTCCCATTTTTTATTTTCCAGAAGAGGAAATACTCTGGTTCCTTTCATTATTCTTATCTTCTTTCTTTAGGTGTAATTCCATTTTTATTTTGTAGTTAACACGAAATTAATTCATTGTAGAGAATTCTGTTGCTCTGATGGCTGATACTGTGACTACGTATTTGCTCACATTGCTAGAAAGAATGTTACATAAGGGAGTTAGTGGAGGAATATGAGCTGTCGAACACTGGGAGTTAAGGGAAAAATTAGTACTTGTAGGTCATTCATCTTTGCGTTTTAAATAAAAATGAGAAAAGAACCTCACCGTTATACAACCAGCACTTTAAGCAAAATTTTGCTACATTCTGCTAATACGTCAAATTGGATGAGCCAGCCAGAAACACAGGGTACCCATTCTTCTCGTCAGCAATACTTTAAATGGAGAGATTTACTGAGATTTCATTTATTACCTGGACTTCATTACTTTTGCAAAATATTTGATGGGTATTAAACTTAGATTTACTAGTGTACTTACAATCTTGTCAAAAGGAAACAAGCACTTTTTGTCGTAGGAATTACTGATTTAAAAGCATTTGCGGGGGGATGGCTATGCTTTGGGGACCTTCCCCCTTACTGAAAACAAAATATGCTCAACCTTTTCTTTCTACAATAGACTCATGTTTTCCTGATTCCCAGTAACTTTAGGAAAACCTCACATATTTTTATTAATTTTTGTGATTTAGTCCTAAAAATGAGTTGCACTTCAGATCGTTTCCTTTTTTTAGCCACCTGATTTATGTATTTCTGCCGACATGGCACAGACCCTGTCACCCTGTCAGCATATTTTCGGCTGAAAGGCCAATTCTTTCTCCCAATTCTTTGTTGTTCTGATTTCAGAATTTCAAGTGGGTTTGTTGTCAGCTTTAATGTACCTTTTGAGAACAAATCGAGTGTCCAGTTTCTTGCATGTGTGTGTGTGTGCTTCTGGGGCTGGAATGCTCTTCCTCGGCCAACTGAAAGCAAAGCCTGGATCCTTCTCCTCTCAGAGACTCAGTCTCGTTTCAGTGGTTTTAAAGTTAGGGAGTTCATGACCAAAAGGAAAGAAGTGTCCTCATTTTTCTTTTTTAATTTTAAACGACCACCGTCTACAGTCTTGCTGTAGTCTTTGGGAACTTGAAGCATATCGCGTTCGGTTGGCTTTATGTCTGGTCGATCTAACAGAGTCGAAATTCTCTCGGCATTGAATGTGTGATTACATCGTATTGTCGTCTGTGGGGTTACACAAACAAAATAAGCCGTTTGATTTTATACTCTTTTCTTTTCCTGGTTGGGTCTCCCCGCTACTTTCTAATAACAGATAGAGGGCGTAGGCGATTAAGGTCATTTGCCTCTCTCCTGACTTCACCCTCCGCCTCCACTTGTCCACAGTTTGCCACGTCCCCACCTTTCCACTTTCACTTCACCCAACACAAAAACTGTTTGTGTGGTTGGACAGTATCTTGCGTAGGAGGGTCCTTGGGACAAATGGTAAACGTATTTGGATTTCTTTCACAGGTAATAGGCTGTGTTTCTTGACTCTTGCTTGTGCCCTGACTCTGCTGTGTGCCAAGTTTTATGCCAAGCCCTTTGCGTGCATTCTTTGATTTTAACAGCATATGTGGTGCATCACCACACCGTCCCTGTTTGGCAGATGAGGAAACCGAGGTTCCGAGTGCTTGAAGTAAAGGGCCATCCCTCTGCTAAGTGGTAGAGTTGGAGTTTGGAGCAAGTTTCTCCGATTCGAAGGCGTGGGGTCTGCAGCTCTGCTGTGCAGACCGAGTTACTCACTGGGAAGTCAGGGTCACGGCATAGTCCCGAGGAAGGGCCCCTGGGGGATCTAGACCCATGCGTTTGTTGACTTGGTTGTTCAAAGAAAACCGCAGGTTCTGGGGGCCCCCCTGCCCTGCCCACATACCACCTGCCAAACATCACTTTTCTTCTTCAGGGCCTCACTCGTCTCATCTGTCAAACAGAAATAATATTATGTTAGGTGGACTGCATAGCTCTCTTATAAAAAGAAAAAAAAAATCACTCTGGACTCACAGGAAACTGTGAAGACGGTACCGAGAGGGACCGAGAGGACCTGTGTCCCCTTCACCCGGTTTCCCCCAGTGATTACATCTTATGTAACTGTAGCACGTGCAGACCAGAAAATTGATGTCTGTATAAATCTGTGCCATTTCATTACCTGTGGGTTAGTGTGACTGTCCCCAAAAGCAGGATATAGAACTTTTCAGTCACCGCCAAGAGCTCCCACTTAGAGTCACCGCCCCCCACACCCCCTTCCTAAGCCCTGACCACTGCTAATTTATTCTCTATGTCTGTAATTTTGTCATTTCAAATCTCTTTGAAACCCACAATTGTGTTTTCATTATGAAATATCTCGATCGGAAAAGCTCAATACTTACATGACCGCTGCTCAGATTTGACAATATGCAGATTTAATAAATGTCATTGTATTTCTTTCACCACTTACAAAAATATCAAATTGATTTTAAAGCTTTGTCCCACTATCCAATCCTATTGGCCCCTTACCCTTCCCAGAAATAAACTCTACCCCCGTTACTGTCCACGGTTTTCTCTTTTTGTACGTAACTAGGAGCCTATAACATCATATAGCGTAGTTTTGTGTGTTTTAAAAATTTACCTAAACAAATCAACACATATTTATTGAGTGCCTACTGTGTGCTTGGCATTGCTCTAGACCCTGGGAATATGATGGTGAATAAGGCAAAAACCTTTGTCCTAAATATATAAACATATGAACAAATGGGATGCTTGTAGGTATCTGTAAATTCGAAAATGATGACATAGGATATTGTGGTTCAGACTGGCAGAGGGTAGGGGAATGAGGGGGTTGGTAGGGCACCGAGGAAAGGCCTTGCTGAAGATACTGCATTTAAAATCAAAACCTAAACAGGGGTGCCTGGGTGGCTCAGTTGGTTAAGTGTCCCACTCTTGACTTCAGCTTAGGTCATGATCTCATGGTTTGTGGGTTTGAGCCCCACATCAGGCTCTGCACTGATGGTACGGAGCCTGCTTAGGATTCTCTCTGTCTCTGTCTCTCTCTCTCTCTCTCTCTCTCTGTCTCCCTCTCCCTCTCTCTCTGCCCCTCCCCTGCTTGGGCACTCTGTCTCTCCCTCTCTCAAGACAAAAACAAAAACAGAATACTTAAAATCAAAACCTGAACGATAAGAAACAACAAGTCAAACAGAAGGAACAGCAAGCAAGTGCCGATTCCCTCACATGGGAATGAGTTTGGTGTGTACATCAAAGAGCAAGACTTCGCACAGAGGCTGGATGTGAACACTGGGCAGCATGAAGGAAAGAGGGGGGGAGGACTGGAGGGTAAGAAGTGGGAAGGAGGCGGAGAGGATTAGGAAAGGCCGAGGAGACCTCGCTAAGGAATTTGGATTTTATGAAGGCTGCTGTGGGAAGCTGTTGAAAGGTGGAAGCAGGATGGTTGCCATGGGTGCCATGGTTGTCATGTGGAAGATGGCAGAAGGAAGGACACGAATGGGAAGCACTTAGGCTGTTGCAATTTTTCAGGGAAGCGATAAGTCAGAGGGATGGTGACACCTTCCAATAAAATGAAAAGGCTTGATATCACTTTCTCCTGCCATTTGCCTTTCAGATTCAACATTGTGTTTCAAAATTTACTTATGTTGATACTTTTAGGTGAAGTGAATTCATTTTAACCGCTATGTATGTTCCGTTGTATGAGTGTACCAAATTTTCTGTTTATTCTCTTATTAAGAGACTTGAAAGATATTTCTGTTTCTCCTATACACAGTTCTGCCCAAAGCATCCTCATATATGGGTTCTTATGGATAGGATACCAGACTTCCTCTGGGATATACACCTGGCAATAGAATTGCTGGGCTCTGTAGGTATGCCCATTGTCAACTTTGTACAAAATTGTTCTCCAAAGAGGTTGGACCAATTTATGGTAACTAGCCGTGTTTGAGAATTTCCATCTCCCCACATCCTCAACATTTGGTGTTGTGCTTTTAACCATTGCCACTCTGATGGGTATGAAATGGAGGGTCATTGTTGTCATAATTTGCATTTCCTGCTTACTAGCTACTATGTTTCTTGGTCCTTTGGGTTTCTTTTCTGGGAATTCCTCCTTCCTATCCTATGCCCACTTTCCCATTGGGCTGTTTGTCTGTTTCTTATTGATGTGTAGGAGTTCTTTATATATTCCACATAATAGTCCCTTGTTGGGTTTTATTTTATTATTTAATTTTAATTTTTTAAATGTTTATTCAGGTTTTTTTAAGGTTTTTTTTTTAATGTTTATTTATTTTTGAGAGAGAGACAGAGACAGCGAATGGGGGAGGGACAGAGAAAGAGGGCGACACACAATCGGAAGCAGGCTCCAGGCTCCGAGCTGCCAGCACAGAGCCTGACCCAGGGCTCGAACCCATGAACCGTGAGATCATGACCTGACCAGAAGTTGGACACTTAACCGACTGAGCCACCCAGGTGCCCAAAATGTTTATTCAGTTTTGAGAGAGAGAGAAACAGAGCGTGAGCAGGAGAGGAGCAGAGAAAGAGGGAGACACAGAATCCAAAGCAGGCTCCAGGCTCTGAGCTGACAGCACAGAGCCCGACGCAGGGCTCAAACTCACAAACTCTGAGATCATGCCCTGAGCCGAAGTTGGATGCCTAACTAACGGAGCCACCCAGGTGGCCCCTACCTTGTTGGCTTTTATATATTGAAATATGCATTGAAAACACCTTTCTGTGGTTTATGCATTAAAAACTCTTTTCCGATTTTAGCTTATCTTTTTTACTTTTGTAAATAATGGTTTACATTTGAAATTTTACCACAGTCAGATTTACCAATCTTGTTCTTTATGTTTTATGTTTTCCAACCCTGAGGTCATAAAAATATTAAAGTTTAGCTTTCTACTTTAATTACTGAATTGACGTGGAGATTAAGTTTGTGAATGACGGGAAGTGTGGATTTCTAAAAAAATCTTTTTTCCAAATGTCAAATGACCTGATCCAACACCATTTATTGAATAGTCTTCTTTCCCTGCTGATTTGTAATGTTACCTCTGTCATGTATCAAGTTTTCCCATTAGCATGGGTCTCTTTGTGGGCTGTCTATTCTGTTTGCTTGTTCTATTTGTCTGTCCGTACACCAATGCCATTCTTTTGACATCACTGTGGCTAAACCATAAGGCTTGCTAACTAGTGTGGTGAGCTGCTTTTCTTTGCACTTCTAAGTTATCTTGGGCGTTTTTGGTTCTTTGCTCTGATACTAACTTGTAGATCAACTTGTCAAATGCCACAGGGGGAAAACCTATGGTTTTAATGTAATTGCCGTGAATTTGCAGACTGATCTGGAGAGAACTGCCATCTTTACCTTCCCATCCCATACAGGAGCATGGTTTCAGTTATTCAGGTCTTTCATGTGCTTCAATCAAGCTTTACTCCGTAATGACCTTGAATTTCCTTTGTTAGATTTGTTTATAAGTTCCCCAAGTTTTTGTTACTGTTGTCAATGGAATCTTGTTTTTATTTTTTATTTATACCTTTTGTTAGTTTTCTGTTGGGATATGGGGTTACTATTGATTTTTTTTCACTACTGATTTTTTAATATTCATTTGTATCCAGCAGCATTTGTAATTCTAGTAGTTTGTCTGAAGAGTCTTTTAGATTTTTTTGTAGACAGTCATATTGTCCGTAAATAGCTGTTTTAGTGTTTCAGTTAGCCAACGTTTTACATAATTTCCTTAAGCCCCTTCCAAACCGTAGGATTTATGATTCCATTCAGTGCTTTTGTATCTATGTGTGGGGGAAAATAAGACATGGGTACTCATTCCTGATGCATTATGTAATATCTCGATATGTTGTACAACAAGTTTCCTTTAGGGGTCCCCGGGTGGCTCAGTGGGTTGAGCATCAGACTCTTGATTTCGGCTCAGGTCATGATCTCACAGTTTTGTGAGTTCGAGCTCCGTGTCTGGCTCTGTTCAGGCAGCACGGAGCCTGCTTCAGATTCTCTCCCTTTTCCTCTCCCTCTGCTCCTCCCGTTTGTGCTGTCCCTGTCTCTCTCGAAATAAATAAATAAACTTAAAAATTTTTTTTTAAAAAAATGAAAAAACTGGGGCGCCTGGGTGGCTCAGTCGGTTGAGCGTCCGACTTCCGCTCAGGTCATGATCTCGCGGTCCGTGGGTTCGAGCCCCGATTTGGGCTCTGTGCTGGCAGCTCAGAGCCTGGAGCCTGTTTCAGATTCTGTGTCTCCCTCTTTCTCTGACCCTCCCCTGTTCATGCTCTCTCTCTGTCTCAAAAATAAATAAATGTTAAAAAAAATGAAAAAAAAAATGAAAAAACAAAAAAAATTTTTTTCCTTTATTTTTACCTCCTATTCTCTTTTCTACTTAATTTATTAGGAAATTTTCACTGAAACTTTGATAATAAAAATAAAATATAATTTAAAAAACCTTTAAGAGATTAGACACCATTCATCACTTGCTGGTAACCGTGATACCACCATAGACTCAGACAAATGCTACATATATTACGGATTGCAAGACGTGGGTCAGGAAGAAATGAGAAAGGGGCACCTGGGTGGTTCAGTTGGCTAAGTGTCTGACTCTTGGTTTCAGCTCAGGTCATGATCTCACAATTTGTGGATTCGAGCCCTGTGTCGAGCTCCATGCCGACAGTGCAGCGCCTGCTTGGGATTCTCTCTCTCTCCCTGTCTCTGTTCCTCTCCAGCTAACACGCACACACACACACTCTCTCTCTCTCCCTCAAAATAAATAAATAAGCAAAAAAAATTAAGAAAACATGAGAAAAAGAAAACTTTGTCAATTTTTGGTATTTGTAGAACACACATAGACATGCATACCGTGCGTGTGTGTGTGTGTGTGTGTGTGTGTCTAAAGTCATGTGAGCTGCACAACATATTGGAATAAGAACATCTTTTCTACTGTTGGAAACATCCAATCCAGGAAATGGATCCAGTTTCCAATTAAGATTCAAAGGTTGTGTGATAGGCTTTTAAGAGACTTTGGGAGGTGTTATTTCCCTAATCTCTGATGCGTCCCTTGGACCAGGAGAGGTTCAAGTTTGGATGGTCTTCAACTCTTAGGATTCTAGTCAGGATAGTCCGAAGGGCGGGTTGTAGCAAAACTCCCCTTCCCTGCTCAGCTCCTCAGAAAAGATGGCGGCTCTTTTCTGCCTCGGAGCTCTGGATTCTGTAAGTCACTAAGTCACTGCCCTAGCATTATGTGGTGTGGTGGTGGTGGGATAAGGAACACAAAAATTCAGTGAATTTGTTGTCACCTGGGTCTTCTGCGGTGTCTGCAGTTTCCTGCGTGAAACAAGAAGGGCACCGGGTCCGCTCTCTTGGAAAGCCTCCTGAAGGGGCTGGCCTATAGAAATTTGCTGGGCCTGCTTTTCTGGGTTGTCCAGAGCTCCCTGGAGGGAAGTCCAGTCAGGATGTGGTCTGAACGGAGAGGCAGTTACCAGTCTGCTTACGCTACCACCGAATCTACTTGGTCAGAGACCAAGTCGTAGCTGTTCCCCGAAGCTATGAGAGTAAACACTGCCTCCTATTTTTAGTAGTTCCCTGCTTGCAAAAATAGCTTGAAATCCAGACCTTTGAGTCTCAACAGCCTTCAGCTTAACAGGCCATCCTGTGGTAACAACCACCGCGACAATAATACCCGGCACCGCTAACATTTTTCTGGAGTCGCTCTGCACAGGTATTAGGTTAAGTTCCCTTGCTTCATCCTCGCATGGAGTAGTCATTGTTATTTATCCTTATTTTTCAGGTGAGAAAACCAAGATTCAGAAAAGTTAGGCACCTGCCCAAAGTCCAAAAGCCTTTGAGATGTAAGGCCCAGTCCTGAACCCACGTCAGTCCAGCCAGAGGCCACAGCCTGTGTTTTTGACCACTTCTTATTCCTGCTTTCCCACATTCCACAACAGGGTCTGTGGTGGGATGTTTATTACATGAGATCTGGTCCAGGTTCTCCAAGGAACTTTAGTTGATCACTGGAGTCAAGTTCAATAATCAAGAAATTGTGTCCATCTATATGGGAGATATTAAATGCCAGTTCTCTTATTGTTTCACTATTTTTAAAAAGCTATCAGATTTACAAAGTTACCCTATTCTCATCATGTTACCTTTTTACAGAGAAACCCAAGGTATTTTTCCAACACACTGTTATTTGGGGTAATTGCTTGACAGTTTGAAGGGCACCCAGTAGCTGTGTGGAATGTAGTCTTAAAATGGCCAGTGAAGCGGTGCCTGGGTGGCTCAGTCGGTTAAGCCTCCGACTTCGGCTCAGGTCACGATCTCATAGTTCGTGGGTTCGGGCCCCGCATCGGGCTCTGTGCTGACAGCTCGGAGCCTGGAGCCTGCTTCGGATTCCGTGTTTCCCTCTCTCTCTGCTCCTCTCCTGCTCACACTCTGTCTCTCTCTCTCAAAAATAAACATCAAAACATTTTTTTTAAAAAATGGCCAGTGAAACCATCAGAGGATGAGCAAACTGTGAGGGTGGAGCCAGAAGTGTGGCTGCCTGTTCCTCGTCGACTGCTTTACCAGAAACATCAGGTTCAGGGGCTTGTATTTACGGAGATGATTGGCCTGCATTATCAGAGCAGCTGCCCCTGGAAAATTTCTGAATTAAATGTATCGATTTTACGTAAGTGGCGTATGGAAAGCAAGGCGTTGGTTCGGTTACCTACTTAAAACGAGTTCAGGGAACACCCACATGGAGACAGTATACTTGTTTCTAATTTGACAGCTCTCAGAGGGAAAACACCGTGGGGCCGGCCACTTCCTGGTGAGTCCTCGCAGGGTGCGTGCCTGTATGAGATCTCCGCTAATTATGTGGCGAGGTCAGGTTGCAGGTGGTGGCCTCACAGAATGCCTGCTCGCCGGGGGGGGGGGGGGGGGGGGGGGGGGGGGGCTGTGTGCGTAAGAGTCAAGCCTCTTTCGCTTACAAGTAACAGAAATCTACTTCAAACTGGCTTAAGCAAAAATAATAATAATAATAATACATATACATGATGTGTATACATTACGTATGTGTACATCACACGTATGTATACATGTATCCAACCATACATGAGATCACAGAAATAGGACAGGCGTGCCACTCTGGGGATACAAGCTTACCTCGTGGACTCCAAGGATCGAGTTTTGGGGGCTTCAGGAAAGACCAGAACGCTTTTGGTCCGGGGCAGCTGTCCCGTCAGGCACCTCCTCTCTTGGACCCGGGGCTCCTTGTCCCTGCTTCCCTGCCTTCTCTTTTCTCTTCTCATTCTCTGTGGGTCACCTTCGTCTCCTGCTCTGTGCATGATTGCCTCACAACTCACAATGTCATCTGCCCTCAGCTTCTGTAACCAGAAGACCTTGCCTCCGTCCTTCAAGTCCAAATTCAGGGTCAGAGAATGTAACTGACCCAGACCACATCAGGTCAGCTCTGGCCTGGGAGGGGGGGGGGGGGCGGGAATTGGGCTCAAACACGATGTTAGGGGGCTATGCCTATGTGAGAAGGGCCAGTTTCCAAATACATCCTTTTCTTTCTATTCTTCTGAACACACAGGTTCTAAAAAATAAAAATAAAAATAAAAGTCGATGTTTTGGGTCACTGTTAATCCTCTAAAAGTGTGAGTAGTAGAGGCTGTCCTTGCACAAATAGGCCATATATCAGTACAATATGGGGAAGGCCTATTTTAAAGAACTGATACCCCCCCAAAATCTGCATTTATATTCCTCAGACCAAGAAGAAATGATTCATTTTTCCTGATCCAATATTTTTACGTTTAAAAGAGTTTTATTGATCACCTATCAAAATTAACTATAATAACTATAATAGAGAAGGAATTTTGTCAGACATATTATTTTATAGGTAGTTATGCCTATCAAATATACCTGAATTTAGTGTTTTAAGGAAAACTTACTGTTGGGTTTTTTTTTTTTTTTTTAAGAAAATGGTTATTTATTTATTTGATTTTATTTTGAGAGAGTACAAGAGGGACAGAGAGAGAGAGAGAGGGGAGACACAAAATCCCAAGCAGGCTCCATACCGTCAGCACAGAACCTTCGATAGGGGGCTCAAACTCACAAACCATGAGATCATGACCTGAGCTGAAGTCTGACACTTAACTCACTGAGTCACCCAGGTACCCCGAAATACTTCTTTTTTGTTTTTGTTTGTTTTGAGAGAGCAAGGGAGGGACAGAGTGGATTCACAGAGAGCATCTTTTGTTTTTAATGTTTGTTTTAGAGAGAGAGAGCACAGGAAGGGGAGGGGCAGAGAAAGAAGGGTACAGAGGATCTGAAGTGGATTCTATGCTGACAGCAGAGGAACCCAATGTGGGGCTTGAACTCATGAACCATAAGATCATGACGTGAGCCAAAGTCAGGTGCTTAATCGACTCAGCCATCCAGTGCTCCGAGAGAGAGAGGGAGAGGGAGAGAGAGAGAGAGAGGGAGAGAGAGAGAGAGAGGGAGAGAGAGAGAGAGAAAGACCAGGAGGGAGAGAGAGAGAGAGAGAGAGAGAGAGAATCTTAAGCAGGCTCCACACTCAGCATGGAGTTTGATGCTGGGCTCCATCTCATGACCCTGAGATCATAACCTGAGTTGAAATCCAGGCGCTTCTATTCATGGGTATTTTAGAAGGTTAGACCTACATTTGTAAAGTGATTAGTCACCTATTAACATAACCATCATCCGGGTAAGTTCAGAATACAGTAAAACTTTGGAGTGCGAGTAAGTTGTTCTGAGAGCGTTCCACAAGACGAGCAAACATTTCTTTTTCTTTTTTTAAATGTTTATTTCTTTCTGAGACAGAGAGAGACAGAGCATGAGTGGGGGAGGGGCAGAGAGAGAGGGAGACACAGAATCCGAAGCAGGCTCCAGGTTCTGAGCTGTGAGCACAGAGCCCGACGCGGGGCTCAGACTCACAAACCGTGAGATCGTGACCTGAGCCAAAGTCGGATGCTCAAACGACTGAGCCACCCAGGCGCCCCACGAGCAAACATTTCTAATACATTTTAACTTGATAAACAAGTGATGTCTTGCAATAAGAGTAGTATGTGATGCCAGGTGTCAGATGATTACAATTGAGTCAATGGTTCTTGAAATTTGCTTTGATATACTGGTGCTTTGGGTTACAAACATGTTTCTGAAAGAAGCTCGCAAACCAAGGTTTTACTGTATTTGCATTTTTTTTAAAAGTTGATTGCTCACACATGTAGGGTAAAACGTTTAGAAAATGACCAACTGTCTCCCTCACCCCACACACATAACACCTGGCCCAACCTGAATGGTTTTGGTGATGTGCATGTTACTATAACTTCTGAGTACTTATTTTAAATTCTCTTACTTTTTATTTAAAATTATGTTTATAATATATTTTAGACATGCAAAAAACATAGGTAATAATGATACTAATGCCTCCCCCACATTTAACAAGGATGATTGTTGTCTAATAGTCTACCAAATGAGAAAATTGCCAAGTGTTAATGTAGTGTATAAATAATATATAAGATTAGAAATTATCTAAAGCTACACTGTCTTTCTTATGATACATATACTTATTAAGACACAACTATACAGTGAGGAGGGTACTCAACTACTTCTGAAGGGTCATTACCTATTGGAAATTGCATGGGTGAAGTCAGAGGCTTCAACCATATCTGTGATGCTTTATTTTTAAAAGTCGTCTAGGGGCGCCTGGGTGGCGCAGTCGGTTAAGCGTCCGACTTCAGCCAGGTCACGATCTCGCGGTCCGTGAGTTCGAGCCCCGCGTCGGGCTCTGGGCTGATGGCTCAGAGCCTGGAGCCTGTTTCCGATTCTGTGTCTCCCTCTCTCTCTGCCCCTCCCCCGTTCATTCTCTGTCTCTCTCTGTCCCAAAAATAAATAAACGTTGAAAAAAAAAAAAAGTTAAAAAAAAAAAAAAAGTCGTCTAAAGCAAATATGGAAAATGTTAACAAATGTTGATTCTTGGAGGTTTTCAGGATATGGCATTTGACAATTTGACTTTTTAAGTAGAAGATGTTTTTCCTTAGAAATGTTTTTCCTTCCCCTCAGGCACATTTGTAATTAATAAAGGGAAATTACATGAAATGATCATGGGTAGATGTCCTTTGTAAACGTGTCTACTGTATGACTGTCACTTGAGTCAGAGAACTGAGTAAAGGGAAGAAAGGGCAATGGGCTTCACATTGGGTCCCTCAGGATTTTATTTCAATTGTCCGATGCTCTTCTGAAGGGTGATAGAGGTAGAATTCATCTCCACTGCTGTCATCACCATAGCTGGCATTTATTGCAAGCCTTGCGATGTGTTTGTCACTTGCCGAATACTGTACATGGGATATTAGTGAGGATACAGTTTTGTTCACCGTATCAGAGACCTGAAGTAACAGTAGCTTAAAGAAGATATCATTTTATTTGTGACTCCCATAACGGTCTGGACATACGCAATCCATGGCTGATAGGATGGCTCCACGAAGGTCAAGTACCCAAGCTCCTTCTGTCTTGTTGCTTTGCTAGTCCTACAATATTGCCTTTATACTCATAGTCTATGATGGTTCTTGGCTCTCTCTCACTAGTTCTTGCTCATTTTCCCTGGTCAGAATCCAACCACGTGAGCACATCTGGCTACAAAGGAAGCTGGGAAATGTAGTCTTTATTCTGCATAGCCATGTAAGGCAGCTGTAAATATTGGGGCTTCTATTCCTATAGAATAAGAGGAGATGCACATTGGGGAAGCCATAAGAAATCTGTGCCCCAGTGAATAGTTTCTATTTAACCTTACAACAACACTAGGAGTCAAGCCCAAATTGATTCACTGAACACTTGAGAAGAAGAGAGATTAGATTTCTTGCTGAAGGTCACATTGCTAGTATGTGGTAGGGCTGGGTGCGGCTGTATTTTTGTTTCTTCATATGTTTGCATCTAGTTTGCCGAGAAGTTCTAATACTAGGAACTGAGCGGGGAATTTCAGCTTCCTTGGGACTGCCACACCTTGTCAGTGTTTGCTTGATTTCATCACATCATTCAAAACAATCATCCAGGAAGAAGTGTGTGCCCTGTACTTCAGAGTTGAAAGCAAGCACCCATTTAATTTTGTCCAAGGAATTTTGTGACATTTATTGAGCAATGGGTAGTACATTTGGGTGTTGCCCAATCAAAACCGGGAACATATACCAGGGAAATGTTATTCTTTAATTTGGTTCAGGTCATACCTGGCTTCTGGTTAGGCTAGAAAATGCACCTCTATTATCTTTTTAATAAGAAGGAAATGCTTTCATAGAATATATGTTCTAACATCTTTTTTCTGTGCCAATGTTAAGACTATGGACTATCTCCTAAATATTAAATAAAAAGTAGCAAATTTTCCGGAAATGATTTCCTTTTAAGGAGCAACAGGTAGCATTGACACCATATGTTGCTTTTTTACAACATCATCCAACCAGCAGCTTCTTCCGTGCAACGACATTTGGCAGGTGACCCCGTTCTTTCACCCTGATCACAATTTCCAAGAGTTGGCCTGTGCCAAAACCAAAATTTCAAGTGGGAAGCCTGGTTCCTGAAAGTTCACATCTGACATTATTCAAGTTCGTGCTGGAACAGAAGGGAATACCCTAGATAAGGCATGCAGTCACCTGTTGTAGATCTCTGCCTTTGGAAATGTTAAAAGGTGAAATCTTTGTGTGGTTCAGGACCAGCATCAGGATTAGGGTGAGACAAGCGTGGCATTCACTTCTGGCAGCAAAACTCACTTCTGGCAAGTGTCAAAAAACTTAGTAATCAAGACAAATAATATTTTAATGAACGTTTTAAATGTAAAAACAAATGAAAAAAATCATGTTGAACACATATCAAAATTTTAAATGAAGATAGGCCGTTGTTTGGGTTACCATGGTGCATTGTTGTGGGATGGGAGCAGTCATTTCCAATTAGCCCCACATTCCTGGCCCCAAAGTCCTCAGATGCCACCAGGAGGGTTTACGAGGGTTGACAATGTGTGAGAACAGATTGGGCAATGAATGCGGGGCTTTATACATGGTCATAATTTTTTATTATAGAGCTTTTACTAATTTTTCTCACTAGGCTCAAAATATTTTGGGGATATTTTGATGAGTGTATATAGGAGTGTACATTTTCCCTTTGTCTCAGGTTCCAATATGGCTCCACAGTGAAGTTCGGGACTTCTGGGAACCCAGCTTTTCATGCTAAGTGAGCTGTTGCTACAGGAGCTCTAAACTCTTGAGAAACCTAACTGGTTCTTTCTCTGAGACCATTTGGCTAAACACACGACTGCTGTCCCTTTAATCACCATGCCACTTAGCCTTTTACATTTACACTGGATGGAAGTCTCTGCTTAGTTTGTCTGTCTAAATATGCGTTAATATCATCTAACCTATGCTGGAAATCCCCTGATCCCTATCTCCTCAATTTTTCCCTTGATAAATTAGGTTCCTCTTTTTTTCTCTCCTGTTTTAATCCTGATTCCCATTTATAAGTGTGTGTGTGTGTGTGTGTGTGTGTGTGTGTGTGTGTGTGTATTTCACATCTATCTCTCCTGCTACATTGCAGGCTCCTTGAGGGCAGGGAACATATCTATTTGGCTAATTACTCAGCCCTCAGGACCTAGCATAGTGTGTACATATTGTAGGGATTCATACAGAGTTTTTAAAAAATGTTTATTTATTTATTTATTTATTTATTTATTTATTTATTTATTGAGAGAGAGAGAGAGAGAGAGGGAGAGAGAGAGAGCTGGGAAGGGGCAGAGAGAAAGGGAGAGAGAGAATTCCAAGAAGGCTCTGTACTGTCAGTGCAGAGCCCGAGGCAGGGCTTGAACTCACGAACTGTGAGATCATGACCTGAACCCAAATCAAGAGTCAGACGCTTAATTGATTGAGCCACTCAGGCACCCCTCATACAGACTTCTTAATAGATAAAAATTATAAGTAAAGCTTCAGGTGCTTAATAAATGTTATCGGTAATCATGCTACAGGATTTTTTTTTAACTGAAAAATTTTTTATTTTTCAAAGTTTATTTATTTTGAGAGAGAGAGTGAGTGAGAGAGGGAGAGAGAAAGAACATAAGTGGGGGAGGGACAGAGAGAGAGGGAGAGAGAGAAGACGCCAAGCAGGCTCCACTCTGTCAGTACAGAGTTCAATGTGGGGCTCAAATTCACGAACCATGAGATCATGACAGGAGCTGAAATAGAGAGTGGGATGCTTAACCGACTGAGCCACCCAGGCGCCCCAGATGCTACAGGATTTTTTAAAAAAATCAAGAATGCCTTTAAATGTCAATGAAATAAATCCCTTTTTCCCGTTTTGAGTTAGGTCTTGAATAAGCCGTATTTCTCCTACCTGACAACTACTCTTACATTTCAAGTGATGTTTCGCAATGTCTGGAAGGGCGGTATTGCAAAGGCAGTTTGACCCTGTGGAAAGAGCATTGGGTCAGGAACCAGGAGGCCCGGTAACTCTAAAAGAGAACGGGATGCCTTTGGTATAATGGGCTGGGTTTCACCCTGAAAAGTCTAGCAGGCCTCATCCTTATTCTCGTGTAGGTCCTTGATCATGAGTATGTTCCTGAAACCCAAAGTTCCCCTGGTTTCTTTAGGTCTGCCCTGCCCACTGGTTAAATCTGACCATGAACCCTTATAGCAAAGACCTCTTCACACCAGAGCCCAGCCCCATCCACTACACCATTGTGCAGCCAGCAAAGCCTCCATGCCCCAGTTCACTGTCTTCTCTGAGTGTCTTCTCTTTGAAGCTTCTGAATAGTATCAGAGGAATCTAGAAGCTACCTCCTTGAGGAGGCCAGTGGTTCAAAATGTTTAGCCAACTCAAGTCATGCTTTTGCAGTAGACACCAGACCAGGCAAGGAGTCCCTGTCTTCTAGGACTGTCTTCTCAGGTTGGAAGAGGAAGGATAGTGAAGGAAAGAGCCCTGGCATTGGCATCTGACAGATTGGGCTCTAGTCCCAGAATGACATTCACTAGCCTGGTAGTTTCAGTTTGAAATTGAGAATGTGGAAAGACAATAATAGTAATACTCTGTCACTCAGAACTCTTGGGTACACATGACAGACACCTAACTCAAATGAACTTAAATAGGTGTAAATAACTTAAATGGCCTAAATGGGAACTGACCAGTGGTGCTTATCTGGTTTATTTCTTATAAGCCCCCAAAGGGTGGGGTGTAGCTAGATTTTGGTGACAGATGGAACCAGGATCTGCAACATTGTTAGGACACTCTTTTCTGTCTCTGTTCTCTGCTTGTCCCTACGTGCAAAAATTGCAGTTCCTAGGGAGTGGTGGTTCTTCTCGTGGTGGGAAACATGACCTCCTATTTCACAGCTTCTCTACCAGAGGGAGATTGGTTTTCTTCCCTGCGATCTCACTTGAAAAATCCTGGGAAGGACCTGATTGGCCTAAGTTGGATCACATGCTGACCATTGGAGCAGTCAGCTTTGGCAAGGGTGGGTGGTTTCCTGTGATTGACAACCTTCTGTAGAAGCACAAGTGGGAGTCGGTGGAGGGGTTTTCCTCAAGGAAGGGAGTTCCTTTTCCCAGCAAATGCAGAGATACCAGGCCGACAGAATCATGGCCACCACACAACCTCTTAGGGTTGTTTATGAGGGTTAGAGATAACGCATAGAAAGCATGAGTAGTGAAATGATGATGATGATGGGGGTGATATGGTGATGAGGATGAGAAGAAGCAGTATCTCAGCATCTCTAGATACTCAGGCTCCACATGGGAGCCATTATATCTCCCAGAAGGAAGCACACTTTCTTCTTTGTTATTCTTTTGACCCTGGTACAATCATCATAATAGACTCTTATGAACCCCCTTAGTCACAGATGAAGAGATAAGACCTAAAAAGGTTATGTCTGCTCAAGGACATAGAGTGAGTGGTACAGCAAGGCCCAGAACCAACCCTCAAGGCTCCCAATCTACTCCACTTTTTGTATACCATGTGGTGATTAAGAGTGCTGGCCCTGAAGCTGGCCTGCCTGGCTTTAAAGCTCAGCCCCTCCTACTGTGTGACATTGAATAAGTTCCCTAACCTACCTCTCTGAGCCTTAGAGAGTCCCCTTTGCAGGGTCATTATGGGGAATTAAGTGCATTACTATGGGCATATTGGCTATGATGATGATTCCATTCTCAGATACTACCACCGGGGTCTCCTGCCCTGGAGCTGGTCACCTCCTCCTAGTGTGTCCGGGGACATGCCAGGCATTGCAGTGGGGCTGCAGTCTGGTTCCAGTGGGCACTGGGATTGGAGGGGGAACAGCCATTCAAACCATCTAAGGCTCTGAATAACAAATGAAGCCATCACCTCTCTCTCTCTCCATCCCAGTGGTTTTCTAAATAAACATTTCCCCAACAGAACAGTGCTTTGTGAACCACTGATGCTGCAAGGCTCTCCCTGATCTCACACGGGATGCTCGGCAAAACACCGAAACTCCCTGTGTCTTTTCCTCCTTTGAAAGAGTGTTGTAGCAGTGCCTGTGATTTCACGAATAGCACAGGCTTTGGAATCAGATAGGCCTGGGTTCGAATCCCTCTGCGGCCACTGGTTAGCTATGGGACTTAGGCAAGGTGCTGGACCCTCTTTCGTGTCTAAAATGAGAACAGTATCAATATCCACCTTGTAGAGCTGTTGAGAGGAGTCTCTGGAGGGCAAGTCAAGTGCTTAATACAGAGTGTGCTTGGTGCATGATGGCTGTCGTCAGAATTAAGTGTCCTATGATGCATATGCGTTTGAGAATGCACAAAATCACTGAGTGAATATAAAGCCTTATTTTTTATAAAATAAAGACATCTGCAAGTGTTTTCTCATAATTATGCTACCTCTTAGTTCTGCAGAAGCCTTAACTGGATAGAACTTTGGGTAAGAGATTTCCACGTGATTTAAAAAACAATAACAAGGAAATGTACTCTCACAAATGGGAGAAACGTCTTCTTCTTCTTCTTCCTACGTGAAAGGCAGCAGGATTAATTCTGGCAACAGAAACAAAAAGAAACCCTCCCAGAGCAGCGAATGATTCCTGACCCTGGTTTCAGAGGAGGATAAGAATTCCCACATTGATCTACCAGAGTCATGCTGAGTGCTTCTATCAACCACGGACCTGGAGGTGGGCTGGCTCTGGGGGAGGGATGGTTTCTCAGAAATAGAATTGGAAGGATTCTCTCCTTCTGTTTGTGTCCTCCACATCCCTCATCAGCCGCACCCAATCCTGCCAGGGGTCCCATTGCACATGGAGCCACTTGCTGAAGTCCTAGGTCCTACAGTTTCAAGTAATCCCTGTTTGTAAAATCCTCTTGAGCATTTTAGATAGTTCCTTTATACTCTCAGTAGTGGAAAGTGCTTTCTAAGGTAATGAACAATATGACGAGATGTACTTGTATAGGTCAGGATAGGCTAGGTTAAGGCAAACCAACCCCGGAAATCACAGGGGAGCACAGAAAAGCTCTTTTTTTGCCCTCCGGCTCTGGACCCACTGCAGGCCTGATGGATCTCTAGGGTAGCTTCTGTCTGAGTGGGAGCCCAGGGACAGAATCTACTTGCGTCGGGTGACCCCAGCATGGAGTTCCCAGGTCACTGGGACAGAGGAAGGACGCATGGGGAATGCACTCTCCCTCGTAAATGCCACACGGCACTTGCATTCACGAGTCAGTGCAGAACCAGGTCTCGTGGACCCACCTAAGTTTAAGGAGAGAGAGATACGTGGTTCTTCCAAGTACCCAGAAAAGAGAGAGAACGGAGTATGAAGGATCAGAAGTCCCTGCTCCTCCTCTATCTTCAAATAGAGATCTTCAAATGCAGAGATCCTGGTCTTGGATCAGGGCTGCTAGCGAGAAAAATCTGAAGGAGGCTTGAAAGTCCGAACAGAAGGAAATGTGGAGAGCCTCTCATGAAAAGGGAAAGTATTTTCTTAAGAATGCTGAGTACCTAAATACACAGAACAAACTGAGTGAGGGTTGCTTGTGGGAAGGCAGCGGGGATGGGCTAGATAGATGGGGGATGGGCGTTAAGGAGGGCACTTGATGGGATGAGCACTGGGTGTTATATGCAAGTGATGAATCACCAAATTCTACTCCTGAAATCGTTATTACACCATATGTTAACTAACTTGGACTAAAAAAAAAAAAAAAAAAAAAAAAAAAAAGAATGCTGGGTACCTCCCTTTCCTTGGTTCAGCTTTCCTTAACATAACAAGGGAATTTAGGGAACCAAAACAGCTTGAGGATTGAGACAGTGGGAGCATGTGCGGAAATGCAGGACCTCCCCAAATTCAGCTACCCCAGTCACTAACCTTACCCCCTCTTCCCTCATCCTGGGAACACACTACCACGTTCCACCTTCTTAATTCTCTCAGTGTGATTATTACTGACTTAGGTTTTTTTCTTTCAATAACTTACTTTTCCTAAAGGAAAAGGAACTTTATATTTCTGTCTTAGTGAAAATCCAGTATCATTCACCATAGATAGAAGATATCCATAAGAACACATACAATGTCAATAAAACAGAGAGTTCTGAACCTGAGGTTTGCTCTCCCAGTTACAAAGGGAGACTAACAAATCCCGGAATGGTGAAAAAGACAAGCCAGCTCTAACCCGGAACTACTTTTCATGGAATCAGACAGATTGAAAGAGGAGTGTCAAGGCGGAGGCAAATAGCTCAGATGTGGATGCTGTGTCCCGATGCCTGTGTTCTAATTCCAGGGCCACATCACTTACTAGCCGTGTGACCTTTGTGCCTCCTTTTCCTCATCTGGAGATCTGACGGTAATAATATTACCTACTTCATACACATGAGACTCCTGTAACAGTGCCTGGCAGATAAGAAGGGCTATAAAATAAGCATTACCAATTTATTTTTTATTTATTATTATTATTATTATTTTTAACGTTTATTTATTTTTGAGACAGAGAGAGACAGAGCATGAATGGGGGAGGGTCAGAAAGAGGAAGACACAGAATCTGAAACAGGCTCCAGGCTCTGAGCTGTCAGCACAGAGCCCGACGCGGGGCTCGAACTCACGGACTGCGAAATCATGACCTGAGCTGAAGTTGGCCGCTTAACCGACTGAGACACCCAGGCACCCCAGCATTACCAATTTTTAGTATTATTTCTTACAGTGTGATGTCCTGTTTAATTCTGTCTCCTCTACCTGCTAAAATCTCCTGTACTTCATTAAATTATCTCTCATTCCTGGTGAGACGCATCCCAATCCTGGAGAAACATCCATCAATCGAATGGAACCAGCAGAGGCTCTGCAAACTGTCAACTCTGAACCACAAGCCCTTTGGCTTCATTGGTGACCCTGTAGCAGATTACAAACTTCTTTAAATGTAAGTTTCCTAGGTAAGGATAAAAGTACCTACCTCCTAGTAGATGCGATAAGGTCAAACAGGTAAAACAGAATCTATCCAAATGTCAGACCTAACAAGGAGATTGACTAAATACTGGTTTACCTTAAACCAGTAATTCCTAACTGTCTCCGAGGGATTTGTGGAACGCTCCGGTAGAATCTTCAAACCGAGGGATTTGTGGAACGCTCCGGTAGAATCTTCAAACGTGTTGCCCACTATATTATAGTAATTTGAAAATACACATACGTACGTTAGAGCAGTGGTTCTCAGAATCAAGCAGAACTAAGAATCACATGGAGAGAGAGCAAGCGACTCATCTCAGATTGCACCGGACTTTCTGATTTTAGCCCCTCATCCTGAGATGCTCCTCGGTCCTGGGCAAACCTGTATGGTTAGGCACGCTGCCTGGAGAATCGTTTAAACTTGGATTCCTGGACTCCAGAGATTCTGATGCAGCAGGCCTGGGTGGGATGGGGCCTGAAGATTTGCACTGCTAACCAAGCTCCCAGGCTTTCTGCTGTGAGTGTAAGGACCACACTTAGAGAAGCTGTGGCTTAGAGCCCTTTATCCTATTAATGCCTATACTTGGTGTTCTGTTTCTAAAAGTTGAGAGTTGCTCAACTTTTATAGCTTCCCAGATGTCTTCACAGCTCTCTGAGGTTGGTGTTTCTTCCCCATTTAATAGGCAAGAAACCTAAGGCTTAGCAACGGTTTAGTGATTTGCTTGACGTCATATAACTTGGAAGTCACTCAAACTCAGATCTGATACGGAAACAGGTTTTCTCAATCCTACCCCCTTAAGCCACAGACGTCTGTGCTCAGCTCCCTTACTTTGGAATGAATTCTCTCTACGAGAGTATACTAGTGCCCTAGAGAAGTGGGTTTCTGGCCAATCGTTACCAGAGTTCTGCAGTGGACACAACAGATAAATATGTACACACACACATACTTTTTTAAAAAGTTTATTTATTTTGAGAGAGAGAGAAAGCACGAGCAGGGGAAGGGTAGAGGCAGAGGGAGGGAGAGAGAGAGAGACACAGAGAGAGAGAATCTCAAGCAGGCTCTGCACGGTCGGCACAGAGCCAGATGCGGTGCTTGAACTCATGAGCTCATGATCATGGATCCATGACCCCGTAGGATCTCAGCATATGTTTGTGGAATGAATGCCAATAACATCATTAATAATTTCTGTTTTATGCTCCGCCACGTCTCCTTTCTTCAAAGGGAACCTAACTTTTCTTGAGTTGCTATCCAGGGATCTCTTTTGCTCCTTCTCCTTCCTCTTCCTTTCTCTTTCCAGTCCCTTTTCCTCCCACCCCTCCCTTTCTAGTGACACTCTTAGTTGTCACTGAGGAGGGAGGAGAAAACCTTGGGAAAGCAGCTGAGAGATGGTGATGGGAAAGAGCTAACTCAGTTTAGAGGCCAAGTTAGTAACTCCAGCTTTTCTATCAGGAGCCTGTGCGGAGCCTGGAAAGCCTGGGCAGCGAGGCTTTATTTTCCGCCCCCTGGTCTTTGGTTTCATTTTCTTTTTGGCTTTTTCCACCCCTCCTAGAAAACCACCCAGCCCTGCTGCGGTGGTCGCTGTGCGGTGGCTGTGGCCTGTGTCCCTTGTCTGCAAGGTGGACGTTTGCTAGGGAGCTCACAGAACTGGGCCTTGAGGAGCCCAGGCGAGACAACAGATACGAACGAGATGTGAAGGTGGGACGACTCTAAGGAGCAACTGTCATTGTCACTGTCATTTAAGCTGGAGGGAACAGAGCTTGAGAGTTGAAGCTAGTACCAAAAACATGCACTTCACAGCCAAATATAAAAGTTTTTAAGGAAGTCTGCTCGCCCCGTGGTTGGCCCACATGATTCCGAATGGACTGGCCTTACGGTGCACTGAGAGCATCATCATTCTGTGTAAACCAGCCCTTTTTTCAGTTATTCGTCATTTCATGACAGAATTGGGAAGCCACCTGTTCTCTAGACCAGGGTTTTGGGTTGGTCAGGTTCATGGTATTTTCACAGATCAGTTAGTACTTTTCCTTCTTTCTCTCCTGTCCGGGGAGGCGCTGCTATTTAGGCGCGTCTCTGCTTTTCCTCCAGATACATATGCTCTGAGGATTTATGCCACCAGGAATAATCTCCTACCCTCAAGCCTAGGCAGGCAGGGACCCATGATTTCCTTTGTGTAGAGCAACTTTCTGTAGAAAATTGGACCTTCTCCCTTCGACAGAAGGCAGACCAATGAGGTTCTTTGAGCAGCCAGCAGAGGGTCCCAGGTCTGCCCCGTAAATGCTGATGGATTATGAAATCCTTATAATATCTGCGGCTTGCAGAGATCTCGAGGTATTCTGCAATCAGATGTGAGATCTGGGGACTGGAGTGTGGTCAAATTTTCAGCAGAGATTTGTAGATCACCTATGACCATTTTTGGAATGGGAATGGGCTTTTTAAGTCTTTGTTTCAGGTGCAGGAATTTTTCTGAAGGGTGAGCTTTATGTTCTATGTGGAAAGGTGAAGTGTGAATAAACAGACATACACAACATGGAAATTACGAAGCAAGTGGACAGATACTGCACAGGAAGTCCCTTTACCATCGGAATGGCGTGATCATAGACTTCTTAAAGACTGGAATCTGGCCTTCCGTCTCTCTGATCCACATCATACTGGTAGATCCTTTGTAAATATGATATTGTGTTACATGCAAATATGTACATCGTGTGCAAATATGATGTTGTATCCTGCTGACATCCTTCAGTGGCTCCCAGGTGCCTCCGTGATAACACTCAGTCTCCTTGGTTTGGTCCTTCATTTCCCTCCCAGTCAGGCCCAGCCTCCCCTCTTGCCATTGCCCCGATTAAACTCCACATGGCAGTCACTCAGAACAAACCGCAGTGCCTCGAGCATGCCCGACTAGGTACATTTGAGGATGCTCTTTCTCTGCTTTTCCCATCACGCCAACTTCTCTCCTTCCAGACCCTGTTCAGGATCCTCATCTTAGGGACGACGTCTCTGACTATCCCCTCATCTTTTAATGCCCTAAACCCTGTCTTCCGCTCGTTAGGTGCCCATCTGAGCTGCTTTATCATCCTGCCATAGCCCTTGACGTTCTAGATGATAAATCAGTGGCTTACATGTCTATGCCTAGCTCAAGACTGTTGTCTTAGAGACAGGGGCTGTATCTTGTTCACTGTGCATTCCCAGAGCCTTGTACAGTGCTTGGGGTCTAGGATGCGCATAATAATTATTGGTCGATTTAATCACTTAATGAGTGGCTAGTTCCGATGCGGTCCCCCTCCCTCTCCAGTGGCACCAGCCTCTTGCTTCCTTCTTTAAGGGTCACTGGGCAGGGATCCTGGAGAGTGGATGGGGAAGACATGCATATATGGTGGGATTTGCCCTTCTTAACAGGCTTATTATATACACAGTTATGTCTTTATTGTTCCCCCTTTTAATTGGATTAAGGGAGCTATTCTCTGAGAGATGAAAACACGATATTGAATTCTTATGAGAAATTAGGTAGAATAATAGAATGTTGAAGTAGAAGGGACCTTAGAGGTTATAGGGATCATCCTTCTCATTTTTCAGGTGAGAAACCAGGCCCAAGGGTAGAAAGATTTGTTAAGCTTTCACGATCAATTAATAGCTGAAGACATCTGTTGCTTCTGCCTAACTCAGTCCCTTTGGGGGAACCAGCCCTTTCCACTCTCAGTCATAGCATTTTGAGTGGTGCTGGGTTTACTCCCAAATCCGGGATGAGCATATGAACTGGGTCTGGCCAATGAGAGCATCAAAACATGTGTTCCCAGGAGGCCAGTCAAAGGTGATGAGACTTGATTCCAGAACATTGGAAAAGAAAAGTTCATATGCCCCATTGGGGTTGCTGAGAAGATAGGACCAACCATTGGCAGCCATCTTGTCACCATGAGTGGAGAGCCAAGGAAAACAGTGCCAAGAGATGAAGAGAGTGAGTCTGTCCTAATGACATCATTGGAGACCCTGATACAGATGTGTCTGATCCCTGATTCCTGTAGGAACTCATTAATTATTGTGTATGTGTGGCTTTTTTTTTTTAAGTTCAATTCTGTCCCTTTCAACCAGTTAATCTAATATAATGTTAGAACTAGAACCAGGCCTCTTTACCCCCAAATGCAGTGCTCTTTCCACTGAACCACACTGGGCATTCCTCCAATTAACCCTACGCCACCCATCATCACATAAGAGAAAGTAGAATTGGGAGGGAATGGGAGACAACAGGGCTACATTTTGATGAGTAGGGGATGTGTCTCCAGTGAGGGACTCTGGGGACTAGTGGGAGGTCACTGGGGTAACAGGAGGCGTTAGAACTGGAGCGAAAAAGAGAGTAGCTAAAAACCAAATTTTGCTTGTTTTCCTGTTTTGACACGGGGTGGAGGTGGGGGGCTATGGAGGGTGGTTAGAGGTGGGGGCATATATGTGACTAGAAGCAGATTCAGCCAGGCTTTTCTTCTAGATTAATGAAAAGACCTTTTGGTCTGGACTTGGGGAAGTTGCTGGGGTGCAGATTGGAAAGGCAAGGACAAAAGTCAAGACATCACTATTTTACCCTTAATATCTCATGACTCCCCTAAGTGTGGGAAACTCTGTGCCACAGACCGGCCACAGCCACGACAAGTGAACCTTCTCTATGCCCGGCACCACTGATATGACTGTGCTGGGCCATGCTGTTGTTGCAGGCAAGATATGCTAATGAGATGGCTTCCCGCCTTGGTGATAATTTGGTTTCTAGTCTCTGAGGTCAAATCTTCATCACAATGCCCAGGATGCATGAACTAAAATGGAGGGTCTGTCCCTGGTGGGAACCCCACCCATACTGCCCACACACACCAGGATGGAGTTTTTAGAGGTCGGATTCATCCTGCTAATGTAATTCTCTTCTCTGTATTCATATAAAGTTCAAAAATAGGGGGCGCCTGGGTGGCTCAGTTGGTTAAACGTCCGACTTCGGCTCAGGTCATGATCTCACGGTCCGTGAGTTCGAGCCCCGCGTCGGGCTCTGTGCTGACAGCTCAGAGCCTGGAGCCTGTTTCAGATTCTGTGTCTCCCTCTCTCTCTCTGCCCCTCCCCTGTTCATGCTCTGTCTCTCTCTGTCTCAAAAATAAATAAACGTTAAAAAAATTTTTTTTAAATAAGCAAAAGTAAGTTATGGCGTTAGAAAGCAGGACGATGGCTACCTTTGGGAGGTGGGCCGGGAGGGTCTTGGAGAGGGTGCGAGAGAGTTTTCTGGAGCGTTGTGTTCTTCGACTGTGTGCTGTTTACCCGCAAAAGTTCTGTTTGTGAAAATCTCTTGAGCTATGTACTTATGGGTGATATACTTTTGTCTGTGTGTTGTATTTCAATAAAAACATTACAGTGTGTTAAATGCTGGTCATTGTAGGCAGTCAAATGAGGCCACTGAAATTATGTGATGATACTCTTCTCTTGTAAGGTGGGCACACAAATGATTCAGAATATGTTCATATTAATTTGAAAGTATATAATAAAAATGAAAATATAAAAGAAAAAATCTCGTAGCATGCTCACTGTCTTCCAGGGGTCCAGGACGCTGGATGGAAAAAACTGGAATATTAAGATACCTCAGAATCAGTGTAAATGGACCTCAGACCCGTTCACCTCTCTCCACTTTGATTGCCGTCACTCTTTTTTTTTCTTTCTTAAGTTTATTTATTTATTTTGAGAGAGAGCAAGAGCAGAGAGGGGCAGAGAGAGAGAGAGAGAGAATCCCAAGCAGACTCTGCAATGTCAGCTCACAGCCCACTGCGGGGCTCAAACTCAAGAACCGCGAGATCATGATCTGAGCCCAAATCCAGAGTCAGATGCTTAACCGACTGAGCCGCCCAGGTGCCCCGATTGCCACCACTCTTGTTCAAAGCACCAACAACTCTAGGCTGGACTGTGGCAATAACCTCTCGCTGATGTATAATCCGCTGTCCACACAGGAGAAGACTGTAGACTTAAAAAACAGCTCAAATAACTCCCCTACTGGAAGACCTTCAAAGAATTCCTAAAAGTCTTTTTTTTTTTTTTCTTCCTGCCTTTGATCAGGTCTTTATTCAAAATTAGCTGTCCGAAATGATTTGACTCTTATGGAATAAACAAATTTAACTTTTTATGCAGCAGCCTTCTTTTCTTCCAAGGTGGGTTTCTCTTGTGCAGGCTTCTTCTCAGTTGCTTGGAAGCTGCAGCCTTCCCCCCAACCCCGCCAAAGTTTCTTCTGCTTTTTCACACCAGCAGGCTTCTTTCCTTTCTTCTCTACCACAGACCTCTTGCCTGGAACCGTCTTCTCTGATTTGGCTTCTAAGGCTGCGGCTGCTCTGTCCATCCAGAGTTTGTGATTCTTGGCCTGGCGATGAACGCTGTTCTGGGGCATAGTCTTGACATACAGGGTTAGCTTCAAATGTGATTCTTCAGGGCTCTGCGACGAGTCTTCTTCCGTGGTGCTCAGAGGGCTCTTTGGATCTCTGGGCTTTTCAAGATTCCGCTAAGGTCTGTGTTAAGCATCTTGTGCGTGGGAAGCTTATAGTTAGTCTTGAGGGAGGCAGCCTTCTGCCAAGTGCCATACAGATCGTCTAACTTGCGGGGAGCACTTTCAGTCCAAATGCAGAAATGTCCCACATCCCCACCAGAAGCAAGCTGCAAAATGTTCGCTTGGCTTACATTAAGTAAAGTAAATCCAGGGATGTTTCTGGGGACAACGTTGTCCTCATTAGAGATAACGCAGGGTCCCCTGCACTGGATATGACAACGGTTTCTCATTTTGCCCCTTGCCAGCTCTCATTTGCTGAGAGGCATAGAACTCTTTGATATCATTCCAGGCTTTAAGTCTCTTAGGAAGCAAAACAGCCACCTTGGACTTCTTGTAACCTTCAACTTTATCTTCGACCATCAAAAGAAGTTCAGGAACTTCCTCAATACGATGACCTTTATTTTTATTTACTTAGTTTTTTTAAAGTTTGTTTATTTTGAGGGAGGGAGAGGGAGAGACAGAATCCCAACCAGGCCCCAGCGCTGTCAGTGCGGAGCCCAAGGGGGGGGGCTCGAACTCACGAACCACCGTGAGATCATGACCTGAGCTGAGATCAAGAGTCAGACACTGAACTGACTGAGCCACCCAGGGGCCCAATACGATGACCTTCAGACATGACCAGCACTGGTAAGGCGGAGGCAGCCAGGCAGAGCAGATGACGCACCGCCTCTGTGTCGTGCTCATTCTGCAGTGCTAACGACGCCAGGTTTCGGTTGGTACGAACACGCGGCCCCCACAACACACATTTCCAAAGGCACCTGGCCAGAACGGTGAGTCCCATTGCCTTGAACTCTGGGAATTGGAGCCGCGGCTCTGCCAGCACCCCAAGACTCAGCACTGCTTCAATGGCCTGCTAACTCACTGACAACATGGGGCTGTCTGTCGTTCTTGCCGAGTGGGTGTGAACAAAGTTCACGACATCAGGTCGAATTGGAGGCTTGAACATGGCAGGCAAAGTAGCATTTCTGCCAGATGATTCCCCCTTTTTGGAGTATAAGGATATCAATGAATAAATACATGCCATCGTGGGGAGAGGAGACAGCCACCCTCCTCTCATCCCTGTGGCTCCTACAGGAAATGTAAGAATTGCCAATAGTCTTAAAGCCCAGATCCCAGCACGCCCAGCAGTGACTGGTGCCTTCTGTCTCCCTGACCATCGTCCCACCACTCTCCCCCACCTCACCAATTTCCAGCCCCCTGGCCTCTTGTCACCCTTCCAGCACGCCATGCTTGTTCTAGCCCCAAAACTTTGACATAGACAGGCACGTGTGCCTGAAGAGGGGTCTCCCAGGTCCTGGGGCTGCTGGCTCCCCTTCGGACCTTCTGTCTCAGCTCAGATGTCTCCCCCTCAAGTAGCCTCTCTCGGCCATTCTTCAGTCGCATCATCTTTTATTTTCTTCACGGTACCCGTGGCTATCTCGTTTATGTAGTTGTTACCAGAATGTGCGCATCAGGAGGGCAAGGACCCATCCACCTTCTTCATCATTCATATCAGTCAGTGAGTGTCCCGGAGGGCAGTGGATGGCATACTCAAAAGAGTATAACCAAGAAGAATTTAACAAAGGGAACTTGTACAGAAATGTGGACAGGGCTAAGGGAACCAGCTCCCAGGGAAAGCCACCCCTGCCCCTAGGCCTGAAGGGGCAGGGTGAGGGGGCTCTCTTTTCCTTACTTTCTTTATCTGTTAAAATATCTCTATGAGGTGCTTGCAGGACGTGGTTACATACAAGGACTGGGTCGGTAAAGCAAGCAGAATAACGCCTGGGCCGTATTAAGTGCTATGTGAGTGTTTGCCATTATTATTACCGATCTTATTTTAAACTCATTTAATTTAGTTCCTACAACTCTCTGAGGTGGAGCAGGGGTTGAAAACTGCCCGCCTATGGGCCGAACTTGGCTTCCAAACGTGTTTTGTTTGGCTTGCACACGTTTCTTTCAAATGAGCCAATATTTAAAAATCTGGACTTTTCTATAAAAATCTGGATTCCTGGCTCTTTAAAAATCCTCATCTGGCAGCAACCAGCAGGGGCTCCATGCTGCTGGCTTCTTCAGAGGAGGCGTGCCCTTAGCCCCGCCACCATACAATGGGTTGATTTCAGTGGTGACACGGTTGCTTCAGGCGAGGATTTATAACCTCAGTTAAGCCCGAGGTGGGGGTAGTTCCAAGGTTAATACAGTGGCACAAAAGCACTGTTAAGGACTGCTCCTCCCCCAGCGCTGAGGTCTTCTGCCTTTCCTCTCTGATATCTTCAAGCATGTCAGCAATGATGTTCCTCCTCATTTCTTCCAGCGCTCCAAAGGCTCATAGGACGCATGCAAAAACACACGTGTCCAGAAGAGGAGAGCATGCCCTTGCATTGGTTTCTTTTTCTTATGAAGGAAAGTCTTAAAAAACAACAACAACAAAACAGAACCCTAGCTGACTTCCCCCTGAGCTCACAGTGGCTAGGACTGGATCATATTACCAATTCCCCGGGGGGGGGGGGGGGGGAGGGGGGGCAAGGGGGCCGGGAAGCATGTCCCACACTTCCTGCTGTTCTAAGTGGGAAGGCAGGATCTGCCTACAGGAAGGAAACAAGGTTGGTGAGTAGGCTCTCTCAAGAATGCCAGGTACAGCTCACCTGGTAACAGCTCAAGTGCATACATCCAGCTCCCGCTACTTACTTAGCTACCCGGGGGCAGCCGAATTTATGATTCTTGAGGAGGACTGTTTGCCCCATTTTACAGATAAACTGAAGCTCATAGAGAATACAGAATTTGCCCAAAGTGATACAACTAATGCATGCTTTGAAGACTGCTTGCCACATGATAAGCATTCAACAAGTAATAGCTACTAATTTTCTGTCTTCTGAGAGGTTTGAGGTATGATTACTTTAAGCAAGTTTTTTTTTTGTTTTGTTTTAATAATCACTTTGAGTTCTTTAGGAAGAAGGCCTACAGAGGTTGCAAATGCCATGATGACTTTACTTTTTAGAGTTTGAAATTCAATTAAGATACTTACTCCTGCCTGGATAATCAACAGCACCAAGCCATATTTATTGGATCTCCAGGTACACGAATAAGGTGCCACTGAAGATACTATGGGGGAGTGGGTGGCACCTGGGTGTCTCAGTCAGTTAAGTGTCTGACTTTGGCTCAGGTCATGATCTCTCAGTTCATGAGCTCAAGCCCTATGTCTCATCTCAGAACCTGGAGCCTGCTTCGGATTCTGTGTCTCCCTCTCTCTCTGCCCCTCCCCAAATCACTTCCATGTCTCTCTCCTTTAAAGATGAATAAACGTTAAAAAATTTTTTAAAGAAAGATACTATACAGGGATGTGTGCCCTCCCAAACAACTTTGCGGGGCATTGTTTTATTATTTTAATGAATGAATTAGTTAATTTATTTATTTATTTTGAGAGAGAAAGAGGCAGATGGAAGAGAGAGAGAATCTTAGGCAGGCTCCATGCCCGGTGTGGAGCCCAATGCAGGACTCGATCTCACAACCCATGAGATCATAACCTGAGCTGAAATCAGGAGTCACACACTTAACCAATTCAGCCACACATGTGCCCCACGGAGGGTGTTATTTTATAAGAGCAGAGCATGTGAATGTTGCAGGCATTGGAGATTGCCTAGATTGTTAGAATTTCTTAACAGGACTTGCATGCCATTTCATAAACTAAGGGGGGGGGGGGAAGCTGTAGTTCTGTAGAAGCTACATAGATAAAGTTGTTTCTGATGCCATGCTAATGATAGAACCCCAAAACAAGACCCGGCAAGATGTTCCTTGGTGGAAAGAATCTTGTTGGGTTAGCAATGAAAGTGACTGATGCAACTTACTGTTCTTTTCCAATTGTATCTTATAAGCTACCATTGAAACAAGCAGATTAGGGCCCAGCCCTTCACTAATCCCTTAAGCTCATCCTTTTAAAATTCTCAGCAGCAAGGGAAGGTCTCACTTCTCCCCACCTCTGATGTTGCTTTCAGATCCCTTCACTGTTGGCATTTGCTCTTACTGGTTATTTGGCATTTGCTCTTACTGGTTATTTCCCATGCTGAATCGGGCACCAGCTTTCCGGCCATCTCCTGGGGGAGCCAAATAGTTTAAAACATCCTCATGTATCCTTACTAGTTCTCTTATTTATTTTTGTTGATGGGTCACATGCACATGCAAAGTAAGACTCTCAAAAAGAGTTTCAGTCATCTAATACCAAATCTCTACTTTCTCAGTACACGTCTTCACTGGTTATTGTAGTTTTCTGGTTCATACAGATGAAATAAAAATTGGATTATTTAATCTTTAACCAAGTCCCAGCTTTAGCCAAGAGTGTTAAATTCAGGATTCGGCTTCAAGAAGCTTAAGAATTCCTTGATGAAAAAGAAGGGCATATCATCATTCTTTCGCCCATTGGATCCATTGTTTTGCTACCTTCCACTCTTCTGGCATCCAACCCTGTGTCTGAAATTATTCAGTAAAGAGACTAGCAGAGTCAGTGGTGCAATCCTGTTTTATGATTTTCAAAAAGCCCTGAAAATATAGGATGCTCAGTAACTAAGAGAGAAAGGCCTGATGAAAGTGATAAGCGATGTGAGAGGCACCCAGGGTGGACACTACAGCGAATACTTAGCCCCGCTGTTAAACTGTTCTGCCAGACTTGGCTCTTTGCAGCTTGAGATCATCGCTTAAGTCTTCCTAGGGAGTATTTAAAGTAAAATGAGCCTCTTTTTGTTTATCCCACAGCTGCCATTTTGTCTTAACAATGTATTCCTTGAAGGCTTCTTAAAGGCTCGGCTGAATGCGGACATACCTTTGCAGACTATGCTGAGTCCTGATTCCTTAGCATGGCCCACCTCTCCAGCTTTATGTTGCTAGACTTTTTTCCAAAGGGGTTACACCAGCTTAGATTCCCACCAGCAATGTACCAGGGTTCCAAATTCTCCACATCCTTACCCACACTTATTATTATTTGCCTTTTTGATTATAACTGTCTTGGCAGGTCTTAAGTGGTATCTCATTGTGGGTTTGATTTGTGTTTCCTCCCTGATGGCTCATGAAGTAGAATATTTTTTTCATGTGTTTACTGACCATTCATATATCTTCTTTGGAGAAATACCCATTCAGATCCTTAGCCTATTTGTAACTGGTTTATTTATTTATTTTTATTATCTAGTTGTCAAAATTCTTTATATATTTCAAGTCCAATTTCTTTTTTAGAGAAATTGTAAATATTTTCTCCCATTTTGTGAGCTGTCTTTCCGCTTTCCTGATAGTGTCCTTTGAAGCATGAAAGTTTTAAATTTTGAAGCCCAATTTATATAGTTTTCCTTTTGTTGCTGTTTTTTTGGTGTCATATCTAAGAAATCATTGCTTAATCCAGGATACTGAAGATTTTCACCTATAGTTTCTTCCAAGGGGTTGGTAATTTTAGCTCTTATATTTAAGAGGTTTTTGATCCATTTTAAGTTAATGTTTGTAAATGGTGTGAGATAGAGGTCCTACTTCCTTCATGTGAATATCTAGTTGTTCCAGTACATCTGTTGAGGAAATTATTTTTCCTCTCTCCAATTGCTTGGGCAACCTCCTTGAAAATCAATTGACTGTAGATGTAAGGATTTATTTCTGGAGGCTCCTGGGTGGCTCAGTTGGTTAAACACCCTGCTGTTGATATTGGCTCAGGTCCTGATCTTGCCGTCATGAGATCAGTTGTGAGATGGAGTCCTGCGTTGGGCTTCAGGTGGAGGGTGGAGCCTGCTTGGGATTCTCTCTTTCCCTCTCTCTCTCTCTGCTCCTCCCCCACCTTCTCTCTGTCTCTTAAAATACATAAATAAACTTAAAAAAGGATTTATTTCTCATTCTCAATTCTATTCTGTTGCTCTATATATATGTCCTAGTGCCAATAACCACACTACCTTGCTTACTGTACCTTGTACTATTTTGTAATTGATAAGTGTGAATTTTCCAACTTCATTCTTCTATTTTAGGATTATTTTGGCTATTCTGGGTCTCTTGAATTTTCATATGAATTTTAGGATCAGCTTGTCAATTTTTGCAAATAAGTCAGCTAGAATCTCAAAAGGGGTTGCACTGGATTTGTGGATCAATTGGATGAGACTTGCCCTATCCAACAATGTTGTCATTTGATCAATGAACATGAGATGTCTTTCCATTTAATAGGTCTTCTTTAGTTTCTTTCAGCAGTATTTTATAACTTTCAGGGTATATACTTTGAACTTTCTATGTTAATTTTTATTTCTAAGTGTTTTATTCCTTTTGATGCTATTATAAATGGAATAATTTTCTTTTTTTAAAGTTTATTTATTTTGAGAGAGAGAGAGAGAGCATGTGAGCAGGAAAGGGGCAGAGAGAGGGTGAGAGAGGGGGGGTGGGGAGAGAGGGCTCTGCCCTGTCAGAACAAAACATGACACAGGGCTCAAATTGAGCTGTGAGATCATGACCTGAGCAGAAACCAAAAGTTGGACGCTTAACTGACTGAGCCACCCAGGCGCCCCAATGGAATCATTTTCTTAATTTCATTTTCGGATTGGTCATTGCAAGTGTATAGAAATACAATTGACTTTTATATAGTGATATTCTATCTTATAACCTTGCTGAACTCATTTTTTAGTTTGAATAGTTTTTTGGCGGATTCGTTAGGATTTTCTATGTATAAGATTGTGTCATCTGCAAATATAGTTTTACTTCTTCCTTTCCTATCTGAATGCCTTTATTTCTTTTCTTGTCTATTTGCCTAATTCACTGCAGTACAATGTTTAATACAAGTGGTGAGAATGGACATCCTTGTCTTGTTCCTAGTCTTAGGGAGAAAGCATTCAGTCTTTTACCATTAAGTCTGATGTTAGCTGTGGGTTTTTCATAGATGCCCTTTATCAGCTTGAGAAAGTTTCTATTCTTAGTTTGTGGAGTGTTTTTTAATTAATGAAATGGTGTTGGATTTTGTCAAATGCTTTTCTGTATCTTTGCATCTATATTTCTGTTTTTAATTTTTTTTATTTTTTTTAATGTTTATTTATTTTTGAGAGAGAGACAGACAGACAAAGCATGAGCGGGGGAAGGGCAGAGAAAGAGGGAGACACAGAATTCGAAGCAGGCTCCAGGCTCTGAGTTGTCAGCACAGAGCCCGATGTGGGGCTCAGTCTCATGAACCATGAGATCAGGACCTGAGCCAAAATCAAGAGTAGGAGGCTTAACCGACTGAGCCACCCAGGCACCCCTTGATTCTTCTTTTAATTATCTGTAGAATTCACCAGTGAAGCCATCTGTACCTGAGATTTTTCTGTGGATAGTTTCAAAATTACTAATTGTTTTAAAACAATTATTTTTTATTTTGTTGTCATTCAAGTGTGGTAAAGCTATTAGATGAGGAGATAATTGCTGTTGAGAAGATAGTTTGTTACTCGAAGTTCCCAAGGTCTTACACACATGGGGAAACAACATCATCAGTGAGGAGGCAAGGAGATCAAGGGGAAGGAACACATTGGCAAGGACTTTTTTTATGGTTTTCATGGAAAGCAGTGTCATCAGGTTTAGGATGGTTAATTCAATGGTTTCAGCAGGCTCTAGGGCATAGTGATTTTTCCTGGTTGCCTGGCACTTGGAGCTGGGATGATTAGGGCAGTGGAATAGTGGCCCAGAGGATAAGAGCCCATTAACAGAGATGGTGGGGGCTGGGGTGGGGGGTGGGCTTTGGATGTGTTAGTTTACATATGAAAGGTATACTCACAGGTGAGTAGGTTACTACCTATGGGAATTGGCTAATCTGGAAGGGGCAGTCTCTCAGGTTCCACAAGACTTCAGATATCAACGCATCAGAAATACAGAAAATAAAAATGCATGATTAATACACAAATTCAATCTCTTTATTTATTATAGGACTCTTTAGATTTTCCATTTCTTGTTGAGTCACTTTGGGTAGTTTTTGTTTGTAGAAATGTGTTTGTTTCATCTATGTTATTTAATTTGTTGGCATTCAGTTGTGCATAGTATTTTCTTACAGTCCTTTTTGTTTCTCTAATGTTGGTAACAATGTCCCTTTTCTCACTTCTAATTTTAGTAATTCAAGCCTTCTCTTTTTCCGTGGTAAGTCTAGCTAAATATTAGTCAATGTGGTTTATCTTTTCAAAGAATCAACTTTTGGTTTTGTTGATTTTTCTCTGTTTTTCTATTCTCTATCTCATTAATTTCCACTATAATTGTAATTATTTCCCTCCTTCTACTTGGTTTGGATTTAGTTTGCTTTTCTTTTTCCAATGTCTTAAGGTGTAAGTTTGGGTTACAGCTTTGAGATGTTTTCTCCCCTTTCCAGTATGGGTGTTTATAGCTATAAATTCCCTTGAAAACACTGCTTTAGCTACATCCCATAAATGTTGGTATGTAAGACTTTCATTTTCATTCTTCTGAAAATATTTTTAAATTTCCCTTGTGATTTCTTCTTTGAGTTGTTATTTAGAAATATGTTGTTCAATTTCCACATATTTGTGAATTTTCCTAAAATTCTGTTATTCTTTCTGTTATGGATTTCTATTTTTATTCCACTATGGTCAGAGAACATATTTTGTATGATTCCAATCCTCTTTACATTTATTTAGACTAATATATACCCTGGAGAATGTTTCATAGTGCACTTGAAAAGAATGTGTATTCTACTGTTGTTGAATGGAGTGTTCTATAGATGTTAGGTATAGTCGGTTTACAGTGCCGTTCAAGTCTTCCATTTCCTTGTTGATCCTCTGCCTAGTTCTATCAATTTTTGAAAGAAGGGTATTGACATCTCCAGCCATTAGTATTGAATTGTCTATTTCTTCCTTCAATTCTGTCAGTTTTTGTTTCGTGTGTTTTGGGGCTCTGTTGTTAAGCGTACAGATATATTTATAATTATTGTATTTTCCTGCTGAGTTTATAGTCATTATAATACATCCGTCTTTATCTCTAGTAATACTTATTTTGGTTTTAAAATTGATTTTGTCTGATATTAGTATAGCCACTCCAGCTTTCTTATGGTTGCCATTTGCCTGATGCAACTTTTTTTATCCTTTTACTTTCAGCCTATTTGTATCTTTGAATCTAAATTGTGTCTCTTATATACAGCATGTATTTGGTTCTTATTTTTTTGATTCTGTCTGACAATCTCTTCCTTTTGATTGGATTGTTTGATCTATTCACATTTACCATTATTATTGAAATAGTTGGATTTATGTCTGCCATTTTCCTTCCCCCCACCCCAACTCATGTCTTTTTTGTTCCTTTAGTCTCCTTTGCTGTTTCTTTTGCATTAAGTGGCTATTTTTTAGTATAACATTTTAATTCCTCAAATGATTTTTCTCACTACATTTTTTGCGTTATTTTCTTAGTTGTTGCTCTAGGCCTTACCATATCCACTTTAGCTTATTGGAATTGACTTAAGATTTATACAAATTTAATTACAATGACATATAGAAAATTTTCTCCTACATAGTTTTATTCCCTCTTCCCCCTTCTTGTGCTGTTATATATATCCTTTCTTCTCTCAATTTCTTTAAAAGACATAAAATTATATAAAATAATAGTAATAATGACGGATTGTTGGGTATATACCATATATAGGTTATATATATAATATATACATATACATATTATGTAGTATACATTTATACTACAAGTATGTATTAGTTTGTTTATATTTGTTTGTTATATTAGCCTTCTTATTTATTCTGTCTAGTTCTCTCCATTGTTACTGTGTATGTGCATTACCATCTAGTGTCATTTCCTTACTCCAGTACAGCTTTGTTCCTTCGATGTGCTGTTACTCTCAAATATATTATGTTCCTATATGTTGTGGGCCCAAGGATTATATATAAACTGTTTTATATAATTGCTATTAAAATAAGTTAAGAAAAGAAATATACATTTTATGCATTTAGCCTTTCTCTTATAATTACCTACATAATTACCTTCCCGGGTTTTCTATGTATTTTGTGTCTGGAGTCAAACTACTCTCCAGACTTACTTGCGTTCAGCTTGAACAACTTTCTTTGGTGTTTCCTGAAAGGTGAGTCTGTATCTTTTGCATTGAATCTTTGTTGTTGTCGCTGCTGTTGTTTTCACTTGATAATGTACCATGACATTTCCTATCAACTCTTCCTCAGAAAACATGACTTATTATGCCTACATGATATTTCATGGCTAACATGTATCTAACTATTCTTCTAAGGGGTTTATTTTCAACTTTTCACTGTTACAAATCATGCTATCATTAACATCTTTGCATGTATGTTAATGTATGTATGTATGTATCCTAAAGGACACCTTCATTTTTAAAGTAGGCAATTCATCTGAGAATATGCTTATACCTGAAACCATTCAGTAACACGAAGTCCCCTTCATAGGGCATCCACATCTCCTTCTAGACATAAGCACTCTTATCAGCTTAGTGTGTACACTTTTTAATGTATTTGTCTGTGCATTTTCACACACACACTCAGACACACACACACGCGCACACACACACACCCACACACACACATGTTTTTTGTTTATTTTGATGCTGGTTTTAGTTTTACATCGGGGGGATCATCCTGTATGTCCTATTGTTCATCTTGTTTTCTTTACCATGTAACATATGTCTAAGGGATATTTCCATTTAATAATTTGAATTCATTCTTTTTTTTTTAACTGTCACATAGAATTTCAGAGTCATTTAACAAACATTTGTTGAGTTCCTGCTGTGTGGCAGGCCCTGGGGATTCAGAGACTATGTTCTCATGGAGCTTCACTGTGACAGTATGAATGTACCAAAATTAGTATTCCATTTTGATGAATGTGTAGATATTCTCCTAAAGACAGATGTTTAGAAGAGGAATTACTTAGTCAAAATATATGAAAATTTAAAAGTCTCTTGACATGCAGTGTGAAATTGCTTTCCAGGAAGTGGGACCAGTTTATATTCCCAAGGGGAGTGTATGAGCGTAGTAGCTTGCTTATTTAGTAGATGGAAAATTTCTGTTTTAATTTACATTTTTTATATTGCTACTGAGATAGAATATTTTTCATGTTTATTAGCCAATTGTATATTCTTTGTGTATTAAGAATTTTTTTGCCCAACTCTTAGTAAGGCTTATTTTCCTGTTTATATAACCATTTAATACACTGTGGATATTTTTCTTTTGTACTTTTTGTTGCAAATATTCTTTCCCACTTGTTTTTGGTATCTAATTTTTCTTTTCTTTTTCTTTTTCTTATTTATTTTGAGAGAGAGATAGAGAACAAGCAGGGGAAGGGCAGAGAAGGAGGGAGGCAGAATCCCAAGCATGCTCCGTATCATCAGCACACAGCCCAGTGTGGGGCTGGAACCCATGAACTGCGAGATCGTGACCTGACTGGAACTCAGGAGGTGGACGCTTAACTGACTGAGCCACCCAGGTGCCCCGGTACCTAATTTTTCTAATGTCTCTTTGTTGGACAAAATGATTTTATTTTTTAAAGGTTTTATTTTAATGAAGTCAACGCATTCATTTTTCCCTCTTTTGATATTTCTTTTACTGCATTTATACTTACCGTAAATTAAAGATAAGATAGATAGGATAAATTAAGGTAAATAATCAGACATTTATTTAGCTATTTGGTTTCGTTTTTAACATTAAACTTTTAAAAAAAAATTTTTTTTTTTCAACGTTTATTTATTTTTTTTTGGGACAGAGAGAGACAGAGCATGAACGGGGGAGGGGCAGAGAGAGAGGGAGACACAGAATCGGAAACAGGCTCCAGGCTCTGAGCCATCAGCCCAGAGCATGACGCGGGGCTCGAACTCACGGACCGCGAGATCGTGACCTGGCTGAAGTCGGACGCTTAACCGACTGCGCCACCCAGGCGCCCCAACATTAAACTTTTTAATCCACCTGAAGAAAGTATTTTAGGGAGTGAAGAAGGATTTAACTTTATTATTTTTCCCCCAAATTATTCTCCTACAAGTTACCAAATGGCTTTCTTTGCTCATTGTATCCAATGTCACAGAACTCTGTTCGCATTCATCCATGTGAGACCCATCTCTTGATTTATGTTTTTACTTCCATCACTGATTCTACTCTCATTTCTTATGCATCGACATTCACCTTAGTATGGTTGATGTAGGTCTTCAAATAACATACGCACCCTTATAAGATATGTATTGTTTGTTGTGTGTGCTTAAAATGCACACTCAGTGTAAAATCCCACAGATCGTTCTGCCTATTTTGTTCATCTTTTCAAGTAATTTGTTGTTGGTTATTAGTCTTCTCTATTTTCTTTCTATCTATCCTTACCTTCATTACTTCTTTCCCTCTTATTTCACTGAGCTTATTCATTTTTTTTTTCTAAATTCACAGATTAAGAAGAGTTTAGCTCATTTTCCTTCAATTTCTCATTTTCTAATAAATGTATGCAAAGCTCTAAATTCTCTTCTTGGTACTTTCTTGATATTTCTTTCCTGTAGCATTTCTGATGTTTTCAATTCTAAGCATTTTTTAAATTAATTTTTTAAATATTTTAGTTAGTTAACATATAGTACAATATTGGTTTCAGAAGTAGAATTCAGTGATTCATCACTCACATACAAGGCCCAGTGCTCATCACAAGTGCCCTCCTTAATACATGTCACCCATCTAGCCCATCCCCCAACCACCTCCCCTCCATCAGCCCTCAGTTTGTTCTCTGTCATTAAGAGTCTCCTGTGGCTTATTTCCCTTTCTTCTCTTTTTTGTCCCCCCTTCCCATATGTTCATCTATTTTGTTTCTTAAATTCCACGTATGTGAAATCATATATTTGATTTTCTCTGATTGACTTATTGTTGCTTAGCATAATGCATTCTGTCTCCATCCACATTGTTGCAAATGACAAGATTTCATTCTTTTTGATGGCTGAGTAATATTCCATTATATATACATACAACATCTTCTTCATCCATTCATCAGTTGATGGATATTTGGGCTCTCTCCATAGTTTGGCTATTGTTGATAATGTTGCTATAAACATTGGGGTACGTGTATCCCTTTGAATCTGTAATTTTGTATCTTTTGGGTAAATGCCTAATTGTGCAGTTGCTGGATTGCAAGGTAGTTCTATTTTTAGTTTTTGAGGACACTCCGTACTGTTTTCCAGAGTGGCTGCATCAGTTTGCATTCCCACCAACAGTGCAAGAGGGTTTCCCTTTCTCTGCATCCTCACCAACATCTGTTGTTGCTCGAGTTGTTAATTTTAGCCATTCTGACAGGTGTGAAGTGGTATCTCAGTGTGGTTTTGATTTGTACTTCCCAGATGATGAGTGATGTGGAACATCTTTTCATATGTCTGTTAGCCATCTGGATGTCTTCTTTGGAAAAGTGTCTATTCATATCTTCTGCCCTTTTCTTAACTGAGTTGTTTGTTTTTTTGGGTGTCGAGTTTGATAAGTTCTTTATAGATTTTGGATACTAACCCTTTATCTGATATGTCATTTGCAGATATCTTCTCCCATTCCGTAGGCTGCCTTTCAGTTTTGTTGATTGTTTCCTTCACTGTGCAAAAGCTTTTTATCTTGATGAGGTCCCAATAGTTCATGTTTGCTTTTGTTTCCCTTGTCTTGTGTCTAGATGTGTCTAGAAAGAAGTTCCTCTGGCCAAGGTCAAAGAGGTTGCTACCTGTTTTCTCCTCTAGGATTTTGATGGCTTCCTGTCTTACATTTAGGTCTTTCATCCATTTTGAATTTATTTTTGTGTACGGTGTAAGAAAGTGGTCCAAGTTCATTCTTCTGCATGTCGCTGTCCAGTTTTCCCAGCACCATTTGTTGAAGAAACTGTCTTTTTTCCATTGGATATTCTTTCCTGCTTTTTCAAAGATGGGTTGACCATATGGTTGTGGGTCCATTTCTCAGTTTTCTATTCTGTTCCCTTGATCTATTTTTGTGTCTGTTTTTGTGCCAGCACCATACTGTCTTGATGACTACAGCTTTGTAATATAGCTTGAAATCCAGAATTGTGATGCCTCCAGCTTGGTTTTTCTTTTTCAGGATTGCTTTGGCTATTCAGGTCTTTTGAGGTTCAATACAGAGAGGGAGAGAGAGAAAATCCCAAGCAGGCTCCATGCTGTGCAGAGCCCAGTGCAGGACTCAACCCCATGAACAATTAGATCATGACTTGAGCCAAAATCAAGAGTTGGATACTTAACCAACTGAGCCACAAAGGTGACCCTAAGCATTTTTAAATTCTCCTTACAATTTCTGCTTTAACCTAAGAATTAGTTTAGTAGAATATATTTTAGTTTTCAGACATAAAGAATAACTTTAAATATCCTTTTGTTATTATTTATTAGAACATGATTGGTAAGACAGCAACTGTACTTTATTAAGGTGGCCTTTGTGATTACTTTTTGTGAGTGTTCTATGTTTGCTTGGAAAGAATGTATATTCTCTGCTCGGTGCATGTTTGCTTATTAGTTGGTTTTTCAAACAATCCATATATTTGTGTATGTGTGTGCCTGTTGGGTTTTGTGGAGGGAGGTGGTGTTTGCTTGATCACAGAGCTTCTGACAAGCATATATTAAATATACCAACAACATTCATAGCTCTGTTTCTCCCCATAGTTCTGCCAGCTGTTGTTTTATTTAGTGAAGAGAGGTCCACAGTCATCTTGTTGTTCTTTTAACATTTTTTGGGGGGGATGGGGAATGATTGTTTAAAAGATTTTTTTGTTTTTAAGTAATCTCTACACCCAGTGGGGGGCTCAAACTCACAACCCCAAGATCAAGAGTTGCATGCTTTACTGACTGAGCCATCCAGTTGCCCCCTTAGCCATTATCTTGTATTGAACTCCGTTCCTTCTCTCATGCATAATGTCCCTCTTTATCCCTTGTGCTTTTGGTCTTGAACTCCATCTTGTCTGGCAATGAATATTTCCAAATTATTTATTTCCTTTATCATGGTAGCAGCCTTCTGTATTTCTCTTTCAAGAGTTGTTTTTTGTTTTTGTTTTTGTTTTTTTCAAACAGAGCCACAGGATGGTAAACTTTCTGGGTCTTTTTTTTCTTTTTTATTGTATGCTCACATAGAAAAGATACTTTAGCTGGGTTATAAGTTTCAGCATAATACATCCAGGTGTTGTCTTTCCCTTAGTTTTGTTTGGCTTTCTGTAAGGTCTTTTGATCTAAAACAGCTTTCCTCTCTCTGGTAAATTCTGTTACCCTTTCAAACACTTCCTCCCCTCTGTTTGTTTTTTCTCTTTCTGGGATTCCCATTATAACACATGTTGACATTTCTATGTCTATTCTCCTGTCTCTTAATTTTTCTTATACATTTTTCATCATCCTATCCCTTCTGTGTATCTATATGGTAGAGTTCCTCCAACTTGGTCTCCCAGCTCAGCAACTTGTTCTTTGGGTGTAGTTCTCAAGTTATTAATCTCATTTATTGAGTTATTTCAACAAAGCAAATTAGGTATTCAACCTGGTGCTTTATTCTGTTAGTTCTGATGTCATCTTACCAATATTGTCTCTTACGTGTTTGAAAATTTTGATGCTCATTTAGCATTATTTAACTACTCCATTAACTGTTTCTTCTCTTTTTGTTGTCTTTTTTTTTTTTTTTTTTTTTTAAATAGTAATGCTCCTCTCTTTGGGTTTCTGTTCCCCTGGGAAATCAACTTCAGTATTTGACAATATGCACTTGTACTGGGGAACTGTCAGGTCTTGGGGTGTGGTGGGGTCAGGTCCTGGGAGGCAGAGGGTCTCCTGCCCCAGGATGGAGAGTTCCTTGCCTCCCACTCTCAGCCCCATAGTATGGGCTTGAGCCATCTTTGCTGTCTCATGTTCATCACACATAGGGCAAGTCACCTGTCCCTTAGGGAACCTCCATCACTTCTGCCCTACATTTGAGCTTTTTCCAAGAGTTTTTCTCTCTTAAGGGTGGGCATGAGAGCAGGATGAAGTACCTTGTGCTGGCCAGTCCACCTGCACCTGTTGTTTTCTTCTCACCCACCCAGCTCCAGGGCCGCCTGCCAATGTGTTACCCTGCCTACGCTGGCACTGTGGGGCTGGTGCCATTGTTTTTCTGCTTCTCTAGAGGCAGGTGAAAATCAACCCCAGGGTATTGTGAGAGAGGGAGAAAAACATAGCTCCCAAAGAATCCTCTCTTCTTCCAACTGTCCTCATTCCCCAAAAGTTTCTCGCAGGGTTCACACAGGTCTCATAGAGCTGCATGCGCTCCTCGTGTTCTGGGTGTTCCAAACTCATCTCCTGCTGCTCACCAGACCCTGTTCCCCAGGCCCTTCTGGTTCCTTGAGGCCTCAGACACACTCCCTCCAAGAGTCTTTGTGCTTTTGCATTTTGCTCCTCTGCTTGGAGGAGTCTTCTGCCTTCAGGGCTTTCTTCCTTGCCTCCTTCATTCTCTGCTCAGTGAGAGCATCTCTGGGCATGCCCCACGAACACTGTTCTGGTAGTTAGCCATCTTGCTAGGATCCAGTTAGCTCCAGACAACACAAAGTGTCAACTCGTTAAATTGTCCCCTCCACTAATCCCACTGAGATTTTGATTAGGATGGAGGGACTTAGGTATTGTTTGGAGTTGCAGCAAACATGAATTTGAACAGAATTAGCCATTTTACATTACACAAGACTCTCACTGATGGAACGTGCTAAGTGTGTTAGTTTTCCAGGGCTGCTGAACCCAAGTACTGCAAATAGGATGACTTAAAACAACAGAATCTTATTCTCTCACAGTTCTGGAGGCCAGACATCTGCAATCAAAGTACTGGCAGGGCCTTGGTCCCTCTAAAAGGCTCGAGGGAAGATTGTCTCTTTCCAGCTTCTAGTGGTTGCCTATAATCCTTGGTGTTCCTTGGCTTGTAGCTGTTTTGCTCCAAACTCTGTCTCCATCACAGCCATCTTCCCTTTGTATGTGTTTGTGTTTAAATTTCCTTCTTATAATGACCACAGCCATTGGATCAGGGCCCACCTAATCAGGTATGATCTCATTTTAGCAAAGACTTATCTTCAAATAAGGTTACATTTACAGGTTTCTGGTGGGCATGCATTTGGGAGTACAGACTAGAGGCAGTGTTCAACCCAGCATAACAAGTCTTTCAGTTTTCATGTCTTTGTGCCTGCTGGGAACAGGATACCTGCATATATTTTTTTAGCCATTGTAGTTTTGAACTGGTAATTACTACAAAAGGAATGCTTTTTGCATAGTGGAAGTAGAAAACCCCACCAGATTTCTGCTGAGCAATCCTGTTAGTGGACTTGAAATTCCTCCCAGTGGAATCTGTAATCGGTTGCTAATAAAGACAGGTCCAGTATCTCTACCCTGTAGGGGATTTGTTCTTTTGTCCTCCTCTGTTAGATTATTTGTATTATTTGACCAGATAAATGCTCTTCTAAATTGGTGCACCAAAGTGATTTTCTGTGCTTACCAGAAAGGAAAAGTAAATTAACTTTGATGTGAGCTAATAAGAGGGTTCAGCATTAGGTGGGGCAGACAGTGGAGTGTGAAACTGACGCTGTGGAGGACAAAGGGGGCAACAGTAGGAAGAGGGATTCTGAGAGAAGGGGTCGTCTTCATCTCAGTTACCATAGCCATTCATCCTGCCCCCATGCAGAGAGAGTAGCTGGATGTGGACAGTAGTGGCGAAAACACGTGCTTGACTCTGACACTTAGCTATTGACCGCTGGGCAAGCATCTCATTGTCACTGAGCCTCAGAGTTCTTGTCTGAAAAATGGGGCCATGATACCTCAGAATGTTGTTGTTAGAAGTTGATGAGATAACATACATAAAGAGGGTTTCAAGCACCATGCCTGGTCCATAATAGGTGTTTAATAAATGTTAGTTCCTTCCCCAAAACCCTTCTCGATCACTTCTGTTTCCATTGGAAAGTTAAAAACACGGGACAAGGGAATGCTTGTTATAATTTTCAGGGAATGTGAATGTCTTGACATTCCATTTACAATTCTTTTCCTACTTATAAAGCACTCAATATTTCTTTAAGTTATTGCAAGCTAGGAACACAACCTTGAATAAAGCTGAGGCATGGGTATCCGAAATTCATGGAAAACCAGTCAAGGAAAAGATACCTTACTCTTTTACCCTGCTCCTCTGCACTGCACCCCAAGCCTTTGCCTTTCCCAACCTGTCTCATTTTGTCACATGCCCTGGTCCTATAATGCAAGCAGGGGGCAGGTAGAGGTAGTCCCCTTCATATAGAAACACTTGTGGCTTCTATTCCAAGCATTACGTGGTGCATTTTCCTCTTGTTCTTTTACCTGTGTTTTGCATGTTTGTAAAACAGCTGCTGTTGTTAGTGCTTCCCAGCCTCCTTGTGAACACTGGGGACTATTTTGCTATCAAAGTCTTTGCAGCTGGCTCCTTGGTGGTATTTGTAATTCATTCCGCAAAATGTAATAGCCTCTGGTTTTTCATGTGCATAACATTTCTTGTCTTAGAGATAATTATGAGTAATAGTTGAGACTGGTTGGGCCATCTAAACCCTTTTTCACATGTCTTGAAGGGGCACCCAGAATTCTGAATTTTTTTTTAAGTTTACTTATTTATTTTAGGAGGGAGAGAGGGAGAGAGAGGGAGAGAGAAAGAGAGAATCTCAAGCAGACTCCATGCTGTCAGCGTGGAGCCCAACGTGGAGCTTGATGTCACGACTGTGGGATCATGACCTGAGCCAAAATTGAGAGTGGGACACTTAAGTGACTGAGCCACCGAGGCACCCCCAGAATTCTGATTTTTGAGGCTGATAGAAGCTGACTATTTAATTCATTTCTGTTTAGAGTTATGACTTTTCTCAAAGGTCTATTATTTATCCTACTTATAAGCACTGATGTACCCTTGAAGTTTGTGTGATTTAACCTTCTGATTTGTAAGGGTGTTTGCCAAGTTTTCTCCTTTTTACAATTTCTTTGTGAATAATGCCTAAAGAGTTTTGGACTTTTGAATGGGTACCAGACTTATCAATTTCATGGACCAACAAAAGAGAAAAAAGTTGAGAACTGAAATCCTCTGCCAACATTTTATTTTGCCGGGAGTACACCTTTTTAAAAATACCATTTTCTATTATTATCACTTCATAAAAGGACATTTTAACATCAAAGCAAGCAAGGAAGTAATCTTGCAATAAAGGACGGTCCTTTAAATGGAATGCATTTAAAAAGGAATACTTGCTACATTGTCCTTTTTCTCTTTTTGCCTGGGACCAGTGAAAATCTCTACAAAGACACATGAGAACGGCTACCTTAAGAGCCCTATCCATTCCCTCTTACCAATTTGCTTTGAGCACTTTCTGTTATCCTTATTTTGTCAAGGTTGTTCCCACCTGGCACTTTCCCCTCTCACTCAGCGGCAGTTCAAACGCCTTTCCCCCTGGCAGAGGCTTCGCTGCCACACCGGAGAGCCTTGATCATCAATTCTGTTAGGCTGGATGTCAAAGGAGCTGGTGGCGGAGAAAGCCCAGCAGAGGCGGCAGCTGTTAGCTCGGAGGAAACCAGGCAGCTGTTCGCTGTCGTTCCAGAGCTATCTCATCATTCATTGTGCACCAAGATGGATTTATAGCTCTCCCGCATCCTTGTTCTTCTCACCCAGGCTGGGGGAACGGATGCCTTTCATCTTGGTGCCACGACTCAAGGACTTTGCATTTGTCTTGCTTTCCTTCAGGGCTTTCTTTAAGTGTTTCTTCACGGTCATGGTCTGGACTGTGTTCCGGCACCGAACGCAAAATGTGGGTCTCCATACGGCAACGGCTCCTACCCTTTCGGCTCTGATCAGATTTTCTTTCTGAATTCCCAGCACAGCCTCTGCAAAATTGGAAAGCAAGTGGAGTGCCTGCTCTTCCTGGACGTTCTACAGGAAAGTCCTTCTGTTTCATCCTTATCTACCCTTCCCCCTGAGATCTGGTGGCTTTGTACCATCTTTCACTCTCCCTCCGGAGTTATTGTCAGCGTTCTCACTAGTCTCATAAAAACCACTCACAGTAAGGAGTCAGGAGTGTAATTCCCATCCTCCCAGAGGTTCTTCCTCACAATGAAGTGAAGAGAGAGCTCAGCTTTGGAGTCTGAAGACCTTAATTCCAGTCCTGACGGGACATGTTGGTATGGGACTTGGGCAATTGATACAATTTCTCTGAGACTCTGTTTCTTCGTCAAGAAAATGAGAATGGTAATAATATTTATCCCACAGGCTTGATGTGAGATTTAATTGAGATTGTGAGTGGTTGAACTGCTTTACGATCTGAAAAGTGTTTTGATTATTCGTTAGTGTTTTCCTTGGGTTGTTAATAGTAGAAGTCAACTGAGTGAGCATCAGTAAGATACTGGATTTGACTAATGAAGCCTCATATATGAGGCAAGATTGAGGGGCTATGGGAAACCAAGAGGTTCTCTTTCTCTCCATATGCAGCAGATCCTTCCAGTGCTGACCAATATCTGGTTCCGCTCTCGTTCATAGACACAAAGTGAAGTTCTATTTCCTTGCCCTCCTCGTGTCTAGATGGAGCTACACGACTGAGTTCTGGCCAATAGATTGTGGGAAGAAGTGATATATGCCTCTTCGAGACCTGCTTACAAAATATCCCGTGTGATTTTTCATGTTCTCTCTCTTCAGTACTGGATGGGAGGGGATGATGCTGGGGGGATCTTGAAACCACCAGATTGTGGAGATGGAATGAAAGAGCCTGAGTCCCTGAATCACCTCTTGGAGAGAGCTGCACCAGAGAACTGCCCAGCCAACAACATTAACATTGGATTTTGTGTGAGCAAGAAATAAACTTGCATTGTGTTAAGCCACGGAGACTTGGGGTTGTTTCTTATAGTGGTCTACCCAAATGCACCATACCTTGAGTCTGCTTTTGCCTGCCCCCTTCATCTTCTGTCTGTCTGCTGCATACCAGCTTCCTCTGCCTTCTTATTCAGCATGAGGGAAAGTGGCCACCAACCATAGCAACCAAGGTGACCTCTCTTCCATTCAAGAGAACAGCTTGATTGCAACTAAAAACATTTATTTCAGGGGTGCCTGTGTGGCTCAGTTGGTTAGGCATCCGACTTCAGCTCAGGTCACGCGTGATCTTGCGGTTCATGAGTTCAAGCCCCGCGTCAGGCTCTGTGCCGACAGCTCAGAGCCTGAAGCCTGCTTCGGATTCTGTGTCTCTCTCTCTCTCTCTGCCCCTCCCCTGCTTGCATGCTCTCTCTCTCAAAAATAAATAAAAACATTTAAAAAAATTTTAAAAATTGTATTTCGTATTTCACATTCCTTTCAGAGAACTGGGTTAATTCCAGCTCATGATAGGTGTCAGTCTCTGAACCATCACTCTATGACATCTGTGGGATAAGGAAGAGGGGGACATTCCAGAAAGGTGGTGCTTGGCTGCCAGCTCAAAACATATTTACCCAGTACCCCATACTTGCTGCTGACGTTTTATGAAAAGGAACGTGGGCAGAGTGCAGACACGCTTTTCTTTCTTCTATACCTCTGGAGAATGAATCTCTAAGGATGGCTTTGGCTTCTTAGTCATCAGGTAATTATTTACTTCTTGGGTTTGGGTAGCCTTTCCCAACTGCCCTTAAACGGCACGATGCAACAATACTGCCCTTCCAGGGTTGTGAGGCACTGGTGTAGGAGTTGCAGGTTCTGGCCTGTGGGCCACACCGGACATGGTGATCACACTGACGTCTGCAATAGGTGATGGGTGGGGATTATTATCTTGTGCATTGGACTTCAAGTGTGATGCAGGAAAGTCCAGAAAGGGACCTTAGGATGGTGCTGCAGCAAATGGTAGATAGATAGGAGTTTGACTCCCCCAAAAGCACGGAGGAAATATCACAAAACAAAAAAGTGGCCACGTAAATGTCTGCTTTTCCACGTAAGTAATTTTCTGTGTCTTTGTCACATCCCACTGCCTGAAAGATAAGTTAAGATTCAGAGCATGGCCCATCTTGCAAGGGCCTTTGTGAGAGCCACTCCCCAGTGTGATCTGCCACGAGGTCCTATCACACACTCTATTTACCAGCCTCTAACCAGGTTAAACCATGAGTGTTTCCCTGAAAGGGCTATGTTCCCCAAAGGCTCAGTTTTCAAGGTGTACTTTCCCCCCCGCCTGAAATAACCCTTCCTCCTTATGAGCAAATAATCCTGGCTAATTTCAAAACTCAGCTCCAGCACACTTACAGTTAGGGTTAGGCTGTGTCTCCTTTACGCTCTGTCACAACACCTACCCATGATGCTTTGGTTTTGTAAACAACATTTTTTTCCCTCTAATTGCAGTAACCAAAAAAATATTAATGCTACAAACTTTGGAAGTCCAAATAGGCACAAAAAAGAAAATAGGGGCGCCTGGGTGGCTCAGTCGGTTAAGCGTCCAACTCTTAATTTTGGCTCAGGTCATGATCTCATCATTGTGAGATTGAGCCCTGCGGTAGGTTCTGTGCTGAGTGTGGAGCCTGCTTAAGATTCTCTCTCCCGGGGCGCCTGGGTGGCGCAGTCGGTTAAGCGTCCGACTTCAGCCAGGTCACGATCTCGCGGTCCGTGAGTTCGAGCCCCGCGTCGGGCTCTGGGCTGATGGCTCAGAGCCTGGAGCCTGTTTCCCATTCTGTGTCTCCCTCTCTCTCTGCCCCTCCCCCATTCATGCTCTGTCTCTCTCTGTCCCAAAAATAAATAAAAGTTGAAAAAAAAAATATTATAAAAAAAAAAAAAAAAAAAGATTCTCTCTCCCTCCCTCTTGCTCTGCCCTCCTCTGCTCCTACTCTCTCTCTCTGTCTCAAAACAAACAAACAAAAAAGAGAGAAAATAAAAATCTCCCATCATCGCACCCTCCAGGAGGTATATATGTACAACATATATACACACACACATCATGTACATATACAGATAATTTCCCCAAAATTTTCATTTTGTACTTATTCTCTTGACAACACGTCACAAGGAATTTCTTATACATGTACAATACAATTAAAAAATTTTTAATGTTTTATTATTTTTGAGAGAGAGAGAGAGAGAGACTGAGTATGAGCGGGGAGGGGCAGAAAGAGAGAGAGAGACACAGAATCCAAAGCAGGCTCCAGGCTCTGAGCTGTCATCACAGAGCCCGAGGCAGGGCTCTAACTTGTGAACTGAGAGATCATGACCTGAGCCGAGGTTGGACGCTTAACCAACTGAGCCACCCAGGCACCCCAATCTATAATACAATTTTAATGTTTATTTTATTTTTGAGAGAGACAGAGACAGAATGCAAGTGGGTTAGGGGCCGAGAGAGAGGGAGACAAAGAATTGGAAGCAGGCTCCAGGCTCTGAGCTGTCAGCACAGAGCCCGATGCAGGGCTCGAACTCACGAGCCATGAGGTCATGACCTGAGCCGAAGTCAGATGCTCAACCGACTGAGCCACCCAGGCGCCCCTATAATACAATTAAAAAAAAAATATGTAATACCTTATGGATGGACGTCCCATACTTTATTTAACAAAATGGACTGTCAGATGTTTATGACTATTTCTCCCCCCCCGCTCCAATTTTAAACATTCTTTATTCAGAGCAATGTAATATTAGCAGTTCTTTCCCAACCAATTGACCCTCAGTGGGGTAATCCTTGGAGAAAATAGAGCACCATGTATATTATGCCAGTTTTCTACTGTTTATGACCGTTTCTAATTCTCATTGTAGTAAATAATTCTGGGATGAGTGGCCTTGGATGTCAATCATTGCATACTTCTGATTGTTTCTTAAGGATGAAGACCTAGAAATACAGTTGCTGAGTTCAGGGGTGTGCAAACAAGATCCAAAGGAAAGAAAGCAACAAATTTTACTGTCTTGGGTCCCTTTCACAGAAAGAGGAAAACCTTGGGGCGCCTGGATGGCTTAGTCGGTTTAGCGACCAACTCTTGGTTTCAGCTCAGGTCATGATCCCACAGTTCTGGGATCAAGCCCAGAGTCAGGCTCTGTGCTGATAGCATGGAACCTGCTTAGGATTCTCTCTCTCCCTCTCTCTCTGCCCCACTCCCTGCTTGTGCTTGCTCTCTCTCTCTCTCTCTCAAACTAAATGAATAAACTTAAAAAAAAAAAAAAAAAGAAAGAAAGGGGAAGAGGAAAACCTTCCCAGGAACCTCCTCTTCCCAGAAAATTTCCCCTTAGGTCTGACAGACAGAATTGCATCATATGCAAATGCAGAAACCAGGTGCTTGTAAGGGCAGCAAGACTCTGTGATTGGCTTAAATGTATCCTATCACATCCAATACCTAAAAAAAAAAAAATTTTTTTTGTTATTAAGGAAGATTTGAGAGTAACTTTTATAGGAGCCAAGTTCCTTCCCTACTTGGTACAGGATATTAAAATGTTTAAAAGCCTTTTCTAATTTGATAGGTGGCAAATAGTTCCCTATTGTTATGTAATATTCTTTGATTACCAGTGGGAGTGAACATTTTTTCAAGTATTTATTGGTCATTGTATTTCTATTGTGATTTGCTGAATCACATTATTTCGTACACTGCACATAAGTACATCCTTCCGAGCGAACTGTGTTTTATTTTCTGAATGCTGGAGAGCCTGAGACTGTGTCTGCATATAGTTGGCCCAAAATAAAGGCTTGTCAGATGAATGAATGCCCACATATACACGCGCCTACATACAGTTTGGTGTGTGTATTGTAGTAATAAGTAAGAATAGGTGAGAGAATAGTTCTCAGTGCACTTGACCTCCAGAGACTGGAAAGTTATGGGTTAGAGACCTAAGGCAGCCTGGGAACAGAATAAGAGATTTTCCCAGGATAAGTCAGGCAGTCATGTCTGAAGCTCAGCTTACTTCCTGTTAGTTCAGTGTATTTTCCATTGGCTAGCTTTTGAGCCAGTTTTACAATGACCATTACAATGTCATCATTACTTCAGCTGAAAGTACTTTGATGGGCTATGGAGAAAAAATTTCATCACCTGAAGAAAAAAAGCAACCCACATATTAATTATAGAACTGCTCACCTCGATAGTGATTCTTATAATGACTCCTCATATAATTCTCATCCAGTTTTATGAGAATGAATTTGCAGTTGGGAGAGATTATCATGGTCTCTTAAGGCTAGACGTGCAGAACTCAGGAGAGCAATAACAAGAAATATCAGTCTGTTGCTGAGAAACTAATATGGTGAGTCATTGGTTTGAATTCTAGGTTTATAGGAAATGAATAAGAGGGGGTGGGGGGATCTCCTGGAACCTCGTTTTGGCAAAGGGAGGCTTGGAAGTTTATCTTTCAAACCCAGGAGCTTCAAGTTCTAAACGAGGAAAGTGCACAGTTTTTTATTTCATGATTAAAAATAAGGAAAAGAACCTTTTTAATTTTGTGACAAAAATTAACACTTGACTTTTATGGAGCCTTAGATAAATGAACCAGATTTCCTTTTCTGATGCGGTTAATGTCGCCCATCAACAGAGTGATGAATCAGCATTATCTCCAAGACAATGAATAATTACGCACCCTTTTGTCCATCAATAAACAACTACCTGGTTATGTTAACATAACCAACCTTCATGTAGAAACCGTTCTTTAGATTTGTAATTATTGATAATTCTATTAAATTGATTTTTACAATAATTTATCTAAATCTAATGCTAACAATTTATGCTTATGGTAGGTCTTTTTTTTAAACCACAGGAAATGGATGCATCAAATCATTTTTTCTTTGCTTTCCTTGGATTTTTCAATAATTTAACATTGAGATGACTTTTGCATGAAGGAGATGTGGACCATTCAAGGGCTGTGTAATTGATTATGAAATTCGATAATTGAATGCAAAATTCTATAATCCTCCATCATCTAGACATGAAGGCAATCAATGAAAAGCTGATGAGCATTACGAAGCCAATTACGAAGTGTTAAGTGTTAAAATTCATTGGCACTCAGGTGTGGAAGAGATTTTAGAAATGTGTGACCTGGAGAAAAGCCATACAATTCTGCCACCATTGTCCTCTCCCTGCCTCACACAGACATGAGACTCTGAGCATGGGTAGTAGCCCCCAGTGCCCACACCCTGCCTGCTCACTTTGTGATAATGTTCACAGGTGGAGTGTTACATCTGGATGGATGTTATGGACTGAATGTTTGTATCCACCCCTCACCCCCGCTTATCCCCAGATTTGTATATTGAAGCCCTAACCTTCATTGTGATGGTATTTGGAGACGCAGCCTTAAGGAGATTATTGGAATGTAAATTCCATAAGTAATTATGTCTTGAATGTTGGCCTTCATGATGGGATTAGTGCTGCTACGAGCAGAACAAGAGACACAAGAACTCTGTCTGTGTCATATGAGGACACAGTGAAAAGGTGGCCAGGAAGAGGGCTCATACCAGGAATCAAATTGGCCAGCACCTTGACCTTGGACTTCTCAATCTCCAGAAAGGTGAGAAATAAATGTCTGTTGTTCAAGGCACCCAGTGTATGGTACTTTGTTATGGTAGCCTGAGCTAAGACAGAGATTTAGGCTTCTGAGGATTTGATGAATAAATTGGATTTCTCAGGTGTATTGTCTCATGACTATTCCTTTTTTTTTTTGTATTAACTTCTTTCCTCATTTTTGTAAGCAGCCACATCATACTTCATCAACAATTATGGAATATGTAATTTAACCTCATTATTTTATTGTATGTTTATTAAAAATATGCTAACATAGCCAATTTGGCCTTAAGCTTTGGATAGGATACAAAGGTGAAGAAATGCCAGTCACTGAAAATGAGAATCTAACAGTTTACCCTTGAGTTTTAAAAAACATAAATAAGGAACTGACCATAGGGAATAAAATAGATGCTGTGGGAGTCCAGAAAGAGAAACTTCCAGAGGATTCTGAGGAGGCTTTCAAGAGGGGTGCTTATGAGTTTTACTGAGTAATGAAAATGCGTGTGAAAATTAATATTAACACTCTAATGTTATAGGCTGTAAACTATGAAGCATATTACACATACACAAAACACAGAAAATACTGTAGCAGACTTCTGCATATCCATGACCCAAGTGTAATACAGTGAGCTTTGTTTTAGATATCTCTCCTAACATTTGTTTTAATTTTAGGAAATAAAATGCAATAGTTACAGCGTAAGTTCTATCCTTCATCCGTTGATTTTTTCCTTATCCAGAAGTAATATATAGCATGAGATTGCTGGGTATCACCATACAAATGTTGCGATGCTTCCTGCATAGGTAAGTAAGTATGTATACATAGAATTATTCCATGTATTTTCAAAGTGCACATCACAGTATTCTTCTAAAATTTGCCATCTTCAGGTAAGCATATACATTTGAGATTTATTCACATCTAGATAGGTTGATCTGCCACTTTTTCAGGAGGGGCAGTATCAATAATAGAATAAACTTTCATATACGTATCTCATGTGCACTAAAGATCATCCTCTAGATGCCTAGAAATGGAGCTGAGACTACAGTATGGTCATTTCAAGAAAGTGTTGCTCTAACCTAGGAAATTGTTTCACTATTGGAACACAAATTGCTATATGAACCTTGCCAGTAACAACATAAAATAACAGTCATTATTTACTGGGACTTGCTGTGTGTCAGGCACTGTAGTATGTGGTTTACGTGAATTACTTCTTTAAGCATATTTAGTTTCACCTGTTCTATTTGCTTTTTTTTTTTTTTTTGGTTTTTCCAACTTTATTTGTATAACAAAATCTTCGTCCCTAAAGGATTTTTAATTTTAATAAAGTCTAAGGTCCAGTTTGCTTTCATGGATGCTTTTAAAAACGACTATTGTAAAAAATGTATAACATAAAATTGACTATCGTAACCATCTTTAATTGTACAGCACAGCGGTGTTAACTATATTCACCATGTGGTACAACAGATCTCTGGAACTTTTCATCTTGCAAAACTGAAATTCTAGGCGCGTTGAACAACTCCCCATTTCCTCTCTTGGTAACCACATTCTACTTTCTATTTCTATGCATTTGGCTACTTTACACCTCATGTGAGTGGAGTCATACAGAGATCCTATTCTCAATTCTTCTGGATAATCCCAGAAGTGGGATTGCTGGATCATATAGTAATTTTATTTTTAATTTTTAAAAGAACTTCTAAGGGCACCTGGGTGGCTCAGCTGGTTAAACCTCTGACTCTTAGATCATACCATGCATATTTTCAGATCACACAACACTATGAAACTTGAACTCAACCACAAGAAAACATTTGGAGAGCCCCCAAATACATGGAGGTTAAAGAACATCTATTAAAGAATGAATGAGTCAACCAGGAAATTAAAGAAGAAGTTTAAAAATATATGGAAGCAAATGAAAACACGACAGTCCAAACCCTTTGGGATGCAGCAAATGTAGTCCTAAGAGGAAAATACATTGCAATCCAGGCCTATCTCAAGAAGCAAGAAAAATCCCAAACATAGAACCTGACTTCACACCTAAAGGAACTAGAAAGATAGCAGCAAAGAAAGCCCAAAACCAGCAGAAGAGAAATAATAAAGATTAGAGCAGAAATAAATAATATAGAATAAAAAAAACCCCAGTAGAACAGATCAATGAATCTAAGAGTTAGTTTTTTGGAAGAAAAACAAAATTGATAAACCCCTATCCAGACTTCTCATGAAGAAAAAAGAGAGGACCCAAATAGATAAAACCACAAATGAAAGAGGAGAGCTCACAACCAACACAACAGAAATACAACAATTATTAATAGTATAAAAAATTGTATGTGAACAAACTGGACAATTGGAAGAGATGGACAAATTCTCAGATACCCACACACTACCAAATTCATAACTATTGGGGCCTCATCAAGATAAAAAGCTTCTACGCAGAGAAGGAGACAATCAGCAAAACTAAAAGGCAGCTGAGGGAATGGGAGAAGATATTTGCAAATGACATATCAGATAAAGGGTTAGTATCCCAAATCTGTAAAGAACTTATCAAACTCAACACCCAGAAAACAAATAATCCACTGAAGAAATAGGCAAAAGACAAGAATACACACTTTTCCAAAGAAGATATCCAGATAGTAACAGACCCATGAAAAAATGCTCAACATCATTCATCATCAGGGAAATACAAATCAAAACCACAATGAGATACCACCTCACACCTGTCAGAATAGCAAACATTAACACCTCAGGAAACAACAGATGTTGGTGAGGATATGGAGATAAGGGGAATCCTCTTGCAGTGTTGGTGAGAATGCAAACTGGTGCAGCCACTCTGGAAAACAGTGTGGAGATTCCTCAGAAAAGGAAAAATAGAATTACCCTATGACCCAGCAATAATACTACCAGGAATCTATCCAATGGATACAGGAGTGCTGATTTGTAGGGGCACATGTACCCCAGTGTTTATAACAGCCCTATCGACTGTAGCCAAAGTATGGAAAGGGCCCAAATGTCCATCGACTAATGAATGGATAAAGAAGATGTGGTATAGATATACAATGGAATACAATTTGGTGATGAAAAAGAATGAAATCTTGCCATTTGCAACAATGTCGATAAAACTGGAGGGTATTATGCTAAGTGAAATAAGTCAGAGAAAGACAGATATCATATGAATTCACCCATATATAGAATTTGAGAGGCTTAATAGAAGACTATAGGGGAAGGGACTGAAAAATAAGATACAAACAGAGAGGGAGGCAAACCATAAGGGAATCTTGAATACAGAGAACAAATTGAGGGTTGATGGGGGTGGGAGATGGGGGTGGAGAAAATGGGTGATGGGCATTGAGAAAGGCAACTTGTTAGGATGAGCACTGGGTGTTGTATGTAAGTGATGAATCACAGGAATCTACTCCTGAAGCCAAGACTATACTGTATGTTAGCTAACTACAATAAATTAAAAAAAAAAAAAGTGTCTGACTCTTGATTTTGGCTCAGGGCATGATTTTGCAGTTCGTGAGATCAAGCCCCACATTGGGGCTGTCAGCACAGAGCCTGCTTGGGGTTCTCTCTCTGCCTCACTCTCTGCCCCTCCCCCATGTGCACGTGTGAATTCTCTTCTCTCTCAAAATAAATAAATAAACCTTAAAAAATTACCTCTCTACTGTTTTCTAAGCAGCTGAACTATTTTACATTTTCACTAATAGTGCACAATGGTTCCAATTTCTCCACATCCTTAGTAGTACTAGTTATTTTCTTTCTTTCTCTTTCTTTTTTTCTTTCTTTCTTCTTTCCTTTCCTTTCCTTTTCTTTTATTACCTTTTCTTTTCTTCTTTTCTTTTCTTTTCTGATGTTTGCTATCCTAATGAGTGTGAGGTTTGATATCTCATTTGGTTTTGATTTGCATTTTCCTCATCATTAGTGACCTTGAGCATTTTTTTGTATGCTTGTTGGCCATTTGTATATATCCTCTTTGGAGAAATGTCTGTTCAAGTCTCTTGCCCATTTTTAAATCGAACTGTTTGCTTATTTTGTTGTTGAGCTTTAGGGGTTCTTTATTCTGGATATTAACTCTTTGTAAAATATATGGCTTGTGAATATTTTCTCCCATTCCATAGGCTGTCTTTTCACCCTGTTGATTGTTTCCTTGTCCATAGAAGAAACTCTTTGGATTATGAGAGTTCTCATTTCTTTGTATCCTAGACAGGGTTGAGTAGTGTCAGATTTTTTTCATTCTTGTCCTTCACACTTTATAAACTCTGGAAGTCTCAGAACTTGGGCAAAAATAGTTCTGGAACTCAGGATTCTTTATTCCCAACCCAGGGCTCAGTAGTGGTTTAAATATTAACCATTTATGGCCTTGTATCTCTACTTTCTACAAATTTTAAGATAATTGACATAGTTGTGGGCCTGGAATTTGGATTTGCCTTATAACCCCCCTCAACCTGTCTAGCAGTAGGGAAATGCATCCATCCTTACTTTTCATTTCAAAAGCCTCATGGAAAACATGACCACTTACCTTGCTGTGTTTTTCTAAGTGTACATGGGAAATAGGGGCAGAGCATTGGGGATGGTATGATATGCCATCATTTGGAGAGTTGGGGCCCTTTTAAGACACAGCTAGAGATAAAATTCAAGGAATAGTTGAATTGAAAAAGTTCATCAGAATAGGTCTAGGTTATTGTTAATGCAATAAAAAAGAAAGGTAGTTTTGACAGAGATGTCGAACAGTTCAAATCTGGAAGGCTGTTGTGATTCTGCTGTTACAAAAATATGGGGCAGGCATTTACAGGTCAACGTACTTAATTCCATGCAAATCACACATTACTTTATAGAACTCATTGTTCAAAGATAATATAGAAAGAAATCCTTCTTCCTTTACCTTTGTCCCAGAAGACCTTCTAGTGGCTGAAAGGTATTCACAGTGGTTTATAGGCATGAATTAGAGCATAGGTCTTTTCCCTGAGGAAGTAGGAATTAGGCCCTGCATTTATGAATAAAGCAGAGTGATGCCAGGGAAAAGGGCAGTATGATGGGTGAGTCTCTCTCTGTCTAGATACATTCCACCAAGCTCTCCTTTACTTAACCCAGACCTGGGTTTGTTTACTTGCAAGCTAATTAACCTTAGTGTCCTCATCTGAAAATGAGGATAATAATTCTGACTTCGCAGGACTGTTGCAACCATTAAAAGAGATAATGCATTTGAAGTGCCTAGCATATAGGAAGCACTGGATAAATGCTAGCTCATTTATACCCTTTCTGAATCCTTAAAAGGCTTTTGGTGGAGTGCCTCATAATTTAGTAGCTAATCGCGTACTGTCTTATATAGTTTGCTCTATTTCTTCGAAGTTAATCATATCTTTCCTATGCATCATAAATTTCATGAAGGAGACACTGTCTTAATAATATCTAGACCGGCTCCCTTACATTGTACAGAATGTGTCCACAGGTATTCTTTTGCACATCTTTTGAACCTTGCACTTGCTCAGCTCACAGCTGAACATGGACAAGGCACTCTACAACATATATGAACTGATTGATGGCTCTTTGTCAGAAAGATGAATCCCTCCAGAAGTTACTTCAGTGATTGTGAATCATAAAGCTTCACTTTGAAGAAAGAGCAAAGTGTATTTAAACATCCTAAAAGAAAGCTTCTCAACTTGAGAATTTTTAGTCTGCTAGATTAAATACAAAATGATTATTAATCCTTTTTCATGGGAGCACTCTGGTAAAGTTAAAAAGTTCCTGTGGCACACTGTCCCTTTTTGAAGAGGAAAACACAATACTGTAGCGGTACGTGAAGCCAATTGCTAAGCAACAGAACCAGGTCTGGACTGCCCAGGACTGAAAATTCTTCTTTGTTCAGGATGATGAAGAATTATTAAATGGAAAGTGCTTAATAGAATCTTACCTGCAACAGTAACACTCGTTATTTTTCAGAGCACTAATCAGCAGTTGATAACTAATTTTCACAGGAGACTCTGACAGTAGCTTACATTTTCTGTTCTCTGAGTGAAGGAGTTCAACAAGGTTTTGGACATTCATTTTTTGTGGAAGGTATGGATCTGTGGCCTAGGTTTAATCCAGGACTATAAGAATACATCTCAAGTAATTTCAATTCTAGTTAATCTTGATGCAAAAGTGTTTGTTGGCATAATTTAACAATGGTCTCCAGACAGCATCATCTTGGGAACTCGTTAGAAATACAAATTCCCCAGCCCCATTCTGGGCCCTCTGAATCAGAAACCCTGGGGTTTCAGCACCCCATTTTCAGTAGCCCACCTGGTGATTCTAATGACCCTTAAAGTTTGATACCAGGGACATAGAGAGTTAGGATTACTGTGTGAGACATGTCAAAGTAGATAGCAAAGGGCTAAGTTCAGTTTCGTACTAGTGGATCATCTTGAATAACTGTGGAACTGTTGAACCATGTTGAACTGGGGAAGAAATTAATTCAGGAAATAACCATAGAGGGAGAAAAGCGTACGTAATGAAAGAGATTTTTCAAGGCAGACCACACTTATGCCCTGCTGTAATTGGAGCCGTTTGTAAACACCTTTCACCAGGTAGGTACATCTACAGGCAGTCAGTTACCGAAGAGATCATTTACTGAGAATATATAGCAATTTCTTTGTTTTCTCTCCCCAGAGACATTAAGGTGAAATGATGTCCATTGCTTATAACAATGGAGATTGGCAACCTGAAAGGTTTTAAATGAAACAAAATAGAAGTCTAGAAAAAAAATATGTGCACATCAATATCATGAAACTCGGCATCATTTTGAAAGTTTGAAATAATGGGTACTAACTCAGGCAGAATGACTGAAAAGGTCATTGCTCAGCTACATATAGAGAATTAAATTTGGTAAATGGTGTAATTTCATTCCATCAGCTACTAGCTCTGTGACAAGTCACTTCACCTCTCCTGTGCCTCCTGTAATACTTTTGTAACATAAGGGGCCATTTCTCAATTCCTTTCCGTGTCCAGAATTCTGTGACTGGATGATACTGCACATTCTGTGAAAGATCTCATTTCTTTTCAGAGAGATATCATATGTACTAGCTCACTTGACTTTTATGAGAACACAATCCTTCTGTACTGGAGACCTGAATCTTAGAAAGCATGTAATAATCATTGTATAGGGTTCAGCAGAAGGTTCACACATTTAATAACCAACTGACTCTGGACCTGCTGTTTTGGGTAATGTCTTGCTGACCTTGCAGGATGTGCATCATAAGAAGCATATTTTTGGGTGGCCATGCCTTGATTTCTATGTGTTCTCAAAGTGAACCACGACATTCCAGGAAAGATCTGTGAGCTCTAAATTGAGGCTAAGCTGCCATGACCATACTCTCTGGGGTTGCATATTTCCAGAGAACTTGACTGGTTTTGAAGGGAATAGGGTATCAGGAGGGCAGTAATTAGGATTTAAGATTTTGGGATAAGACTGACTTATATTTGAATCTTAGCTTTGCCACTCAGCTAGTGGTACCTACTTCCTAAGGCTGTACAAGGATTGAAAAAAGTTAAACGACATGATATGTGTAAAGAATGCCCACAGTTCCTGGGAGGAAGTAAGTGTTCAATAATTGTTAGCTTAAAAAATTAAGGTTAGAATTGTTGAGGGCAATTGGATCATCCAAAGTGGGTCTCAGTGAGTATGTTATTTTACATACAAACCTGTGTTGTTTTGCATTCTGCTTATTCTCCATATACAGTTGTGTCTTAGGTTTACTGACTAATTGACTATTTATTTATTTATTTATTTAGTGTGTGAGAGAGAGAGCAGGGGAGGGGCAGAGGAGGAGGAGGAGGAGGAGGAGAGAGAGAGAGAGAGTCCCAAGCAGGTTTTGCACCATCAGCACAGAGCCTGACGTGGGACTTGATCTCATGAACCATGATATTATGACCTGAGCTGAAATCAACAGTCAGACACTTAATCAACTGAGCCACCCAGATGCCCTGATTCATTGACTTCTTAATTCAAGAACCATTTAGGGGTGCCTGGCTGGCTCAGTTGGTAAAGCATGTGACTCTTGATCTTAGGGCTTGTGAGTTTGAGCCCCACATTGGGTGTGGAACCTACTTTAAAAAAAAGAAAAAGAGGGGCCCCTGGGTGGTTCAGTCAGTTGACTTGACTTCTTGACTTTGGCTCAGGTCAGGATCTTGTGGTTCTTGGGGTTCATGAGTTCAAGCCCCACATTGGGCTCTGCGCTGACAGCATGGAGCCTGCTCGGGATTCTGTCTCCCTCTCTCTCTCTGCTCCTCCCACTCTTGCTCTCTCTCTCTCTCAAAATGAATAGAAATAAACTTGAATTTTTTTTTAAATACGATAAAAAAAGGAAGAAAATGAACTATTTATTGAGCACCTATTATGTGTCAGACTTTCTTGTAGACATTGGAAACACAGCAGCAAACAAGATAGCAAAGGTCCTTGCTCTTATGGACCCACATGTTAATGGGAAGAGACAGAAAGAAAGAAACAAATAAGTAAGAATAAACAAGCAACAAAGAAGAAAGTTAACTGATAGTGATAAATGCTGAGAAAAAAATGAAACAAGGTGATGTGATAGAGTCTGGGGAGCAGTTTTAGATCAGATGTTCAGGGAAGGCCTCTTTGAAGAGGTGACATTTAAAATGTCATGTGAATGACAAGATGGAGCAAAGTTCTAGAGTCTGAGAAAGATAAGATAGCGGTAGTGGTGAGGGTGGAGAGAGACATGACCAGGTTAGGAGATGTGACGATAGAATCAACAGGATTTATTGATGGGTTGGAGGGAAGGTGTGAGGGCAAGAGAGGAATCAGAGATGACTCATGGTCTCTGGCTTGATGAGTTAGCAGTACATCTATAGAAGCGAGCAGGTTGGGGAGGAATAGGCTGGGGTAAGAAGAATCAGAAGTCTGGATTTGGAAAGATTGAGTTGCCTGTTGAACTCTGAGTGGAGTTTTCAAGTGGACAACTGGGTACATGAGACCAGAATTAAACATTTGGGAGTTCTTTTTTTTTTTTTTTTTTTTTCGCCTTTAGATAATACTTAATGGACTGAGCTGGATGAGAGTACTTAGGGAAATGAGTACAGTTAGAAAAGAGAAGAGGTTGTAGGAGTATTCTTAAAATCTCAGGTACTTATGACTCATAACAAAACTTCAGAGTAATAACACTCTTATAGAATTAAAATGAATTGAAAGGAATTTTTGACTTTCTTACATTCTTTGATATATTTTGGGGGCCAAAAAGAAGTCTGGTTTTAATACACCTGTCTTATATTTGCATTCATTTGACCCATGTTTTTGAGTGCCTACTGCCAGGTGCCTTGTTAGGGACTATGTACAAAATGAGATCAAAAGAAACCAATCATGTTATTGGTGAAACATATTTGCTGAACACATGCTGTGTGCATTGTACTAGATGATTTGAGTATAGACCACAAAAATGAAAAATCAATTCTCTGTTCCCAAGAGAAGACAGTCTACCATGGCCGCTCAAGAGGAGAACAAACCCCTCAAAAGTCGCAAGGAAAGTGTGTTTCTTTTTTCTTCTATGTATGGATGGCCTTTGGTCATTGGCCATTAGGAGGTCCATGTGGGCCAAATGAACTTGGTGAAGTAGGCCACAGTCTAAAACCCGTTTTGGTTTCCATGCAATACCCAGTGTTCATCCCAACAGGTGCCCTTTGACAATAAATTTCATATTAGAAATACATAAATAAATAAGTCAATAAATAAATAATAAAATAAACAAAACCCATTTTGTTTTTTTCCCTCCTTTCTACTTCTTGTCTGTGGGAGGGCTTCCATGAGTGGAAAGAAGCTTATTTCAGCCCATCTCATACTTGTGGTTGACTCGTGCTCCAAGCACCCCAGCATTCACATCCTTATTATCTGGGGACAAGAGACATAGAGAATCCATCAGCACTTTTAATGGCTGAATTCTTTTCCCCATTAAATCAAGCACAGTCTCTCTGAAGAACAGTTCTAATGCTTTCAATATTGATATCCACTGTTCAGAATTCTATACTTCCTCCATTGCTAGTGGATGGATTGGATCTGTGCCCACTTATCAGTGAAAATGGAAAGGAAAGGAAGCACCTCTTCTGGGCTAATGGTTGTATTTGCTCTATGAAGATGCAGCTGAATGTTTTGGTGGATTGTTGTCAGAAAGAACAACCTAGCATCAATTATGCGGAAACAAAAATCATTATATTTAGTAGTCATTGTCTAATTTTTAAATGGACTTTATTAAATAAACCCAGATAAAAGCTTAGTTCACTCAAATACCTGGTACATTTTCTGATAAGTCATCCTGGCAGACCCATTGTGATGATGAAGTTCTGCTTGGAAAGAAAGACTCAGTGAGTTCCATGGGAAGTTTTTTGTGGTCAGTGTGGTCAATTGGTAATGGAAATACTTACATTTTTGGGGGGAGATAGGGTCAAAATAATTTTTTGGTGCCTTATGATGTCAGATTTTGTCATCTCAGCCAAATGCTTGGCCATACGCTTAAACAATTTCAAATTTGTGTTGTTGCTGTTCATTGAGAAACGTCTTAACCCTTGTCCCCTGATATCCATATAGTTTGCTTCTTTGTCACTTTCCTTGAACAAGAATAGAAGGTTAGTTACTAATTTGTTCATCACAAACGTTAATTCCGTTAATTCCTTATGTCTGCTATTGGAAGTGTATGGATTTCTCCTCAAATAATGATACATGATCTGAGCCCAGTAGATATTCAGCAGAGAATTTAGCTATTAAATTTTACCATTCAGAAGACTTCGGTTTGGTTGTTAGCTAGTACTTGAGAGTCTAAATGACACTCATTTACTACTTTTTTTTCAGTCACTGCATTTAGTTATATCACCAGAAAGTCATTCTGATATTGTATTATTTTGTGCTTTAAGTTGGGTTAATACCGGGAAGGTACACTTGAAGAACATTTTGGTATCTTATACAAGATAACACAGAGAAATCATAGTATTAATTTATCTAGTGTTCCTTATATAAAGAATCACAGGAAAAATTCCTGCTTGAAACCAGCATCAGAGAAATGTTGGTCTTTTTAGATGACTCAGTGTATTTTCTGAGATGGGAACCACAGTACAAATGGTTTTCTCTTTCTATCATGAATGCCAGGAAACTAAGAACTTATTTTAGCATGTCCTAATATCTTTAGGTATCCTAATATCTTAAACTTTTAATTGGCTTATCCATCTTTTAAATGTGTGTAGTACAGGTTTATAATAATTGCAAGTTTTTTGAAGAAAAATAGGAGGCTTTCCCCTCCCCTGGCCCCCTGACCGGGTTTTCTTATCAAAGCACTCTTCCTTCATTGAACTTGTAATATTTTGTAAATATTAATTATTATTTGTCCTTGTTTATGTTTGTCTCCTTCTCTAGACTCTAAGCTCCATAAGACAGAGACCATATCTCTCTTTCAGTATGTTAGCCCTACCTGATCCTAGCATGTAGTAAATGCTCAATAAAAACTTGCAGTGAAATTATGAATGAATTGTAGTAATCCTAGTACTATCAATCACTTAGACTATCAAGCCTTAACATACTTCGAACATCTAGAAATGTTGTTGGGATATTACATAAGTACATGATAATTTGCATGATAATGTATTCAGCTCTTTTAAAAGGTTTACAATTTAGGTTTTTATAAACTGTCCCAGAATTTTTATAATAAGCAATAATTAACCTAAGATCAAAACAAAATATTAGAGAATTTAAGGAATCATTAGAATCCATAACTTAGTAAAAGAGGTATCAATTAGTACACATGATTCATGTAATATTATCTACAGCATTTTACCAAGAGTTATACAGAAAAGGGGATAGCATGGCTGCAGATTCCAAGTATAGTTTTAAGATTTACAGTTAGAGAGATAGAGGCTTATATTTCCTTTAACAAATTCTGTTTTTAAATCTTTTTTGGGGGGATGGGAGGGTATGGGGAAGAGTAGCTACATGAGATTCCTGTTGCGTGTTCAGAAAATAGCAAACATGAAATGAGAAATAAGAATTCAGGTTCAGAAGTCTTCATATTTACTTGATGATGCGCAAACCTTTCACCATCTTCCTTTTCTACTTCTTTCCTCTTCTCTTCTGTACTTTGTTCTTCTCTTTCTTTAGTTGTCCTATCTCCTTAGTCTTCTCTGATCTGTGACAGTTTCATGACTGTGACACTCTGACTAGTGATTGTCAGATGTTTTGTGGAAGGTCTCTCAGTTTGGGTTTGCCTGATGTTTCCTCATGAAAAGACTGAGATTTTGAACTTTGGGGAAGGACCGCAGAGGTGGTATGTCCTTCTTGTCACGTCATGTTGGGACACGTGATGTCAATATGATTGGTTTCTCGTGAGGTTTAACCTTGATCATTGGGTTCAGGTGGTGCCTGCCAGGTTTCTCTGCTATGAAGTTTTTTTTTTTTTTTCTTCTATATTGGTTAGAAGTGCTGTTGTACCCAGATTTACTGAGATATAATTGACAAATAAAAATTGTTTACATTTATGGAGCACATGTGATAGTTTGATATATGTATACGTTGTAGTTGTTTACCACAATCAAGCTTATCGATACATCCATCATGTCACATAGTTATTTTTTTTAATGTATGGTGAAAACATTTAAGATCTACTCTGATAGCAAATTTCAAGTATGCAATATAGTACTAATGATAGCTACCATACTCTACGTTAGATCCCCAGAACTTACTCATCCTTCATTATTCAAACTTTGTAGCATTTGACCAACATCTCCTCATTTTCCCCTCTCCCAACCCCTGGCAACCACCATCATACTCTCTGTATGTATGAGTTTGACTTTTTCAGATTTTGCGTGTAAGTGAGATCATGCAGCATTTGTCTATGTCTGGCTTATTTCACTTAGCATATCCTCCATGTTCATCATGTTGTAGTATACGACAAGATTTCCTTCTCTCTCTCTCTTTCTTTCTGTTAAGGATATTTTTTAGATCAGTTTAAGATTCACAGCAGAACTGAGGGAAAGGTATAGAGATTTGCCATATACCCTGTACCCCATGCATATAGAGACTTCACCGTTATCAACATCTTCTTGCAGACTGGTATATTTGTAACAAGTGATGACCCTACATTGACACATCATCATCACCCAAAGTTTATAATTTACCTTTGGGCTCACTGTTTATTTTTTTTTTTTAATGTTTTTTTTTTTTTTTTTTTGAGAGAGAGACAGAGAGAGAAGGAGATACAGAATCCAAAGCAGGCTCCAGGCTCTGAGCAGTCAGCACAGAGCCCAATGTGGGACTTGAACCCACAAACTGTGAGATAATGACCTGAGCTGAAGTCAGATGCTTAACTGACTGAGCCACCCAGGTGCCCCCACTCTTGGTGTTTTACATTCTATGGGTTTGGACAAATGTATAATGACATGGATCCATCATTATGGCATTGCATAGAGTATTTTTGCTGCCCTAAAAATCCTCTGTGATTGCCTTATTCATATTCCCCTCTCAATCTCCTGGCAACCAGTGATCTTTTTACTGTCTCCATAGTGTTGTCTTTCTTAGAATGTCATAGAGTTGGGACGTACAGTAGGTAGCCATTTCTGATTGGCTTCTTTCACTTAGTGATATGCATTTAAGGTTCCCCCATGTCTTTTCGTACTTGATAGCTCATTTCTTTTTTTAGGGATGAATCATATTCCACTGTCCAGAAGTATGATGGTATAATCAGCCATTTACCCGCTGAAGGACATCTTGGTTGCCTCCAAATCTGGCAATTATGAATAAAGTTCCTATAAACATTTGTGTCAGGTTTTTGTGTGAACATGTTTTCAACTCCTCTGAGTAAACACCAGGGAGGACAATTGCTGGACCATATGATAAGAGTATATCTGGTTTTGTAAAAAACAGCCAAACTGTCTCCCAAAGTAGCTCTACCATTGGGCATTCCCACTAGCCATGGATGAGAGTTCCTGTTGCTCAACATCTTCAGCATTCGGTATTGTCAGCGTTCTGGATTTTGGCCATTCTAACAGGTGTGATTTTCTTCTGCTTTAAGGCCAAATATGTGCATATTTAGAATTATACGTACACACACATACACACATAATCTCACATTTTCCGTATCCAGTCATCTGCCAATGGACACTTAAGTTGATTCCGTGATGTAGTTATCATGTATGATGCTGCAATGAACATGGATCTATACTCAGAAATAGGATTGCTGGATCATATGATAGTTCTACTTTTGATTTTTTTAAGGAATCTCCATACTGTTTTCCATCTTGATGTACTAACAGACTTTTTTTTTAAATCAAGAGTTTAAGAGTTATTTTATTTAGTTTCTAAGCTTATGGGATTGATGGAAGCTATCTTGTTGTTAAAATTTCTAATTTTATTGTAAAATGGTAGAGTACATAGTAAGCTATTGATTTTTTTTGGAATTTATTAAAGTTTCTTTGTGACTTAATTCGTGATCTATTTTTGTGACTGTTTCAAGTGTGCTTGAAGAGAATCTATTTTTCTCCATGACTTGATTTCCACATCCATTAAACAGTAAGAAGCAAAAGTGTCCAACTCCTTTGATTTTTGTTTTGAAAGTTGCAGAACCAAAGACCAAATTGAAAGACAGAAAAATAATACATTTGTTCTTTTTGACTCTTTGTTTTGCAAACTAACAATGGGTTTGACACAAGTAAACATGGTAGGAGAAAGAGAAAAAAGAAAATATCTGTCCTTCCTGAAAATAGATTTGTTACCACTGAGTAACAGGTGCTTAATCCTCTGTGGGGGCACATTTCCAGCCTACGGAGAGGGAATAAACAGAGTGGAGGAGGAATCATCCGTGATAGAGATTCTGGTCTGTTTGATTTTTTTGGGTCTGCTGGTTTTAGGTATTTATATGAGTGAAACTGAATCTTTGGCGTGCTGCTCAGAAGTATCACTGTATGCTGATGTGGGGTGGTGATCCGTCAATAGGCTAACTGATGGCAGTTGGCTAGTAATCAGAAAGCCAGCCTAGTTGCTTAGGGGGCAGCATGAATGCTCATCTAAATTTGCCATAGGAAGATGAATTTAATGGTCAAGGGCTTCACCTTCGGGATTTAAGTCAAATTCTTAATAGCCAACCTCTTACATTGTTCACCATTTGGACTCCACACCCCTCAGCTCCTGCACTAACTCATCTCATGCTGTCTCTTACTCTCTTTTCTTCTCTTCTGTGAACTCTTCATGGAACTCACTATTGGCTCCCCACCTCCCCTGGACATCATCATCACTGTCTCCTTCTAGATCCCAGAAGATCTCAAGTCTTTCCAAGTAGAACAAGTCATTAGGAAGTGTTTTAAACTAGGTAGTTTTATGTGGGTGTGCTTTGTGCCATGTGTTTCAACTTTAGTACATGTTTGAAAATGATCAAAGTTTATAGTTGGAAAAACTACACCCAAAAGTCTGTAACCTCAGCTATTGCTAGTATCACGAGAGGTCTGCACTTTATCTGGCTGAAGGCAGAGGATGTTTCTAATACTTGTCCACATACAAAAGATAAATCTTGCCCAAGAAAGGAAAGCAATTCCAGAGGGTAAAAAAAGGAAAAAAAGAGGAAGAGGGTGAAGAGAGTACTAGGAACTCAGGACTATCAAGAGTAGGAGGTGGCACCAGAATGATCCGCCAATGTTTTGGCTGTCATTAGAATAACAGACTCTTCACCACGCATACTGTGTACTGCAAGGGCATGAAGTTGGAAGGACCTGGTTAGAATTCAGGTTTTTCTACATATAGCTGTGAAATTTTGGCGAGGACATTCGGGCATTTTGATTCTACAGTATTCACATATGTAAAATGCTAGTAATAATACTTGTCACCTATGTAAAAAAATTGTCACTGCTGGTATAATAAAATGGTATATTACTATAATAACACTTTAAACTGGTTACAAAAATTAGAAGGTTTTGAGGAGGGAGGTTTAGAATTGCTTTCCGCTGACTTGCTTACAAAGATATTTTCATCTTCCACTAGAGGTGTTGGTTGAGAAAACCTTTATAGAAATAGTGATATTTGAGGTTTTTTTCCTGTTACTATCAACGAATTTTTAGCAGGCATATGACTTTCTGCATATATCACCCAACTGATTTAAAAGTGAATCAATGAATGTATTTATTGATTGCCTCATTTCATAAAAGAATTCAGGAAGGACCCTGATATTGATATTCTGCCATCTTTCTATATTTGGATCATGCATTTGTCTTGCCTTCCAAATGAAAAATGTGGTGAACTCAGAAGATCACCCCCCAGTATCAGCTGCTGTCTTTTTAGAATGTCTTTGCGTTTCAGAAGTTGGAAAACTCCAAACTTCATGCCCCAGACACCTTTGCTGCTAATGTTCTGCATGCAAAGTAGGTTTTACAAATTGCATGCATCAGAGTAAGATTTGCAGGTGCTGTTTTGATGCTGTTGGCAATTACGGCTGTGGAGACCTTGATTTTTCTGCAGCAGTGTTTCAATGTCCAGTTACTTGCTCTGTCAGTGCTGAGAAGAGGTGGGGACTGTGGAGTGGTGGCTTCCTGACGACACCTTCCAAATTGTGGCCATGAGTCAGTTAGGCAATGTTGTTGAGGGAGTCATTTTTGGACGGCCAGGACTTTTCCAGCCTTTCTTGTGAATGTTCCCAATTTTCTGTGGCAAATTCCTTACTGTCTAGAGTAGCAGATTGCTACAACTGAATCATGACTGACTGACTTGTAATCTCTTTGTGGGCAGGTACTCTGATATAAAATGATATAAACAATCCTACATTTTTAGAGGAGGGAAAAAGATGACAATTAAGTGAAAGTTTTAATAAGATAGTAATACGTGCTACAGATAAAAACAAAGTTGGAATAGAGACGGGGAGTGCAGGAGATGAATGTTGCAATTTTAAATGTTTGTTTATTTTGAGAGAAAAGAATGTGAGCCCGGTAGGGGCAGAGAGAGAGGAAGAGAGAATTCCAAGCAGGCTTCGCGCTGTTAATGCAGGCACCGATGAGGGGCTGGATCCTACCAACCCTGAGATCTTGATCTGAGCTCAAATCAACAGTCTGCTGCTTAACCACTAAACCACCCAGGGGCCCCAATGTTGCAATTTAAAATAGAACGGTCATGGAAGCCTTCGCTGACAAGGTACGCGAATTGTGTACAAGGCCCTGGTGGAGTTCTAGGACTAAAATGCAATTATCCAATTACTCCTTTCCTTAGATAACCCGCTAAATGATGCTACTATTTTTCCATCTCAAGAGGCTATGTTGTTTACCCACAGTAAACATGGCGAAAAAGGCTTCAATCTGACGCTTGGGTCCCTCAATAAAAATGCTCACAGCGCTTCCTGTGTTTGCCCTCAACAAAGATGGCGATACCACTTCCTGTTCAGGGCTTTCGCCTGCAACAAAGATGGTGCTTATGGTACAGGTTCCCTAACAGTCTGGATTCCGGTTGCGTTTTTTTTTTTTTCCTTTCAATATACGTGTTTGCAGACGTAAGTAACAGGAAACCAGAAACCCGTATCCATTTTTTTCTCGAAGGCCCCGCACTGTGACGTCTGCGGCCTGGGCACTGCTTGGCTCCCCCGCCCACGTAACTTGTTGGCGGCGTTTCCGAGCCCGACCGGGTTGGGGTGGCGGTGGGGGGTGCCGGGGCCGCTCCCGCTTCTGTCCGCTGTCAAGTTCATTCCCAGCACCCTCGTTTTAGCTTGTCAGGTTGCCCCGAGAATCTCTCATAGTTCTTCCCGTTCGTAATACAACAGGATTTCAGCTGGCGAGGCAGGGAATAAAAGTTCCAAATAGGCTCTGGCAGCCAAAAGTACACACCCTCCCCCTCACCTGCCACCTCTCAGACTTCACCGAGAGCTACTCGACGGGGTGGGGTCGGGTCACCGGCCGGTGGTACTTTCTGGGGGCGCCTGGAAGCCCCATGTGCCGCGTCCTCCCCTCCCCCATCCCCGCCGCTTCTTTACATCCACGGCTTCCGCACCGGCGCCTTGGAGTTCACGGGCAGTGGCCTTTAAATCGTGCATGGCTACTGACCAGGAGTGGCGTGTGGACATTTTTTTTCTTGTAGAGAAAAAGAAGATCCCCATTAAATGTCCCATGCGTGTGTGGTCCTGGCAGTGTAATCATAGGGATTCGGAATTCTTAGAGGGAAGGGGTGGAGTCTGTGACCATATGTAAGGTTTATCATAGACTGGGCATACACAATATTTTTCTTGATGGTGTATAGGGATATTTTTTTTTTTTTTTTTTTTTTTTTTTTTAGGGGAAAAGAACCTTAGACTCACTGGTACCTACTGGGCTCTGGTGCTCACTCCCATTGTGGTACAGGTTCAGCAAATGCCCGTGGTCAGAAGGGCACCTTGCATGCGTATTGGCAGTTAACTCTGGTATTGGGTATCTCTGATGAAGGCAATGTTAAAATAAAGCCACTGTTTCTTTTTAAGTATGTTAAAATGAAATGCTGCTCTGTAATTCTCCGATCAAAGTTGCTTTTTTATTTAAAGCAGGGTCTCTGACCCACGTTTTTCCAAATCTCTTTATCAAGCAAGGAATCGGGCTAGGACCCCACTGTGAGGAAAGTAGAAACAGAAAAGATGATTCATGTTCAGGGTTGTTCGTTATGTTCGGAAACGTTCAAGATTAATTTGCCTTGACTTAACAGCCAGGGACTATACACCGTGGTCTGGCACTCAGCTAAGATTCAAAGAGGTACCTGACCTTAAGGAGTTTGCCTTGCATGCAGGACAGTGTCTTTAGGGGTTGGTCAGCGGTCCTGTAATCTGAGCTGTTATTCTGTCTTTTCCCAGGGAGAGATGGAGGCTAGAGACAAGCAGGTGCTTCGCTCCCTTCGCCTGGAGCTGGGTGCCGAGGTACTGGTGGAGGGACTGGTTCTTCAATATCTTTACCAGGAAGGAGTCTTGACGGAAAACCATGTTCAGGAAATCAAAGCTCAAGCCACAGGCCTCCGGAAAACAATGCTGCTGCTGGATATCCTACCTTCCAGAGGTCCTAAAGCATTTGATGCATTCCTAGAGTCCCTGCAGGAATTTCCCTGGGTTAGGGAGAAGCTGGAGAAGGCAAGGGAAGAAGCCATAACTGAGCTGCCTGCAGGTAGGCCTCAAAAAGATCATTTGATTTCAGTTCCAAAATTGTTGAAACTGCCCTTTGGATGTGAAGTTGGGGTTTTAGGCTGGGAGTGGGTAAGGAGTTTGGACTGAAGGCACATGGTATTGGAGGCACAGGATGAGGAAGTGGAATTAGGAAGTGCAGGGAAGGGAAGAAGAATGAACCATGATTGCGAGGGTGGGAAGGGAGGTCAGAGAATACATTTAGAAATGCTTCCAGGGAAGCTTGGCAAGTCACTTGGGAGGCATGTTCTCATCTGAGAGCCAGGTCATATCTCAGCCCTTGGCATTGGGAGCCATTTGGAAAGTGCAGATGGGAAAGCAGGCATTGGGCCCACTGATAACTGATTCGTGGGGTGCCAGAGCTGCTGGCTGGAAAAGGTCAGCTTCGGGAAGGAGGAGACAGCCTCTAGGAAGGCACGCCTTGCACCTGTTCCCTAAGCTGTCCTACATGGCCAAAGGGGATTATTTGGAAAGCTGGTTAAGTAAGCTTTTAAAGGTTACGATTTAAAGTCGTTCTTTTTTGTTTGGCTTTGTTCAGACACCCGGAGTATTTAATGTTAGAGGGTCAGTAGTTTGGAGAGGGTCTCATTTTGATTTTAAGGTAAGTTGGAAGCTATGGAGAAGAGAAACAGTCCTGGTGCTATTAGCATGGCTTGTAGCAGGAAGATGTGCTATGAAACACTTTCCTTCTAACACTTCCATGACGTTTACTGTTTTACAAAGAAGGAGGAGCAGAGAATTGCACTGGCAAAAAAATAAAAATAAAAAATAAAAATAAAAATATATAAATCTATACATAAATAAAATAAAAACAAATCAATTAAAAAAGAAAGAAAATAAATAAAAAGTTTCAAGTTGACTTGCAAATTTTTAACAGGAAGTCAACCTTCTCTTTAGTTTTTAAAAGCAGTGATAGAACTCCTCTGAGACGGTAGTCCTCAGACTTTGTTGTTGCAGTTTTAAACATACCAACCTAACTGGTTAAAAAACAAATAAGGAATAAAAGACCGATCTTATTATTTTTGCCCCATGGACCTCATATTTAATTTTTGTTTTTTGTTCATGGACCTCATATTTTGAATGATTTTTCAGACCACGCATACTAAGTAATCATGATTAACTCTTCTATTTTTATTAATGGCATATGTCTGAATATCTGCTCTGCATGAGATAACCGCTTAATGTAAGAGGGCTTGGTTGAATCCTAGTGGAAACAGCAAACATATTTTCATTTTCTAGCATGACCAAATTATAGGTAAATGTATGTTTTAGGCATTCTGAAATACTGAAAATAGCTGTCCTTTGAGGACCACAGGAATTCTCAAATTCGACTGTCCTTACAAAATTAAATACTCCAGGTATGTGAACAAATTGAAGCTAAAGTGTCTAAGACGTATCTACCACTTTACTGAAAACAGAATAAATAACATAGAACTGGGGACACGTGAAGAAAAATAGGGTATCCAGTGTCTTTTCCTGGTATTTGACATTGAGATTCCTCTTTGCACTAAACAGTTGGAAACAACAAAACAGGCAAACTGAGAGCCTGTTGCTACCAAAATATTTAATTTAATTTTATAATCATATGAGGTGATGTAAGTGATGTGAGGTGATGTAAATTGTCCTGTTGTATGTTGTTCATAGAGGTGTGACCCTATTTTCATTTCTTCAGATTTATTCAGAGAACAAGAAAAAAAATTATGATTTATTTTTACCAAATGGTGAAAGTTACACAGAAGCCGAGAGCAAGATAGGTTTTTTTTTTTTTTAAAGTAAGCAGAATGAAACAGTTTAACGTGAGAAAAAATTGAATGTGTCTGTGTGAAAAATAATATCGATTTGTTAATTCTGTGGAAGTGTTCAAATGAATGATAGGTTGGCTACTGTAGACATTGAATACTCTTAACTGTCCTACTTTTTGTTGAGCAATGTAGCTATTGAAAAATGTTTTGAAGGGAGAGTTTGATTTACATGTATTTCTCTTTATCTTCTACAATGATAATCACATAAACTCACTTTTATTTTTTTAATTTATTTTATTTTTATTTTTTTTTCAACGTTTATTTATTTTTGGGACAGAGAGAGACAGAGCATGAACGGGGGAGGGGCAGAGAGAGAGGGAGACACAGAATCGGAAACAGGCTCCAGGCTCCCAGCCATCAGCCCAGAGCCCGACGCGGGGCTCGAACTCACTGACCGCGAGATCATGACCTGGCTGAAGTCGGACGCTTAACCAACTGCGCCACCCAGGCGCCCCATAAACTCACTTTTAAAATAACATTTGTTAATTATTGAGTATTTTAAGCAAGATTATAAAATATAAGTAAGGTGTGGAGAAAAACGGCACAGAGAACACCTGCTTCCCCATCGCTCAGTTTTTTAAAAAAATATCACGAGGGCGCCCCGGTGGCTCAGTTAAGCGTCCGACTTTGGCTCAGGTCGTGATCTTGCGGTTAGTGAGTTTGAGCCTGTGCGTCGGGCTCTGTGTGACAGCTTGGAGCCTGGAGCCTGCTTGGGATTCTGTGTTTCCCGCTCTCTCTGCCCCTCCCCCACTCACGCTGTCTCTCTCTCTCTCTCTCTCTCTCTCTCTCTCTCTCAAAAATAAACATTAAAAAAAAAAATCACCATTGCCTTTGAGGACCCTGGATGCTCCTCCTAGTCCTAGCTCAGCCCCAAAGCCCACTTACTGATAAATCCTAGATTTGGAATTTATCACTCCCTTCTTTACTTTGTAGTTTTCCCTCTCATAAAAATCACTTTTAATATCCACATGTTATGGAAAGTCCACTATACCAAAAGTTTTAGCAAGATATATAAAGATACAAATTTAAAAAATATATAAAATGTGTGTGGGAGGGTAAAAGATGGAAGAGATGATATATTTTAAAGGAGCTGTTAGTTAATAGCCTTCTCTTATTTGGGAGCTTAAACTTTCAGTGTTTAATTAAGTTGATGGCAATATTTTAATTCTATAGTTAATTGGGACTTAATTAATTGAAAACCTATACACACACACACACACACACACATAAAATATAGAGTTGAGATGCCTTCAATTTCATGTTCCCGCAAAAACGCAGATGGACCCAGAGGTCTATTTCCCCCGGACCCTGTGCTTTTCCAGTGTTGTAAGAGAGTAGTTTTAATAAACTTTTAAAGAGTCCATTTAAATCTTGTAAAGGCATTTTTTGAATTTTGAGGGATTAAACTGTCGGAAAATGTGGAGCTTATATATTCTGTGCATACATTAACCTCGTCTGATCTTTTGATCACTTTGTTGTTAGTAATTAATTTGTGTAGGTTTGGTGGTCTCCTCTTAGGAGGCCTGAGAACAAATGGGCTGAAATACCTATTTCTCTTTGGCCAAGAGCCTGCAACTTCTCCAAGAAAGAACTGATTTCATTTGATTAAAAAGCATTTTTGTTTTGGTCTTCTCCAGGAATCCTGGTTTTCCCTTTGCTTGTTTAATTTCTATGTTTCGCTGTAAATTCTGAGCTGCCTCAGAAGTCCTTATTTGGTGATTGATCCTAGTTAGTTGGTTTTTATTTATATTCTGGGTGTAATTTTTTAGAGAAAAATCGAGTTGTATCTTAATCCCCTCTGGTCTCTTAAATCCCACCCTTATCAAATCCAGGAACATGAAGAAATACCTTAAAGCTTTGATTCCTTCAGTCTGCCTAGATGATAGGTTTTCCTATCTCTGTTAAAAAAAAAAAAAGTCTAAGATGTTAATGGATAATTGATTTTGTGTTTTTCTCACCTTGTAAGGACTCTTAATATTTTAAAAAAGGATTTCTGGCAATAAAATTACTAAATCCAGCTTGGCACCGTGGAAGGGACACTTCATAGTGTGTCCCTTGCTAGCCAAGGTCACACAGTAGACAGTAGATCAGCTGGCAGTCCTCCCTGGGCTCCTGTCTGGTCTTTTAGGAGATGAGAACAGGGCTGAATCTGGATGTAGACAGCATGTGCCCGCCTGCCTGGCTTCCTACTGCTCATGGGCCCTGTCTGCTGACAAGCTGTCTCTAGTGCTTGAGCTAATCTGGATCTGGAAAGGAGGTTTATGGGCAGCCCCAGTCTCACCAGCTGGTAGGACTTAGCTTAAGTCACGGTGGGAGGGACTCCTGGGCCCCAGGACTCTCTGTTCCAAGGTGTTGGCCCTGTTTGTGGGACTAGGTCTCTGCTGTGATTCTCACTTAACAGTCAGCCTGGCAACTTTGCCTTTAACTCCAATCTTCTGTTAGACTTGGGAGTGTTTTTCTCCCCCCTCGTCCGGAGGCTAGATTCCTGCTTTATGTCCTCTTAGCCACTGGCAAGGATGAAGAACAGCAGTCTTGGAACACAGCTCGGTGCCTCATATGTTAGCATCAGCTGCTTCAACTCTCTAGCCTCCTGAGGCTATTTGCTTCAGCTTTGCTTGAGTTTGAGCCGGTCCTCGCCACTGACCCTATGCCCTGACACCGTGGCCGCCCTCACGCCCTGCCCTGCAGGACGCAGGACGGGCCTGTTTCTCCTCTACCCACGGGCTCCAGGGCTCTGTCTGTCCCTTTTGGAATATGACCATGCAGAGGCACATCGGCTACCCTCTCAAGATATACTCTGGCTTTCAGATGTATGCTTGGATGCATCTGAAGTTACTGAGCAATAATGGCAAAAATCTCAGGGATTGTAGTAGGTTTTTTGGAACAGTTTCTAGCCTGGGATTCTCCGGTCGTTACCATGAACGAGCCCTACTCTGAATATGTAAGTTCAGCGTTGATCTCAGTTTTTCCAGCTTGTGGTCTATCCAGGCACTTGTGTGGCTGAGTAGAGTTCACTTTATGGCATCCTGTGTGCTCGAGAGGGAGTGGTGGGTCAGCATCCACGGTAAGACCCTTCGCTGTGGTGAGGGCGGAGTCTACAGAGAGCCCCATCGTGACCATCGTGTCCTTCCTGAGGGCCAACTAGATACCAGGCGCTAGGAAATAAAGTCACGTGAAGGACCTCCACATCAACTGAGGGGATTCACTGTTCATTCAACAAATATTGAGCATTGACATTAGGTGCTAGGATATTATGGGAAACAAAGCCCGTGTGCTTCTGGAGCTCACTGTATTCTGTATTCTGACGCGGATAGGCAACAAGCAGATGAGGGGATGCTGTGTGTGTGTGTGTGTGTGTGTGTGTGTGTGTGTGTGGTGGTGAGGGAGGGCTTTGCAGACCGCGTGGGGTGGTCAGAGACAGTCTCTCCGCTGTGATGACACAGAGCAGAGACCTGAATTCTGCAACAGAGTGGGTACCGAGAGGAAGAACGTTTCAGATAAAGGGGACCACAAAGGCGCAGGAGCTCCAGTGGGAGCCCTCAGTGACAGTGTGGCTACAGCCCAGGCCTGTCTGGGATAATAACCTCCCTCACGGAGAGATGAGTCAGGCTGCGTGTCAGCAAAGGCCCAGTCTTGGTCATTTGTTGTTGTGCTTCCCCAAATGTGAGATGCGTGCACAGCCATGATGTTGGGTAGTTCTTAAAATGATTTTAGGTGATGTGCAGATATGGGAGTGAATCTCATGGCGAGAGAGTGATTTCCTTTTTCTTTCTGTTTCAGTCCTGAGGATATCCAAATGAAAGCCTCCCTTTGCTGTAATATATCTCTTGACACTTGCCAGTTTTTCTTTTTAACAAAGAGAAAGAGGTCCTTACGCCTAAAGCCTTCTGTGGACAACAGTATTTAGCTAGATTTGAGTTGTGTTGCCTTTCTTCCCTTATATTAATCTCATGGTCTCCTTCCATTTGTGGCAAGTAAAACTGTCTTCTATCTATGAACTTACTTTTATTTTTTTTTACATTTTATTTATTTATTTTTTTTTTGTGAGAGAGACAGAGCACAGGTGGGGGAGAGGCAGAGGGAGAGGGAGACACAATCCGAAGCAGGCTCCAGGCTCCGAGCTGTCGGCACAGAGCCCGAGGCGGGGCCCGAACTCACAAACTGTGAGATCATGATCTGACCTGAAGTCGGAGGCTTAACTGACTGAGCCACCCTGGCGCCCCCTTACTTTTATTTTTTTTAAATGTTTATTTATTTATTTTGAGACGAGAGGGAGTGAAAGGAAGAGGGGCAGAGAGAGAGAACCCCAAGCAGGCTGTGCACTGTCAGTGCAGAGCCCAACGTGGGGCTCGAACCCACAAACCGTGAGATCATGACCTGAGCCGAAATCAAGAGTTGGACGTTTAACTGACGAAGCCACCCAGGCGTCCCGTGAAGTTACTTTAAAAAATATATAGCTTTTGGGGCGCCTGGGTGGCGCAGTCGGTTAAGCGTCCGACTTCAGCCAGGTCACGATCTCGCGGTCCGTGAGTTCGAGCCCCGCGTCGGGCTCTGGGCTGATGGCTCAGAGCCTGGAGCCTGCTTCCGATTCTGTGTCTCCCTCTCTCTCTGACCCTCCCCCGTTCATGCTCTGTCTCTCTCTGTCTCAAAAATAAATAAAAACATTAAAAAAAAAAATTAAAAAAAAAAAATATATAGCTTTTATTTAGGTAAAAATGAGTCACTTGAAGAAAAATACTATGAAATAATGGTTTGAAGATGTGGCAAAAAATTGTAAAGATTCTTTCCACACATTTTCTTATTTAAAAAGACAGGAGTTTGGGGCAGAAACCATCCCCTGGTCGTGTAGTTGGGGAAGGAAGGCTCCAGCTATAGTTCATATAGAAGATGGTACCATATTCAAGGCACTTTATTGTTTTTCTCATTCAGATTATGCAGAGTGGCTGGGAATTGGTTAAATTTATTAGTAGAATTGCCAGAATGACTGAATTTTAATTTTTCTAAGTTCTAAACATGTTCATTTGCTAGTGTACCAGAGTCAGCAAGCTGGAGACATATTCTGGTATTCCAGAATTTTAGGCTGGGAGGGACTCATAGATCATCTAATTTTTCTCTGAGAAAGCTGAGGCCTAGGGAGATTAAGTCAGCTTGCCCATGATTACATAGCTAGTTAATGTAATTTATTGTCAAACTAGAATCCAGGCCTCCCAACTCTTGATTTAGGATTTTTTTTGCTATTCTTGGCTCCCCACTGGGTTTCAAGTGGAATTGTATTATGCTGTTGTGTTAATAATTGAAATAAGCTTTTAAAAAATTATAGTAATGCTTTTTGTTTTAAGAGGAAAAATTTCAAGGGCTTTTAGAGGTGTACTGGGATAAGATTTTGCTAAAATATTTTATTTTTATTAATGCTAATTTTAATCATTTAAAAGGAAATTTTGATAGTTTAGTACTGCATTTTATCAGAAGATTTCTCCCCCTGCTTCTGCAAGGCTGACATAAAGGGAGAGTGGAAGACTTTTATCGAGTATTTATGGGACTGATGAAATAATGCATCTGTTGGCAGCTAATTGTAGCTCTTTCTAGGAATAGCAAACCATGTGACAGGCCTCTCCCCAGCAGGATGCTTCCATTTCACTTTAAAAAATGGATTTTATGTTCTTTTCTCTTAGAAATTCTCATCGTGACTTTTTTCTCCCTCCTGTGGATGTATGGGCCACTCGGCTACATCAATCACCCTATTGACTATCGTGGTTGATTTAGCTTGTTGTTTCTCGGCCCTGGCTTTAAAACATTACTGATCCCTAGACTCTGACGCAAGCCAATTCGTGCCAAAATCTGTGGAGGTGTGATCTGGGCAGTGGTAGTAAGACACACACACACACACGCGCGCGCACACGCATTTGCACACCCATGCGTGTGTACACAAGCAAGCACAGGGACATGCGCAAATGCCTCAGTGAGGTCATTGTAGAATGCAGCCAGGGTTGAGAACCTTGAAATCAGACCAGCTGATTAGGCGCGTGGCTCCTTTGTCACTTGTTGTTCCCCAAGTATGAACTTCCCAAAGTTGTGTACTTGCTTGAAGAGTTGTTCTTGTTTTCTGGTGAGGTGAGGTGGAAAGGTGGGAGGAATGGAGATGTAGAAGGATACGTAGTTTTGTTTTGATTAAAAACAAGTGTTTTTAATTCTTTGAATTTCTTGAACTGCGTTGCTCAAGAATGTTCCAGAACCTTAGACCCTACACAGGTGTGACTCTGCTGCCAACATATAAATCCATTAGAAGAACCCTGGGGGGATATACAGGCTTGATGTACTGGGAATGGCTTAGCCAGTGAAATAACTACCATAATATTTATTGGCAGCTTTACTTTGTGCCAGGAACTGGTCCAGGTCCTTTGCATTTATTAATTCATTTAATTCTGGCAGTAACGTGGTGAGACAGGTGGTGGTATTATTACTGTTATTGCACGGAGATGTTTAGTCATGTGCTCAGGGTCATACAACCCAGTAGGACCAAATTTGGAATCCAGGCACTTTAAAGCCTGCCAATTCATGGCCTATAAAAACACATTTTCAAGGTACGCTTTTCTCTCCCCCCTAATTCTGACAACGGTGGCTGCTCTAGAGCCCATCATTTGCCAGCCCCCAGTGTTCTTCCCTCCCCTACTCCAGTCACTCCCGTGCAGCCCGAGGGACTTCTCTGTCTTTCTCTTTACTGCCTATTGTCAGAAGACTAAATTCTGGCTGGTATGTCTCTCTCCCCCGTCTCTTATTTTATTCTTTTTTGGGGGGTGAGGTCTAATGTGAGGCCACATGGGGTCAAGGAACAGAGCCCCTGGGTTGCTCCTGTCCCAGCTGGCTACCTTGAGAGTAAAAAAAGACTAAATCTTCTTGGCTGTGATTAGGAGATGGTGTATTGGCTCTCCTGATACTGGAATCAGGTTCCACTTTTGCAGCTCTTAAATCTTGCTATTGAAAGGCGAAAGCCATCAGTTCTAATAACCAGCTTTTCCGATGGCACAACCTCAGAGTTTAACCGTGTGCTTAGCAAGGTAGCTTTCTATTTTTACGGGTGTCGTTCAAACTTGTAGGCCGTTGTTGTAGCTAGCTGCAGGAATGTTTGCCTTTGCTTAATTTTAATAGGCAGCTGTGTTTATACTTGTTGCTCAGTTTGAACAGTAAGGAGTATATGTATATGCTTCTTTGGAGGACTTTTCCCCCAGAGGGGGGAAAAAGGGTACATTGTACTTTTCCAAACAGTAAATTTTAATTGAGAAGGAAATGTGACCTCTAAAAGAAGTTTAGTCCTAGGCTTTATTTTTGTTAATGTTATAAAAGAAATCTTAACTCCTTGTAAGAAGTGCCAAGTTGACAATTCCTGGAAATGTTCATGTTCTATTTATGCTCAGAGAGGGTGGTGACGCTGTTACCAAAATAATACTGCTGAGATGTAGTAAGTGGCAAAGGAGAGCTTTGTGGTTTCATAACCTAAATATGAGACTTTTAAAGCACCTCTCAGTCCCACCATTTGTATATAAGGTGTAAGGTGCTGAGTGATAATGACCAAGTTGTTAGGAGACTTGCAGAGGCAGTAGAGCACGTCTGCTGGGACTTGCCCCATTGTTCGAACTACTGTGGAAGGTTAGCGCCGGAAGGGACCTCAGAGACCCCCACTGTACAGATGAGGAAACTCAAAGATGTAAGTCAGTCTGACAGCATGTATGTGAACTCTTTGGTTCAAGCAGTAGACCTCTTGCTAACGTAGGCAAAAATAGGAATTTCTCTGACGTATACTGGATTATTCACAACTTTGAAAGAATTGCTAAAATTTCAGGGCCCAGTAAGGTGGGAATGGGGCACCTCTGGGGAGCTCTGGCCACTGGTGTTCCTCCTCTGAGTCCCTCCACCTTGCCGTCTCTCAAGATTCAGGGACTGACTGGCCTAGGTTGAGTCGTGAGCCCTTCGTTTAGGACACCAGAGTCACCTGGAGTGGGAAAGGGACAGATCCAAAAGGAAGACGTGAAAGCTGGTGAAGACATGTCCACCGTACTATATCATTCCCATTGTTTTTATATTGAACCCATTCTATAGTTGTGGACCTGGAAAAAAATGAAAGCCCTTTAAAGGAAGGAGAATGTTCTACATCTTAGTCTTAGTATAGCAAGGCTGAGGTCGAAGGCCAGAGGTGGTAGGAAAAGTAGAGGAGAGCAATTTTGAGAGCAAGGTAGGTCTTCTGAAACCTTTCCAAAATGAGAAGATGTTCGGAAAAAACAGATTTGAGAACGTTGAAGTAGAGAGGTGGTAGAAAGAGAATTTGGATTGGGTTCTGGCCTCAGGGCTTTACGTACATAAACTCACTTTATCCTTTGAGGTCAGCACTATTATTGTTACTTGCATTTTACAAATGAAAGTATTAGATGAATTGCCCAAGGTCACATAACTTGGTAGTAGCAGAGCTGAGATTTGAACACCGATAGTCTGGCCCTCCAGTCCATGCTGTTAATTGCTAGGCTATTCTGTCCCCAATACCAGTTCTTGGTGCTGGTCCATGTCACGTGTCTCAGAGTACCTGACCTGGGCTTGCTACAGCTTCTTCATTTTCTGACCCTTTCTTCCCTTGAGTCTCACATGTAGCCAACATTTTCATTGTGTTTTTAAAAATAGCTTATCAAATGAGAAGTTAAAAAAATACCAAAGAAGATAAAAAATATTTTCTAAGAAATGTGATTAGACAAAAATAAAGATTTCGAATGAGATTGACACAGCAGTTTTTGTTCCTTGAGTCTTTATCTTTTCCCTTTCAATTTCTTTTTATTCTCAATCAGCCCTTTGATGGGGCTGTGGGCAGTTGTCCTTTTTCAGGCCTCCTCGTATTTGAGCCCTTTTATTCCTTTTTGTGCCAGTCTGGATCTATTCAGGAAACAAAACCACACAGTAATTTGAACAAGGAAAATTTAATATAAAGAGTTATTAACTAGTAAAAGGTTAACTGTGGTTAACTACTGAAGGGGTAAAAGAGGTCTCTAAGGAATATAGGAATAGCAGATGGAAGGAGCTATTTTTTCTAGGGCTGAAGGAGAGCACAGGATGAAGGCACCAAGAGCTCGCAAGAGGCCCCTCGCCACCCCCAAGGCTGAGTTTCAGTTCCCTTTGGAGATGAGTGACTGCCACTTGAATATGAGGCCTACTGGTGGCCAGTGAACTGGCTGGACCGGTCTGTAAGCCCACTTGGCCGAGAATCTTGGTAGAGCATGTGGGTGGGCCAGAGTTGATCCTTAGCAGTCTGCTGAGTGGCAGAGAAATTCCCTGGAGAGTAAGCACCTTTGCGTTTCCCAAATGCCACTGGCAGTACACTTTGGGGGTGGGAGAGAATAAAGCATCCCAAACCCGAATGAAAAGCCCCTGCCTCTGCCATGGGCTTTCAGTGTCCCTCCAGTGCCCTCTTTTGATGGAAACGAACACTACACCATCTGGCAAAGGCCAAATGTTCCCAGGGTCCAGCCCCAGGGTCATGAAGCAGGGCAAAGAGAGCGAATTTAAAACTAAGAAGTAATACATCGCTAACTGGTGCATCTCATCTATAAAATGATGAGAGTATATAATTCCCAAAGTAGTTCTAAGAACCTGATTTAGTCAGTCGTTTATTTAGCCAACATTTATTGACTGTCTACCGTTGGCTGGCTATTCAGCAAAGGCTGTGTTATGGCTATCATCGTCTATTTTTGTTTGTCTCTGAAGATACAGACTCATCACATCTAAGGCAGAGACTGTTTTTATCTCTGTACCTGCATAACCTGTCTAGCATAGTGCTGGGTACACATTAGTCCTCACATGTTTATCAAATGAACGAAGGAATGACTACAAAGATGGATGTAAAGATGGAATCATACCCTCAAAGAGTTTAAATTATAACTGGGGAAAGGTAGAGGCAAAATATAATATGGTATTCTAGTTATATTTTATTAACAAGCTGCTTCAAAACATGATGGCTTAAAATAACAGTTGTTTATTTTTTTCCATGATTGTTTTTTTTTTAATTTGAGAGAGAGAGAGAGAGAGAGAGAGAGAGAGAATATCTTAAGTAGGCTCCACATTCAGAGTGGATCCTGACATGGGGCTCAACCCCACGACCCTGGGATCATGAACAGTTATTTGTTTTTACATGCATGTGCAATTTGGGCAGGGCTCAGAAGGGGCAGCTCATTTCTGCTGTAGCTGTTGTCAGTTGGAGTGGCTTAACCGGGGTGGGAGGAGCCGTTTTCCAGATGTGTCACTCCTATTTCTGGCAAGTTGGTGCTGCTTGTTGGTTCCTCTCCACAGAGGCCTTTCTGCAGGTGGCTGGGGTTTCCTCACAGTATGGTAGTTGAGTTTCAGGAGACAGGAAGTGAAAACTGCCAGTTTCTTAAGGCCTGGGCCCAGATGCTGGCATAGTGTTAACTCTCACTGTATTCTTTGGTTCAGCTGTCCTAGAGGCCAGATTCAAAGAGTCAAAACAGAAACCTCACATTTTCTTGGGAAGTATGTCAAATCATTTTGGGGCCTTACTGCACTTACCAGATGTAGTGACTTAAAGTATGTATATTTGTTATCATAAATGGAAATGTAGCTGCCATACGTGAAAGTGACTTGTAAATTAATAACAAATGTTCTTATTAGTTTCACAAAAAAAATGTTTTAAAAAGTGAAAATAGCTCTTTTTTTTCCCCCCCAAATATAAAGGCAATTTGTTGCTTAAAAAGCAAAGGCTCTAGAAAGATACAAGAAAAATGGAAGTCATCCATAATCTTATTGCCCAGAGATAATCACGGTTTATAACAAATGAGTAGTGAAATGCAGTATTTGGGTTTTTACTCTAGGACATTGTTTTAGAAGCGCTCTCTTTTCTCAACTGCAGTCATTTCCAGAACGTTATTATTTACTTGATACTAACACTTAAATCTGGAATTTCTTGTGATGCCAACTAAAGAATAAAAGTCAGAAGATTATACGTGTGTGTGTGTGTGTGTGTAAAAAAATATATATACTTTTTTTTCTCCAGAGAGTAAAACTTTCGGAATCAATTTGACGTAGTCTGTTAAATTATCCTTGAGGCTAGTCACTCGTTGTTTCATTTCAGTTAGCAGAGGGTGGGGGTGGGGTGCGCTGGACTTAAATGACCTTCTCCAGTTACCCTTAAGGAACTATGAGGAATATTCTTCACTCTGTTGTTTCAAGTATTTTTCTGTTTATCTTTCTATGAGTATTCTATTTCAAAGTGTTTCACTAGGATATTATATAACCTGATTTTTTTTTCTAGGTCTCCTGTTTGTATGTTTTTAAATATTATGTTTCTAAATCTTTTCTCTTCATTGTTTTTCTCAAGCTGCTCCACTATAGGTGATTAAGTTCTTGCCTGCGGCATTTTTAAGATCTATTTATATCCCTCACATTGACTAGATTTGTAAATATGTGAGTGTTCTGGATGGTAGATGAGATTTTTTTTCTCCCTTTGCACTTGGAAAGGCATTCCTAATGACTGTTTTCACTAAATCATGGAGTATATTTCAAAGAAACTGTTAAAACCTTTGGCGGAATAATCATATCTCATCCCTCTCCTTATTATCAGAGTAAACACTATAAATCATTGTAGGAGGGGCTGTATAAGTCAGAGGAAAGAGCAGATCTGAGCATCTCCAAAACTTTGCTTCCTGCATTACTTCAGCGAGCATTTATTGAATTTCTACTGTTGGCTGGGAATACGGAAGGTTAGATACGGAAATTAATAAAGTATAATTCCTGCGCTCGGGTTGCTCCAAATAAATGAGATGATACGTGTAAACTGCTTAGAATAGAGTCTGGCATCTATTTAACATTCAGTGAATGTTAGTTGTCATTATTACCATTAGAGGTAACTGAAGAGTTGTGACGCAGAGAGGTATGTGCAAGGGACGGGATGGCTCCACCTAGCCTGTGGTAAGACCGAACCGGGGAAGGCTCTAGAGAGCGTGTATAGTTGAGTGTTGAAGGGTAAGTAGGAGTTCACAAGAAGGCAGGGGGGAAGGGCATTCTAGGCAGAGGTGACAGAAAGTGCCAAGGCATGGAGGCAATGGCTTTACGTTGTATGCACCTAGTGTCTAGGGATGGGATGGGGTGGTGTGACGGCAGCTAAGGCTGGAGGCTCAGGCCCAGTGCTGCTCGACAGGGGCCTTGAGTGCCATGTAAAGGTTCAATCCGTGATGGAGCACAACTTGATGAAATTTGAGAAAGGGATTGACACGAACAGACTTGCATTTAGAAAGCCTACTCTGGTGACATATGGATGGGGAGCTGGGCAAAACAGGGGTAAGAAGCCCAGTTAGGAAGCTGTTGGAACAATCTAGATGAAAAATGGTGAGGGCTAGTTACTGGCATTGAGGATAGAGAAGAAGGGGATGGGCTGAGAGAGATTTAGGAGGGAGGATTATCAGATGTGTTCTTCATGGGGTGGGCAGTGGGGGGGGGGGCGGTGGTACCAAGGGGATCTTTTCCCAAAGTGAAAATTGGTTGGGGGAATGGTGTAAAAAAAAAAAAAAATCCTCGATATTCAGATTCAAAAGGGCACAGTACATAAACAGATAAGCAGTTATCCATGCTGTTAGAATTTCATGGGAGCGGCGCTATTAGGGACGTCTTCTTAGAGAGGCAGTGACAACACGAAGGTTGAGAAGCACAGGGTTAGAAGGACTCATTGCCTGGTTGAACTGTGGGCTGAAGGAGAAAGAGGATTCCGGCGTGATTCCTGGATTTCTGGTTTGGACAGCTCTTCCTGCTCACCGAGAGTGGACACGTGCTGTGTAAGCTCTGTGTACACGCTCTGCTCCTTGAATGCAGGCTGACAGTGGCTCACATTTATCGAGCACTGACCGTGAGCCAGCCCCTTAGGTGCCTTACATTTATTAATAGTGTGAGGTACAGGCTATTATCGTTCCCATTTTTAATTTTTTTTTTTTAACGTTTATTCATTTTTGAGACAGAGAGAGACAGAGCACGAACAGGGGAGGGGCAGAGAGAGAGGGAGACACAGAATCCGAAACAGGCTTCAGGCTCTGAGCTGTCAGCACAGAGCCCGACGCGGGGCTCGAACTCACGGACCGTGAGATCATGACCTGAGCCGAAGTCGGACGCCTAACCGACCAAGCCACCCAGGCGTCCCATTTTTCATAGGAGGAAGCTGAGACCCAGCCCAGAGCCACGAGCACTTCGTTCTGTGAAAAGGCTGGGTGAGCGTTTGGAGATCCTGGGTCTAGGCTCTGGATGAAGTCCTGCTTCTACCTTTATCTGCTCTGTGAGGTCAGGTAGATGATTTTGTTTTTATTTTTTTCTTCTAAATGTTAATTTCTTCATGTGTAGAACAGAGCTGCTGGTATTCTTCCCTGAGAGTAGTTGTTGAGGTTAAATGAGAGGGTATATGAATGAATCTTTCAAAACAAAAAGTGCTGTGTTCATGCAGGTAGTGTTTTTCAGGTCAGCGAGTGCCTCACAGGTAGTCAATAAATGCCATTTTTCTCCTTTGCCTCACTTCTTTCCTTTCCACTCTCTTCAAGCAGCCCCCAGAAGACTGGAAGAACAGAACGAGAGTCCCCTTGCCCCCCCCCCCACAGCCTCAACCCCCAACATTATTGTTGCAACTGCCTCTGTGTCGTCCATCTCCTCCTCTCGTACCAGCCCCAGAAGATGACTCAAGCGGCTTTTATTTCCTTGAGTTTTCATGAATGTCCTCCCACGTGAACACAGTGATTCACTTCTCAAGCTGTGGCCATTGCACTTCTGCTCCTTGTAGCTGTTCTCACAGAGGTCACCAGGGACTTTTGGTTAAGTCCATTGGCATTTTTCAGGTTGCCGCTTGCTGTCTTGGCAACATCTGACATGGGGGCCGCTCTCTCTTTCGTTCTTGGTGTTGCCCCCTTCCTCGGTGTTGTTTTTCCTCCTGCCCCTCCATTTATTATTTCTCCGCTTCTCCTTGCTCTACTTGTCTCTTAAACGCTTCTCTTCTCTGGAGATGTGTTCAATTCTTATCTTCTCCCTGGCTGGAGGCTCAGCTTCCTTTCCCAGCAACCTTCTCCTAGGGCAGAGCCCATCTGCACTCCTGGCTCGATGACCACCTCAAAGTGAACTCTTCCAAATCCCTGTCTCCTGGCCGAATAGCCAGCTGCACTTCGGTCCTCCACCTTGACTCCACATGGCCAAAGGAGGACCTCCCATCGCTCACATCACACTTCCTCTTCCTCAGTGATATTTATTTTCTCCACTTCGAAAATATATTCCTATTCAAACAACCAGAAGAAAGTGGTGTTGTGGTTGTTGTCGTTGTTTGGTTTTTTGAAAGCCCCTAGCCCAGACGTTACCTTGTTCTTGAAGCTTTGTGCACCCCTTTCATGGCTGACTGAGAAACCCCTCTTCTGTGTTTCCAAAGTGTCATGGGAATATTTCTGTTATGGCACGTCCATACTATGTTAGAAAATTTTGTCCTCAAGTAGACTGTGAGTTCATCGAAGGCAAGAACTCAGTTTTTCACCCTTGTAGACTCAGAACCTAGCACATTGCAGAAATACTTATTGGGACCAATAAATGTTGGTTGAGTGTATGAATCTGTGATAGCCTTATTTGCTCCCCTCACCTTCCTCTTAATCTCTAGGTGTCATAACTGTTTATATTAGTTTGTTTGTGTTGCCATAATAAAGTATCCAGACTAGGTGGTTTAAACAACCCAAATTTATTTTCTAACAGTCCCAGAGGCTGAAAGTCCCAGGTTAAGTTGTCAGCAGGTTTGGTTTCTTCTGAGGCCCCATTGGCTTGCAGATGGCGGCCCTCCTGCTGCCTCTTCAAATCGTCTCCCCCGTGTGTGTGTGTGTGTGTGTGTGTGTGTGTGTGTTTGTGTGTGTGTGTGTGTGTGTGTGTGTCTCCATGTGTCCTAATTTCCTTCTCTTACAAGGATACCACTCATATTGGGTTAGGGTCACCCTAATGGCCTCATTTTAACTTAATTACTTTCTTAAAGACTCCAAATACAGTTGCATTCCCAAGCACTGGGTAAGGTTAGGGCTTTAACATACGGCTTTTGGGGAGGCACAGTTTAGCCCATGACACTATTATCGCTTTTTTAACTTTATCTTATTTGTCAGTCTTCCTCAGTAGTCAGTAGATAATAACCCTTTGGTTTTTGATCCTCCATGAAATTGACTCTTTGGCATTTCTTAAAAGTTGCTATTTAATGTTTGCTGGGTGCCAGCCTTTAACCTTTCATTTTATAAAACTTAAAGCATTTTGTTCTGGTCTCTGTGCAACGCAGTTTTTAACCTGTCTGGTTATTAAACCATTTTATCAGCTTTATTTTTAACTGTTGTAACAATGAAATCTCACATATGAGTGTGTTTTTTACCTTCTCACTGGTGAAAATTTGTCTCATAGAGGTACAGATTAGGTATAAGAGTGGGTGCAGCAGTTAGAACCCCTGAAGCCCATCTCTTCCCAGGGCCAAATCATTTTAAAGATGAAGGAAATTCTTGGGTGCCTGGGTGGCTCAGTCGGTTGAGTGTCCAACTCTTGATTTTGGCTCAGGTCATGATCCCAGGGTCATGGGATCAAGCCCCATGTTGGGCTCCATGCTGAATGTGGAGCCTGTTTTAAGATTCTCATTCTCTCTCTCTCTCTCCCTCTGCCCTTCTCCCCCACTCACTCTCTCTCGCTCTCAAAAAAAAAAAAAAAAAAAGGATGAGGGAAATTCTAAGACTGAAGACTTGAGGCTTTCACAATTGGCCTTCTTGAACTGATATTCCTAGGAGCAATTGCATAAGATAAAAGCAAAATGAAAATCACCGTCTCCAACAGACTTGTAAGGAGAATTGTCCTTACCTGCTAAGAGAATAATTTTGTACACATAGTAGCCTCAGTTCTTAAATTCTGGGCTGCTCGGTTAATCTGCATTTTTATGATGTTCAGCTTTCTCACAGTTTAATCTACAGCCCCTCCCCTGGGCTACTCATTAGCTGACTTCCCTTTCATCCCTTCATTTCCCACAGATGCCCTAGAAACTTGGCCTCCTGCTTCCTTTTTTCTACCCTCCTCCCGCAGCCCCAAGCTTTCACCTCTTTTACTTGGGTTTCTCCTCCCTTAGGCTGCAGTTTCCTGGTTTCTCATGGGCATCCCTTCTTCCTTCTCTATTCACCTTCTGTTCCTCTTCCTTCCCCAACAGCCTTCTTTTAGAAGCAAGCTGAAGTTTCCAAGCTAATTTTGACTTTTTGCTGCCACCTTGCCTTTGGTATAAAGCAGGGGTTGGCAAACTATGGCCATGTCCCTGTGGTCCATATCCAGTCCACTACCTGCTTTTGTGTGTCTTGTGAGCTAAGAGTGGTCTTTACCTTTTCAAAGGGTTGAAACAAAAACAAAACAAAAGAAGAATATTTCATGACATATGAAAATTATAGGAGATTCAAATTTTAGCGTCTATAAATAAAGTTTTATTGGAACACAGCCATTCTTATTTGTCCATATGTTGTCTGTGTCTGCTTTCACACTATACCGGCAGAGTTCTGTAGTTGCAATAGAGAGTTTTTGGCCTAGAAGGTCCAGAAAATATTTACTATTTGGGCCTTTACAGAGAAGGTCTGCCCCACACTTCGTATAAAGAGTTAGAAGGGACAGAAAATAGCTTTGCATGACAGGAATCAGTTTTGTTTACCTTTCTTTTCTTTGTGCTTACCAGAGTGCTGGATTAAAGCTAATGCTTGGTTCTAAAATTGTTTTGAGAGTCAAAAGGGGAGAGGCCCTTCTTCAGGACAGACTTTTTCTGTGAAAGTATGTTATTATCTTTGCCATTTCTTTAGAATTAAATTTTGCCAGAAGCGATTCATCATACCAGGGCCATTGAACCTTTTCTTTCATTTCTAAAATTGTACATAAGAGAAAAAGAATTAGGTAAACCAAACAGATAAAACTCCTTTGTGCTCTGCACATTCACACGAGGATTTAATTTCAGCTTATCCCATATACTTACTCATGGTTTAGTCTCAAAATGAAGTATTGGGGTGATGAGATAATGTTAGCATTTGGGTACTAACCACAAAAAGAGTTAAGCAAGGTTTGCCGTCATGAGGATTTGGCTTTTGTTCTCATCTGTCACGTATTTAGTGTATTTTTTACAACCCCCTATCTTGTCTCTGTTTTCACCTCCTTTGAAGGAAATCATTTACCACTGAAATTCAAACCTCTTGACAAGTAATGCCAAGCAAGGTTAAGAAATTTCTTCCCATTTCCTGAGATAGCCATTGTGCTATTTCTGTCTGTTATTCAGAAGTGTGGCTGTATGAGGTTTCTCAATCCCCTGAGGCATTTGTTAACAATACATTTTGAGTGTTCACAAAGTGCTGTGGGCTCTAAAAGGCGTCAAAGTGATTACATCAGAAATGGAAGGTCCTTCAAGGAGTTTGTAGTCTTTATGGTGATAGAGGGGTGACACACATGTGAATTTCTGGACATTTAACAGTGGCCTACAGAGAATAGAGTGGCACCAGAGCATGAAGCATGACTGAGCAATCTCAGTGGGAAGAAGGGTAAAGTACGGAATGCTTCTAGGGCAGCTCTGGGTCGGGGGGAAGGTAGTCATGATTACTAGGGGAGAAGCCAGTCCAGAGTAGATGCTGAGTGCTTTCTCCAAGATACCTTCCCAAGATGTTTTGCTGGAACATTAAACCTATCATGTTGCAAATGGAATGACCTCTCCCCAGCTCCTCCTCTCGCCTTTAGTATCGTCAGTGTCATTTCACTTTCTGAATTATATACCTGCCCTTTTTACAAAGTAGGTCCTTGAATGAGTGGATTCTGTGAGGGGAAGGATAGCAAATAGATTGTTTGGCTCAAATGAAGAATTGATGTGTTTAGAAAAAGAGAGAAAAAGAGAGAGGCAGGTAAGAGAGAGATGAGCTGACGGATAATCTTAATGTTTGGGCTTGGGGGCAGAGGTCGAGCCTTGAATGTGAGGAAACTGGCCTAGGGAGAGAGAACATCACTCCATCTGCCATCTTCTGGGGCTGACTTATCTGCCCCATACCTTCCAGGTTTCTCTAGATTTTAGCAGAGACAGAAATTTTCATTCTGTTTCTCATTTTAACTTAAGTTGGCTTTAGGTCGGTGCTGTTAGGTCTGGTAGCGATAGGCTCTGGGGGAAAACCGAGAATCCCATGTCCCGGGTGGTAACTGACTGTGGCTCTGCTTGGCATGACGCTCAACCTTGCAGTTTCCCTTGTGAGAGGGAAGTATCTCAACCTGGTTTTCAGGGTCACGCTGTGCCACCACCTGGAAACTGTATCTCCATTTTTTCCATCCTTTCTCTACCCTGTACAAAACGAACAACCAAACCAACCCCTGCAACTTTTTCCAGGAAAATTCACCTTGTAGGTGCTGTGGTGAGCCTGTGAATGGGGGCACAGCTGTTGGTCTTTTGGCACTGTTGATAGTTCTTGAGAGAGCAGTGGCCCTGGAAAAATGAGAGAAAATCACCCACCTAAGGGCACTGGTTTTCCACACTCTGGGCCATTCACATTTGATAAGCTCCGTCCGGATTCGTTTCACCAGTGGCTTCCATCGTTTAGGTTATTTTGTTCAGTTCACTTGGGAAATGAAAACAGACACAAAACTGACATTTTAATTGTTTTTAGAATGAGTGTTTCTTTGCACCTACTATAGACCAGCCAAATGTAGATTTTGCCTCCAAGGCTGCTGACTGCATGCTGCCCATGTTCTTGGTAGAAGTGATCACAACCAAAGATTCTTTTTGCCTTCAAAAGGGGCAAAAAGGCAGTTTCTCTTTAGAAAGCAAGAAAACAGATGCCAATCAGGTATTGCTTTTTTTTTTTTATCTTAAGGCTCTTTTAATTCAAATAAGTTAAAAAAAATTTTTTTTTAACGTTTATTTATTATTGAAGGACAGAGAGACAGCGTGAGCAGGGGAGGGGCAGAGGGAGAGGGACGTAGAATCTGAAGCAGGTTCCAGGCTCTGAGCTGTTAGCACAGAGCCCGACGCGGGGCTCGAACTCAAAAACGGCGAGATCATGACCTGAGCTGAAGTTGGTTTGCTCAACCGACTGAGCCACTCAGGCGCCCCTAATTCAAAGAAGTTTTGAATAAAAAATATGGTACACTCAAAAGAACGAGAAATCAGGTGATCTAGACAGATATTGGCTGTTTCCCACTGCTTCTGTGTCCTTAGACAAGATTTTTTTTTTTTTTTAATGACTTTTTACTTTGAAATAATTTAAGACAAGAGGTTCCAGAAGTAGTGCAGAGAGTTCTCAGGTATCTTTCACTCAGTTCCCACCAACCAAAAATATCTTATATACAACCATAATACATTGTCAAAACCAGGACACTGACATTGGTACTATTAACTTAAATATAGACCGTACTGGGATAGTTTTAACATGTACTTCGTGTGTGTGTGTGTGTGTGTGTGTGTGTGCGTGTGCATGTTCGTTCTGTGAAATTCTATCACATGTTGATTTGTGTATGTTTTTGATTTTTAATGCACACTTACCTTGAAATTATTCTGAGCCTTTGTGTGAATAATTAGTAATAGCAAAATAGAAAAACTGGGTATTATTTAATGTGGAAATCTCAATTTAATACTCTTAATTAAAAGACTTCTGGATTACGAAGTAGAAGGTCAGGTTCTAATTCCAGCTGTCCAACTGGAGAAGGAATGAGGGACCTAACCCGGACAGAAATATTGATTTCCCATGGTTCCAGCTGAAAACCTGGGAATCATCATCCTTGCTTTCATCTTTTCCCGCACTAACCCTCCTCCCCAACATCTGTTCCATTACCCAAGCTTCTAAAATGTTCTTCAGATCTGTCTACTTATCTCCTTCCCTTGCCAGGATAATTACAGTGGCTTCCACATGTACGGGAGTACATCCATTTTCCACACAGCAGTGTGCAACTCCTCTGAGCAAACCCTCCTCCGGTGGTTTTCCATTGTACTGAAATGCAGTCCGAACCCGTATGAGAGCCCATGAGGCCCTTGTGGTCGGAAGGCTGCTCCAGTCACATCTGCTCTTGTCCCTCACCGTGCTCCAGCCACAGTGACACAGGTCAACTAGCAGCTTCTCCTGGTGCCCAGGGCAGTTTCTGCCGAGGCCTTTGTTCTAGCTTGTTCCTTCCTCCGGTGTGCCCTGCTCCTACTTTTCCTGCAATGATTAGCTCCTCTGGTAATTTAGGTGTCGGGCCTCTTCAGCGAGGCCTCCCTGGGCAGTCCAAATTAGAGCCCTCGTCCGTCACCTTCTATCGTGTGATCCTATTTTGTCTCCTCTGTAGCTTTCAACACCATCGGAATCTATCCCTGTACTTGATTGAATTTGTTTTTACTTGACCAGTGAGTTACCCTTCCATAGACTGGAAGCTCCTTGAGAAGTGGGGCTGCTACCCTGTAGCCCCAGTGCCCAGGACAGCCCCTGCCCCCTAGGGCAGTGCCTGCCCCATCAGTAATTATTTTTTGAGTAGCCATCATTGGACCATCAATGGTCCATCAATGGGCCAGGTAATCACAGAGATTCATGAAACCAAAAAAATTACTTGATTGAATGAAATAATCTGATGTTTCAAATTATTAAATTTTTCTGTATTTGGGACTCTGAGGAATGCATTATGATTCAATTCCTAGGTACTGTACGTTCCCTTTTGTGTACCCGTGTATTAATAACAAGTCTATTTCTGAGTTAGGGCCATTTGAGGTGGAAAATGTAAATCCTCTGTACCTTGGTGACAGGCTCCTGTCTGCCTGAACATGTCAGGCCACATTAGTGATTTGAAGAGGTAAATTTGACATATATTCATTTCCCCCATCAGTGGTGCTTTGGCATTAGAGAAGACCATTGAGCAGGTTTTAGCTTTCTTGGTAATAAATAAGGTGCAAGAAACTTAGTATCATGTGGTTTGACATTTAGCCAAACTTGCTTTCATTATTGGCTTAAACGCCTTCCTCTTCTTTTGAATTTCACATATAAGTAATGGCTCCCGAGGCTGGAAGACACAGAGCTGCTAATGTTCTCACTGAAATGAAAAGAGCATGATTTATGTCCTCTGCTACATTTCTTAAATTCCTGTTTAACTTTCATTTTATTGATAGTGAGAGCCACGTAACCAAAACGTCACTGTGTGTGCTTTGATGGTGTTACTAGCTACTTGTGCCTTTTAAGCAGTTTTAGAAATACAATGCAGTGTAGGAATATAAATACATGTGTTTTTAGACACGTGTTTTGCTGACCTAATGATTTACTGCTGCTGAAGGAATGGTTTCTGTGTGAAGGAAATCGTTAGTCTTTCATTAAGTATTTTTATCAGAGGTTAATACATTTTTCTCTAATTAAATTCTGGAGTTCTCTTTTGAAAAATGCATGTACCCACGTAGCTGCTAGTGATATAAATGTTGACATTTGGTTCCTTTTGTTATGATTTTATTGTTGTTATTGATAATGAATTATTTTTCAAGCAAACACACATGCTTATAAATCTGGAAGGTGATGTTTTCTGTTAAAAGCATTTTGCCATTTTCACATTGCTATGCCTCTCGCTTGTAGGGGGTTTTCTTGAGAACTTATTTTCTTCCGTTGATTTTTAAAAATGGCATACCAGTGGTGAGTGTGAATTCATATTATGAAAACCGTGGTGGAATATGATTAGACATACTACGAGGTAGTAGTTTATGTGAAACATTGATGCTCTAAAGCATTTACTACCAAAATTTGTTCTCTTCATCTTACCCCTCCTCCCTGCCCTTGGCACCACATAATGGTTCTGTATTGTGTTGTGTGTGTGTGTGTGTTTTGAAGAACCAAACATGACTTGGAGAAGGTAGTGGGGGAAGGAAGAGGAGGAGGGTATAAAATGAGCAGGCTGCTTTCCCAGAAGCCTCTCACGTGCAGGGTCTGAAATGACTATTGTTGGGGAAAAGTGATATTCATACTGATGGGGCTAAAAATGCCTGCCCATTTTGAGGAGCTTTTGTTTTCATAATAGAACTTCTTTGCACAAACAAAAGGATGTTCTAAAAGAGAGGGACCATTTGCAGTTGAGTGTTTTCCATTCTGGTAGCGTCTGAGAATAATTTTCACAAATTCCTAGTATTGCATGTAATCATTGTCTAGCAGTTGGATCTTTTTATTTGCATGATAGAATTGTGCATTTAATTTCTGTTTTAAGTCCCACCCATGTTTTTAAATAGTATAATACAGTTGATCCTTGAACAACATGACGGTTAAGTGGTGCTGACCCTCTGCGCAGTCAAAAATCCGCAAAAAACTTTTGACTTCTCCAAATGTACCTACAAATAGCCTATCGTCGACCGGAAGCCTTACCAATCACATAAACAGTCAATTAACACATATTTTGTATTTTTATTTACTATACACTGTGTTCTTACAATAAGGTAAGCTAGAGAAAAGACAGTATTATTAAGAAAATCACAAGGAAGAGAAAATACATTTGCCGTACTGTACTGTATTTACTGAAAAAAACCCATGTGTAAGTGGATCCACGTAGTTCAAACCCATATTGTTCAAGGGTCAGCTCTAAGTTGTTTTCTTACCTGTTGGGTGACTGAGTGAAAATATGTATAATTTGGTCAATAGCATAATTCTGTGACCTGTATAACCAAATGGATGCTGTGGCTTTTACATTGGATGCATTTCAGGTGACTTTTGTTGGCCTGCAATTTTAGTAGTGAGATTGATTCAGAGTATTCGTTCAAAATCACCTCATTTGTCTTCCCTATGTCTATGGGTTAAATCTCTGGGAAGAGCAGTTCATTGGACATAGGACAAATCTTGGACTGTGTGTATCTGTCATTTTTATAAATGATTGGGGGACAGGCGCTTTTGTGAGTAGTGATGTTCTATGTTTTTTTTTTTTTTTTTAACTAAAAACAAAAAAAAAAACTATTGTATAACAGACTGCCCTCAAACATGGCAGATTCAAAGAACCATTTTATTTTATTTTATTTTATTTAAAAAAAAATTTTTTTTTCAACGTTTATTTATTTTTGGGACAGAGAGAGACAGAGCATGAATGGGGGAGGGGCAGAGAGAGAGGGAGACACAGAATCAGAAACATGCTCCAGGCTCTGAGCCATCAGCCCAGAGCCCGACGTGGGGCTCGAACTCACGGACCGCGAGATCGTGACCTGGCTGAAGTCGGACGCTTAACCGACTGTGCCACCCAGGCGCCCCTCAAAGAACCATTTTAGTGTGTGGGTTAAGAACTTAGAAAAGACTTACCTGTGTGGTTTGTCTCTGATCCATAGGATGTCAGTTGAAGTGGCTGGGGCTGGAGGATCCACTTCTAGGATGGCTTCTTTACTCCTGTGTCTGGGCTGGGGTGGTCGACTGTTGATGCTGGCTCTTGGCAGGGGACTTTGCTGTGGCTGTTGGTTTGAGCACTGACATACTGTCTCTCCATTGTGCTTGAGTTACAGCATGGCAGCTGGGTTTCCAGAGGGAGTGTCTCCAAAAGGTGTGGGTGGAAACTTTAAGGCTCAAGGCTTTTTGTGACCTAGCCCCATAAGTTCCAGAACACTAATTCTCCTACATTTTAGTGGTCAGATAAGTTGCTAAGACCAACCCAGACTCCAGGTGAGGGGAATTATCCTCCACCTTTCATTAGGAGAAGCAACAAAGAATTTGAGGCCATCTTTAATGGCAGGTGTTGGGATCACATCAGGATAGCATTTACTTAATAGCAATATATGCCTCTCCTGAGGTTCAAATGGCTTAAAGTACAAATACTAATAAGTAGTTCCACTTAAGAGGATCCCATTCCAAATGGTACAACCTTCATTTAAATAAAAACTCTGATGTGACTCATCTCAGTCATTTAATGGATGACTGTAATCTCAAAATATCTAGAAAGATGTCAGTCCTCTGAGTCATAGCGCAAACTAGTTTGTCAAAAGAGTTCAAAGGAAACATAGATCTTACAGTTGGAAAGGACTTCAAGGGATTACATCATCATTATCACCTTCCAAAAAGATTTATTGAGCACCATGTAGGTAGGTGCCAAGCCCTGGAAATGCAGAGGAGAATATGATACAATTCTCGTCCTTGAGACATAGTTGAGGAAATAGAATTGATGCATTAGAGATGAATAGAAATCCATTGAATATAGACGGGGTGGCAAATAAAAGGACAGGTGATAAATGCACAGGAAGGAGAAGTGATCAGTAGAGGCTTGTTGGGGCGGGGTTAGGGCTGGGAAAGGGCATCAGGAGATAGGCTTCCCATTACACTGAAAACAAAATCCAAAGTGTTGGTCATTACCTATAAGTGCCTCTGTGAACTGGATCCCTGCTTCCTCTCTGATCTCCTTTTCCACCTCTCTTTTCCTTACTCACTAGCCTCCTTCCTGGAATATTGCAGACATTTCAGGACCTTTGCATTTTCTCATTCCTCTGCCTAGAATGCTCTTTCCCCACATGGTCCCATGGCTTGCTTTCTGACTTCGATCACACCTCTGGTCAAATATGCCCTCTTCAAGTTTTCTCTGACCACCTACCGTATCTGCCTCCTATCCTTCATTCCTGTTTATCTTCATGAAGGCAGGGCCATTGTCTGCCTTGTTCATTATTGTATCCTCAGCACCTAGAACAGTGCCTGACAAATACTTGGTGCCTGATAAAAAACAGTTGAATGAATAAATGGGTAAGCAAATGTAGAACTTGAGACAGGGGAAGGATTTAGCAAAGTGGAGAACAGATGGTGTTGTTGACTGCCTGCAAGGTAGAGTGAAAGAGAATTAGAAATATACACAATAGATTCATAGATAATTTGTTTTAACACCTTGACATCAGGGGTCCTCATTTTATAACTTTGGGTCCTTCAGACCCCTCTCTTCATAGCTTCATGTGGTAAGCACATCACAGGGCTTGCACAGGGAGTGATTCACTTGGACTAGAATAGCTGTGTCATGCTGGGTCTCAGTTGTCAGAGAACTTGCCATTCCTAAAAAATACTCTGTACTACAGTGCTTCTTTGTCTTTGCTCCTGTTCATATTTCTGTCTGGAGTATCCTGGTTTTTGCCTTGACCTATTGAAATTCCATGTGAATGACCTCTTTCATCCATTGTACTTATTAGTTATGTGATTTGATTATCAAATAAGCACATTCTGCTTCAATCGGAAATATTTATGTACATGTAGTTCTTCCACTTAAATATAAACTCTTAGAGAGCAGAGCCTGGGTCTAGTTTATCTTTTATTTTCCAGTACAGTACATAAATGATTCTTAACAAAACATGTTAAATTTACTTGAGCATGAGAAATTAGAGTACTTTAGCTTCTAATGTAAAACAAATACATATGCCTAGAAGTCAGAAGAGGCAATGCGAATTTCCCCAGGAAACTAAACAATAATAAAGTAACTAAACAATAATAAAGTAATCCATGGGCTTTTCTGGTTGGTTTGATCTGTTTAACATCCTTGGATGACTTCATGATTTGCACAGGGCCTTGTGAATCAACAACTCACACATTTTTATATCAGTTAACTATAGCCGCATAACATACTGCCCTAAAATACAGTGGCTTAAAACAATAATAGCTTATTCCTCACAATTTTTTAAGTTGGCTAGGCTCAGCTGAGTGGTTCTTTCGCTCCATGTGGTGTCACTTAGTATCACTAATGCAGCAGATGCTTTCAGTTTCAGAGCTTGGCTGGGGCTGGAATGTCCAAGAGAGCTTCACTCACATGTCTTGTGTTGGTTGTAGATGGGACCTCTTTGTTCTTCTCCATTAAGGCCTCATTTCCTCTGGCATCTAGTCCGGTCTCTTTATAGCATGGTCACTGGATTCCAAGTGGGTAAATATGGAAGGTGCTCTTGAGGTCTAGGTCTGGAATTGGCACCACATCACTTCCACCACATTTTATTGGTCAAAGTGAGTCACAAGGCCAGCCCCAGCCCAAATTTGGAGGGAGGGGAAGTAAACTCCACCTCTTGGTGGGTTGGGTAACATGCATGTAATAGGGATGTGAGCAATTATTAGTGGCAATGTTTGCAGACAGTACATGCCAGCATGCTTAGATATTTAGTAGTAGTATCTTTTCAATGCAAAGGGGAGCATTATTAGTGAAGTCACATGTCTTTGAGTATTATTTGAACCCCTTGTTTTTGCATTGTGAATTGTTTATAGAGAGGAGTGCTGTGCGCATTTTGGGCTGAATTGAGCAGCAGCCGAAGATCATTGAGTGTTGCAGACTATGAGTCTGGAGTTCTCTCTTGTCCAGCGAGAGAGTGGATGCAGAGTTGAATATGAGAGAGGCTAATGTCTGGGAGGAGACAAGAGCCCCAAACAGGGGTTTTGTCTTTGTATTTATTGAGCTCACAAGGTAGTGCCCACATGGTGAACGTGAAGACAACAAGACCTTACACACATGAATGTGGAGAAAACAATCAGACAGTAATCATTAACTTGTATGTGTAAGAAGCAAAGGGTCTCATGGGGCACCTGGGTGGCTCAGTTGGTAAAGTGTCCGACTTCAGCTCAGGTCATGATCTCATGGTTCGTGAGTTCGAGCCCCTCATCAGGCTCTGTGCTGACTGCTCAGAGCCTGGAGTCTGCTTCAGATTCTGTGTCTCCCTCTCTCTCTGTCCCTCCTCTGCTTGTTCTCTCCCTCTGTCTCTCTCTTTCAAAAATAAATAAACATTAAAAAAAAAAAGCAAAAGGTCTGGGGGGCAAGTGGTGTTTGTGATCAGGTACATTGGCACCAGATAGAAAGTAATTTCCTGCAGGTGATATAACAAGTTTCTCATGATCCCATTACGATATCTCGCTAGCTAAACTTGGGCACTTTCACCCCGTGGTGGCGGCTTTCTGCCCTAGCTTTTTTCTAACCCATTTATGTAAGCAGCACCTATTTTTCCATAATTGACTGTGTTGCCCTTGTTTTCTACTTTACTTGCCGTTTATATAGTGTTGTTTGTGTTCCCTTGGTTGGAGTGGAGATTGGAATCAAAAGCCAAAGCATCTGAAAGGTGGTCCTGGGCTCTTCTCTAGTTCTCAGTGTAACCTAGAGCGAGTGACTCCATCTGCAGGGCAGGGAAGCACAGGCCAAGAAGCAAAAGGAAACAACAAGCCTGTTGCCCTGGGCTGATGCTATAATGTTAACAGATGGCAGAGGAAAATGTCAGCTACTCAACTGCTGTTTGGCTTCTGTCTTCCCTGTCCCAACTGGTTTTTCTGATTCCATCCTTGCCTCCTACAGTTCATTTCCCACAGAGCAACCAGAGCGATCTTTTAAAAATGTAAATCAGATCATGTCCTTCCTCAGCGTAAAATATGCCAAAGGGTTTCCGTTGTGTTTGTAATAAAATACCAACTCCTTATCATAAATTGGCTCCTGCTCCACCTCTTACCCTTCCCCTCCTATGATTCTCCCCTCCCTGTTTATGTTCCAAACCACTTTTTGTTTCTTTCTGTTTCTGGAGCCCCTTGGATTTATCCTGCCAGTTCATCCTGTCTTAGGGCCTTTTACTTTTTCCTTCTCTCTGGAATAGTCTGCCCCTAGATCTCTGTGTGGCTGGTTCTTCGTTCCAGGCCCTGCCCAGATGACCTCGGAGAGACCTGTCCTGACCTCCCAGACCAGAGCAGTGCACCAGGCACCCTTTCTCTCTGTTTCTGTCTTTTCTTTCTAGCACTGAATCTCTGTTTCTCAGTTCTCTCATAGATAAAATGGGGTTGGTGACAACAGAAAATCCTTCAGAGTTGTTATGAGGATTAAATTAGTATTTACATGATGTGCCCCCAAACGTTAACTGTGTTATTCTATCACTGTCTACTACCTGAAATTGTCATACTTATTTATTTGCTTGTTTACTGACTTCTATCCATTATTAGACTGTTGGCTCTTTGCAGGCAGGGACTGCCTTTGCCTGTCTTGTGCATGTCCCATCTCTGGTCCCATTATGTTGGCATATACAGTAGATCTTCAATAAGTACTTACAAAATGAATAAATGAAAGGCAGGAATGGTCATCCTGAACAAGCCAGAAAATCCTTGGTAACATGAAATTAAAGCTTGAGAAACTTGAATGGATAGGAAGACATTGTTTAATTGCTCAAAATGAGTTTAAGATTTTTGATCCAGAAGAATTCTATTCCAGGACACTGAAAGAACTTCAGGATAATATATTATTATTAAGTATTATTTCCTGGAATTTTGAAGAATGGAAAAATGTCAGAATTATGAAGGTAGGTAAATGCAGTCCTGATTTTCAGTAGTGAGGAATATGGCTCAAAAGCTATAGACTGAGAGGCAGTGTTAAACTCCTTGTGGCAGAGTTCTAGAATGGATTATTAACAGATGGTTTGTGGATGTTTGAACAGTGTTGTTGTTTAGTGGGAAAGTGGGGGCACCCTTAGAGAAAGAGGCCTGGAAAAATAGATTCCTCCAACCCCGGTCACCATGTAGTTTGGTAGTAGAATCAAATAAAAATAAAGACCTCCTGATTCTTTTCCAACAGTGTTTTCAAACTGGGATCTAGAGCTCCTCAAATTTTATACAAAATGGACTCTTTTTTTTTTAATTAAAAACAATTTTTTTTTTTTTTTTTTTTTTTTTTTTTTAGGGATGCCTGGGTGGCTCAGTTGGTTAAGCATCTGACTTCAGCTCAGGTCATGATCTCCCAGTTTATGAGTTCCAGCCCTGCATCAGGCTCTGCTGACAGCTCAGAGCCTGGAGCCTGTCTTCGGATTCTGTCTCTCCCCTGCTTGCCCTGTCTCTCTTTCTCTCAAAAAGAAATAAAAGATTAAAAAAAATTAAAAGAAAAATTTTTTAATGTTTTATTTATTTTTGGAGAGAGAGACAGAACATGAGCAGGGGAGGGACAGAGGGAGAGCGAGAGAGGGAGACACAGAATCCGAAGCAGGCTCCAGGCTCTGAGCTGTCAGCACAGACCCTGATGCGGGGCTCCAGCTCACCAAGCGCCAGATCATGACCTGAGTCAGAGTTGGACACTTAACTCACTGAGCCACCCAGGTGCCCCCGAAATAGAATCTTTTCTTTTGTATGTTGTTATTTCGAGGATAAGCTAAAAAAAAAAAAAAAAAAAAAAAAGCCACTTTTGAAAGCCTTTTGAAGACTCAGTTGGGGAACACTGATCCCTGGAAGTTCAAGGACATATTCTCAGAGATCCATGAGTTCTAATTCCCTTTTCCTCTCCTTTAAAAGAGGTTTGTGTGGTATTCTAGGTCAAGAACCTTGGTACTATGATATTTGGCCAGTTTATATGATTAACCGAACACTATCTATCTTCCGTCTGCAGAAAACTGCATATATTCTTCGAATACACCTGTGCTGTTCAACATGGCAGCCTCTACCCCATATAACACATATGATGGTTGAATAGGGAAAATGTGATAACTCCAAGTTGATGTGTTCTGAAGTGGAAAATGCATACTGGAGTTCAGTATAAAAAAAGTAATGTGAGATATTTAATCATTATTTATTTTGTTTTGAATATCTGTTGAAGTGATATTATTTTTGATATACAGGGTTACCTAAAATACATTATTAAAATTAATTTCAGCTTGGTTTTCTCTTTAGAAATGCGGCTGCTAAGCCACTTGAAAATTTAAAATTGTGTGTGGCTTGCATTATCGTATGTGTGTCATTAGAACTTGTTGCCTCTCTCAGAAGGGAGAGTTGAAGGAATTGGTTTTCCTTGTGGTTGCAAGATGGCTGCCTCCATAAGGCTGGAAGTTAGCGGGGAAGGGGCCACTCCTGATGTATCTGTCACTTTTATCAGGAAAAGCAGTGGTCTTCCCAGAAATCCTCAGCACATTTCCTGTTTTGTTTCATTGGCTAAAAGTGTCACATGGGCACTCCTTGCTGCGAGAGAGGCTGCAACATGAATGTTTGCTCTTCCAGCCTCTAGAATAGAGATGGTACAGGAGAAAGAGGTTGGCAACGATAGTTACGTTAGCCCAAAGAATGGAGTTTGTCACAGGTAGTCTTAGGTGTGACTGGGGATACTATTTCCAAGTCACATTGGAGTGCTTTGCAGTCAAGAGAGAACATCATCCAATGCCCTTTTTATTGTTAAAAATTCTTTGGAGTGATTTTAGCTGCCACTGATGGGCTGTGCCCTGGGTTGAGTTTTATTAGACAACTCCTATTTAGAGATGAGTTAACTGAGGACCAGAGATGTTCTTGCCTTTGATTCTTAGATAAATTACTTGTAGGGTAAAAGTAAGGCTTCTCGTTTTATCTCCTTCTACCTTTCTAACCTCATTAGCAAGAAGAATGTATTCCTGAAAAATGATAAGGCAAGTTGGATATAATTGTCACCATTTTCCATCTTTTTAACATTGGTTTGGACATTTTGTTTTACTACAAAGGAATTTTCAGTAGTCTTATCCGATGAGTAGCAGAGTTACAATTTTTATGTTAACCTCCTCGTTAACTTGTTGTATTTGCCTATGAGTGTTCTCTGTGCCTCTCTTTTTTCACCACTGGCCCATTACGGGTATCATAATGTATGAACAATGTATGTCTAAGAATAAAACAATTTCAAACCACCATGATTACTGGCAGTGTTCAGCTGAGTTTCTGATTGTCACCACCTGCTGCACATACTCCTTAGATAATCATTTGCATGTTCTCAAATCGTTCTGCTTTGAAGAAAAAAATGTTGATTGATTAAAAAATACAAATTGAACCAAATGCCAGTACTGCCTTTGAAGACTAAAGGCTCCCACTCCACTGTACCCTGCCCCACTCCTCCCAGCAGAATCCCTTGTGAACTACTATGGGAAATGGTGGTGGTACAATGGTATTTGTAAGGACAGGAAAATGAGAGGTTGGAAATATATAAGAAATTCAAGTTTTGCTGAAGAGAATGGACTTGTGGAGTATTGTAATGCAAAATGAGTTTGGTGTGCTTTAACGGAAAGCAGTCAAAACAGCTGGTCCCTGACTTGATTTTTCAGCTTTATAATAGTGTGAAAGCTATACACATTCAGCAGAAACCGCACTTCACATTTTGAGTTGTGATCTTTCCCTGGGCTAGCAATACACGGGGCAGCACTCTGGTGACACCGGGCAGCGACAGGAAGCCACGGCTCCCAGTCAGCCACACAAGATCAGGTGTGAACAACCCCTACCCTCACGACCATCTGAACCCATCCGTATACCTATTCTGTTCCCCACTTTCAGGAATCAGTAAATCACATGATATATTCAATACTTTCTTATAAAATCGGTCTTGTGTGAGATGACCTTACCCAGCTGCAGGCAAGCATAAGTGTTCTAGGCACTGTTTTTTTTTTTTTAATTTATTTTTCTAATGTTTATTTATTTTTGAGAGAGAGAGAGAGTGAGCTGGTGAGGGGCAGAGAGAGGGGGAGACACAGAATCCAAAGCAAGCTCCAGGCTCCAAGCTGTCAGCACAGAGCCCGACGAGGGGCTCGAACTCGTGTACCGTGAGATCATGACCTGAGCTGAAGTCGGACATTTAACTAACTGAGCCACCCAGGTGCCCCTGGGCACTATTAAGGTAGGCAAGGCTAAGCTATGATGTTCTGTAGGGTAGGTGTATTGAATGCGTTTTCAGTTTATGATGGTTTCAACTTAAAATGGGTTTATCTGAAAGTAACCTAATTGTAAAGCAAGAAAGATCCGTATATTAAATAGTAAGTGTCCATTGTGTGTTGAAAAGCTAGAGACATTTATTTTGACCATTTAGTGGGCTGAGAATTTGAATAGGAAACTAGTGGGGTGAAATGCCTCCTCTGTCTATTCATTGTTGGGCTTTCTATATACCTTTCTTCAATCCTCAAAACCTCTCCGTATGAAGTAGGTATTTTTCCCATTTTGCAGAGAAGGAAGCTCAGAGAGATGAATTTTTCCAAGGCCTCAAAGCTACACATCATGGCACTATTATTTAAACTCAGAACTGGTTCCCAAGACCTGTGATTCTCCAACTGAGTTAGTCCGAATGCAAAGTCTGCAGCTGTAATTGCTTTCGTAGTTGATGCTCTTGAACTGGCAACAAGTAGTTTATTTAATGACTCTCTCAACTTGATTGGGCTTATTTATTTGAGACCACATATTATTTATTTGGGTCAATAAATGTATTTTTTACATTTAACTACACATTTGATTTTTTTCAGATCTTGCTTTTTGTATGAGGGAACCAAAGTTTACTAGTACTCTTCTTGGACAGGAACATCTCTTCTCAGGCAAAAATCTTACTCATATAAATAAATCTATGCCATGATGATTGAAGCACAAAGAACTGCAAGTTATTGCATTTTCCTTATTTTCTGCTGTGAATGTTACAAGGTTAAAGTTTCGTTTTCAGTGCAGGAAAGAACAAATGGCAACTTGGTGAATTGTGGCATTTGAGATTTGACTGATAGACAGAACTACTCTAGCACACTAGTTAACAGAAACGAATAGAGCTGCTGCCGAAGACGAAGACGGAAGAGGAAGAAGGTCTGCTGTAAGTGAGAGTGATCTTTGGCATTGGGCCATCTCAGTTTCACGATAACATGAAGAAGCAGGAACCTTGGGATTGTTCTTCCGTATATTCCATTCCTGGCTAATTACCAACTATACCAAGATTTTGAAAGGTCCTTTTATTTTGTGATTGCATCTTCCAGCAGCAGCTCTTATTATCCTATTATGCAATTTGTCACATTTATGCTGCTCAGGTGGGAAAACTTTCAGCCCCAGCAACTGAAAAGATCACTATGATCTAGCATTTTGTGGTGCTTTCACTTGCTTTGTGTTGAGTAAGCAGGGTTCAAGACAGGAGAATTTTTTCCAGATGTGCTTTGGAATAACTGGACAGATCCCTGGGATCTCTTCAGGAAAAACACAAGTGATTGTGTGTTCTCTCCCCTTCCTCTCTGCCCATCTTCCTGCAGTCACACTGCAGAGGGCTCTGTAGTTGTGGGATGATTCCACAGTTCATACTGAACTGAGGAGGAGGAGTAAATAGTTCACTCAAGCAGCCAGTCCCCGAGCTTGACTAGGTCTGCTTATTTGGCACCAAAACCTGTCACTGTCCAGGAGACACACGGCAATTTCGCTTTCATTTGATTTGTTACCATTATAGGCCTGAAATGGAGCCATTTTCTCCAGAACACAATGTCTCTGCTTAGAAATAAGTACTTTAGGGATTCTAAGGAGTCGAGAGCCAGGCCCATTAGTAACTGAAACTGTAATGACTCAACTTGACACTGATGGCCTTTTCCTGAGGCTGAAGAGAGGGGCTATGGGAAGTGTGGCTCCTTGACCCACAGTGTTCTTACGGTCCAGCTCAATGACAGGCAGCCAGCGTAGCTGAGCCAGTGGGTGAAGCCAGCAAGTTGAAGGGCTTTGCTGCCATGTTTAGACATGGAAGACAGGACATACTCAGCTCTGCCTTAATGGCACTCATTAGTTCTGGAGGATTTAATGCAGCTTCTAGATGTGCCTACTCATTGCCAGGTCTATTTAAGGGGTGAAACAGGGGCCCACCTCGGGGATCAGGGGTCAGTTCTTTGGGAAGTTTTTTCTAATTATACCCTCTACTTGTGGAGGAAGACTGTGTTGATCTCTTGAGCTCTCCTCTAACACAGAGCTTATGCTGTCATATTATGCTGATCTGTGTCCTTGTGTATCTCACTGTCTAAACTGTGAACCCTTGAGGACAGGGGTAGTTTGGAAACTGAATGCCTAGGGCGCACTATGTATTCAATAAATGTCAAGCAAGTGAAATGGCGATATTGAGCTCCTTTCTTCCACAAGGTCCTCCATCCCTTCCAAGGACAAATATTATACCAGAAATCCTACCAGTTACCCACAACTGGTAGTCAGCATTAGTTTAGAATAGTAGTATCAGTAGGATCAGTAGTAATCAGAATAGCACCATGGACATGAACAGAGTTGAAAAATAAAGGTGATCATAAAATACATAGCAATTGTGCAGGGCATGTATGAAGAACCCTTCCAAACTTGACTGACCCATATAGAGGAACACTTGAATAAATGGAGAAACATATCATGTTCTTTGGTGGGAAGTGTTAATATAGTAAGTATATCAGTATTGCTTTTGTCCACATTAATCTAAAATTTCAAACAATTCCAACAAAACTTGCAATAGGATTATTCTATGGAATTTGATAGAATAATTCTCAAGTTTAGAAAAAATATTGTTTGAGACTAGTGAAGAATAAAAATGGAAGATTTTATCCCATCAAATTTTAAAATATTATAAAATATAGTAAATGAAAGTAAAATAGCATATAAACTCAGAACATAGAGGCCAGTATAACCTGGACGCCAAAATGTGACAGAGACATTGTAAGAAAAATTAGACTTCATTAACATAGATGCAAAAATCCTTAACACAATATTCGCAAGTTAAATACAGTAAAACAGAAAAATGATAATATGTCATCACCAAATGATTGGCTTATCCCAGAAATTCAAGATTGGTCTCTCGCTCACTCTCCCTCTCTCTCTCTTCCTCTCGAGAAGCATTTGGAAGTCAATGTACTTCATCATAGTAACAGAATAGAAGAATTTAGAATGGCATAGCTATGATGGGACGTCTAAAAGCAGGCTTGAGTATGTATGGAAACCTAGTACAGGTCCACAATCCATTCTTTAAAACATTTGGGGCCAGCAGTGTTTCAGAATTCAGGGTTTTTAGCAACTTCCCTTAGTCATATATGTGTTTATTTCCATAGCCAAACACATTAATAGTGACATGAAATGGAATAAATATAGAAATGGCCTCAATGTTGGCTTAGGTCAGACTTTGCTACCAGAGGAATTTTGGCACCACTCTTTAAAAAAACAGGTAAAAAGTTCTTTGTTTTCAGAGCTTTATGATTTCAGAATCTCAGATAAGGAATTAGCAACTTTTTGATATCAAGGTGGCATTTCAAATCAGTGATGAAAGGATTTCTGAAATCTTTTCTGAAAGGTGTTGGGATTACAGAGTAGTCATTTAAGAGAGAAAAAAAGATAAAATTAAATCCCTACTTTGTAGCAAGATTACTGATGATTAAATATTTTACTGTTAAAAAATTGAAGTCTATAAAAGCAGTAGAATGAAATATATACCCAATCTTTATTTATAAAGACTTCACTTTCTTGTGATAGTGAAGATCTTCGTAAGCATGACACCAATGGCAGAAACTAGAAAATTAAAAAAAAAAAAAAAGACTTCACTATGTGAAGATTAACTTCTAGATAACGAAGAACCCCATAAATAGAGTTAAAAACTCATGCCAGCCTGGGGAAAATATTGGCAACATATATGGCAGCCAAAGAATCATTATAACTCATAATTTAGAATGAGCTCTTATAGGTTACTAAACAAAAAAATGAATTCTTTAGCCCAAAAATGGACCAAGAACATGAAAAGGCAGTTAGCAAGAGAAAGACATACAAATGGCTGCTAATCCTCTGCTACTACTCTGACGACCGTTATGACGACTAAAACTAGCCCTATGATTTACCAAGTGTTTATTGTATGTCATCAGACACTGAGCTAAGGGACTTAAGAAAATACCGAGACAGGTGCAATTATTCACATTTTGCCATGAGGAAGGTCCAGTTTAAGGAGTTCGGTCAGGTCACACATTTAGCAGGGCTTCTGTAACCCAGGACTGTTTGCATCCAATGCTCTTGGTCTTCGGTAGACACTGACTTACCGCCTCTATATATCGATATGCATATGAAAAGAAAATGCAGGTGAAAGCAACGAGAAGTTGCCATTTGTTTTGTCTATCAGATTGGCAATGGTTTAAAAAGAAAACTCATTGGGGCGCCTGGGTGGCTCAGTCGGTTGAGCAGCTGACTTCGGCTGAGGTCACGATCTCGCGGTCCGTGAGTTTGAGCCGTGCGTCGGGCTCTGGGCTGACAGCTCGGAGCCTGGAGCCTGTTTCAGATTCTGTGTCTCCCTCTCTCTCACCCTCCCCCGTTCATGCTCTGTCTCTCTCTGTCTCAAAAATAAATAAACGTTAAAAAAAAAAAAAAAAAAAAAAAAGAAAACTCATTGCTAGGGAAGGTCAGGGTGTGGAGAAGCCTGTATTCGCTTCTGTAGTTGGTGAGACTGTCAATTGACATGATCTTTCTGGAAGGCAGTTTGTCAATATGTATCAAGAGCCACATCCTTTGACATAGTATTTCGACTTCCAGGAATTTGAAAGGATTAATTTGACAAGTACTACATGTACAAGAATGTTCAATTAAGTATTGTTTATAAAAGCACAAAGGCTGAAAGAAACTTGTCCATTAATGAAAGACTGGCGAAATCAGTTATAGGAGAGTTGAAGATGTACAGCTATATTTATTTTTGAATATTGTTCCTGATTTACTGTTGGATGGAAAAAGAAAACAGCTGGTTGCAAAACAGTGCGTGTGGCGCAACCCTATCTATGTTTGAGAAAACTCAGTGTTTATTTGTATACCCATGCACGCCAAGAAAAAAGTGGGACACGGTGTTGACAGTGGGGTAATTATAAGTGATTTATTTTCCTCTTTATGTTTTTCTGTAGTATTTATTGATTTCTTTTTGCTGTACAAATATACTCTGGTTTTTAAAAAGTATTTAAAAATACTTATTATAATTTTCCCATACTCACGGAACATTCCAACGTGAAGATTAAGCACAAATTTGAGGATTTCATCCAGGTCTGTATATTTACTTTGCTTTTGTTAGAGAGTATTTAGGTACTTCCTGTACTTACATTTTACTCTTTGAGAGTTCACACAGGCATAAGTTCACACATACACATGGCTTCCCACGTTTTTCCAAGAATTGCCAGACTTCTTTTTTACTGATTGTGTTTAAAGTAATGGTTTGCCTGCTGTTTGGTTTATAAATCCAATCAGTGTGAAACTGATGTGAGTAAACTTCTGAATAGATATAAGGGAGTCCTATTCATGTTTGACTAATCAGTAGGTCCACAAGGTCAGGTTTCTTTATTGGGCTGACACCGTTTTTTTTTTTGTTTGTTTCTTTAACCTTTTTTTTTGTTCTTTTTATTTTTTTTTTTATTTTTTTTTTATATATTAAGTAATCTCTGCTCCCAACGTGGGGCTTGAACTCAAGAGCCTGAGATCAGAAGGCACATGTGGCACACCAGCTGAGCCTGCCAGGTGCTCCAGGCTGACACCTTCTTAATAACAAATGGAATTTTTAAACCTAGTCCTAAATATAGCTGAAGGAGTCCTGCCCAGGGAACCTGCTGGTTTAAAAAAAAAAGTATTATTTCTGATAGGGAGGTAGCCATGTTGGGACTATCGTAGGAGGCTTGATACATTACCTAGAGTTGATAACGAAACTCTGAAAGTTGATACTCTATATGGCATGTGGATAATTTGCATAGTGGCTTTGAACATCTTCCTAACCACTCGACATTGTTTAATGATGAGAACTGTAGACTGGGGAACTAGTGTACATTTTGGTGGCATCTCTGAAGATTTGGATGCAGAGGAGGGAGGTGCATTCGATTGGACTGGTAGTTTAAGAAAGAGATTTTTAACTTGCTTATCAAATGAAGAAGGAACACACTTGTAGTGAAAATGCTGGTTGTGGATTGTTCCAGAGGCCATCTGGGGCAACAGAACAAGATGACTAAGGAAGTGGTTAGTAGCAGTTAAGAGGGTGCATTTTGGAGTCAGACAGACCTGAGTTAAAATCCAATCTCTACTACGTAGCAGTGTTTTTACCTTTGGAAAGTTACCCCAGTCTTTGAGGCTTCGGTTTCATCATCTCAAAAGTACCAGCCTTATAGGATTGTTGAGAGGATTAAATGAGAGAATTTTTTTTTTTTTTAAACATTTATTTATTTTTGAGACAGAGAAAGACAGAGCATGAATGGGGGAGGGTCAGAGAGAGGGAGACACAGAATCTGAAACAGGCTCCAGGCTCTGAGCTGTCAGCACAGACCCCGACGCGGGGCTCGAACTCACGGACTGCGAGATCGTGACCTGAGCTGAAGTCGGCCGCTTAACCGACTGAGCCACCCAGGCGCCCCAAATGAGAGAATTTTTGTAGAGAGCTTAATAGCATCTGGTACACGGTAAATGCTCAGGTTGCTCTTCCAATATATAGTTCAATCTCTTTTAGAACATTTTCATAGTAATACGTGGTATAATGGAAAGAATGTTTACTGTATTATCTAAAAGACCCAGATTTGAACCCTGCATGTGCCTCTTAATAACCCTGTAATCCGGGGCGCCTGGGTGGCGCAGTCAGTTAAGCGTCCGACTTCAGCCAGGTCACGATCTCGCGGTCCGTGAGTTCGAGCCCCGCGTCAGGCTCTGGGCTGATGGCTCAGAGCCTGGAGCCTGCTTCCGATTCTGTGTCTCCCTCTCTCTCTGCCCCTCCCCCATTCATGCTCTGTCTCTCTCTGTCCCAAAAATAAATAAACGTTGAAAAAAAAAAATTAAAAAAAAAAAATAACCCTGTAATCCTCGGCTAGTCACTTACGCTCTGAGCCTTAATTTTCTCTTCTGTGAAATGGGGTCAGTAATGCTTACCTTTTCATATGTTTTGAGGATTAGAAATAGTAGGTTGGGGCGCCTGGGTGGCTCAGTCGGTTGAGTGTCCGACCGGCCTAGGTCATGATCTTGCTGTTCCCGAGCTCGAGCCCTGCATCAGACTCAGTGCTGACAGCTCTGGAGCCTGGAGCCTGTTTTGGATTCTGTGTCTCCCTCTCTCTCTCTCTGTCTCTGCCCCTCCCCCACTCGCGCTCTGTCTCTGAAAAATAAATAAACATTAAAAAAAATTAGAAACAATAGGCTAAGTATCAAACTGTATGTTTGGAATTAAGTAGGTATTCAATGAATGGTTACTATTATCATTGTTATAAAGCTAATAAATATCAAAGAACATCTTATCCCTCTTATCTTTGTTTTTTACCTTTTAGTTATAATTCTTTAAGAAATTGAGTGCACGCGGCCATGACTATGCAAGATAAGAAAAGTTTAAGAAGCTATATAAAAATTTATCATAACACGACATTTGGCAAAGAGAAAGGATAAGAATCTGGAGTGATGGGTTGTATTGGTAGAGAAGACCTGACTTTGGGGTCCATGTCAGGGACCAGTCTCTCGGGCAGAAGCAGCATGAAGGGCAGTGGTTTCATTTCTCACATCACCTCCGCTTACTACACTGAAGGAGTGGGTGGCACAAGTTTCTGATCCTGTGCGGGCTGGCCTGCTGGCCGGGCCTCTAGGATAGCTGCTGGAGGTGCGTCGGCACCGAGAGGCCTGGCTCGTCCGCAAGCGTCTGTGATGTTGTACTAGCTCGTTCCCCTGTGGAGGCTGCCCTCCTGGGTGGGCTTTGTCCACACGTGGCACCTCTGGCTTCATATGTGTACAGTTCGGTGCTTGATGGGATCCATTTGTCTGCCTGCTCCCTCCCTCTTCTCCCTCCCTCTCTTCTTCCTTCCTTCCTTCCATCCACCCTTTAGGTGCTAGTAATAACAGTGGACAAAACAGATAAGGCCCTTGCCTTAAGGAGCTTCCATTTTAGAGATTTAAAGCATTCTCGAGTGTGTTATCTCATTTGCTTGCTTGCTTTATTTACTTATTTATTCACTTATTTGTAATTCTTGAAGCATAGTTGCAATACGATGTTATATTAGCTTCAGGTGTACAACATAGTGATTTGACAATCCTAAGCACTACTCCGCGCTCACCACGGTAAGTGTCATCACCATCTGTCATTATACAATGTTTATTACAATCCTACTGACTATATTCTCTAGTACTTTTCATCTCCATGACTTAATTCGTTTTGTACCTGGAAGTTTGTGTCTCTTAATTCCCTTCACCTATTTTGCCTATATCCCCAGCCCCCTTCCTTCTGGCAGCCACCAATTCTCTATATTTATGATCTGTTTCTGGTTTTGTTTGTTTGTTTTGTTTTTTATATTCCACATATAAGCGAAACCATATGGTATTTGTCTTTCTCTGACTGACCTATTTTACCGTAACATTCTCTAGTGCCATCCCTGTCATTGCAAATGGCAAGAACTCATTCTTTTTTATGGCTGAGTAATATCCATATCCATATATATATATATATATGGTCTTCTTTATCCATTCATCTATCAGTGGACACTTGGGTTGCTTCCATAATTTGACTATTTATTATGAATAATGTATTTGCTTTTTAAAACACATATGTGAATTTGGATTTTTTTTTTTTTTTTTAGTATTTTGATAGTTGAGGAAATGGAGATATTTTGACACTAAATAACCTACTCAGGGTAATAATGCTATGAATAGAACCCATTATTTTTCATTCTTAGTTTAGCACTCTTTCTTCCCCGACACTCTGCTTTCTATTCTAAATCTGTTTTTTTATCATTAAAAATGCTTTTTCACACTGTTTGGTTTTTCTTAATACATTGATCTCAGGTAGCCAAGGGAATTTGAAAGAACATTAAGTGAGTTCAGTGGACCTGCTTTAACCTTTCAGTGCATTCCCGTTGCTCTTAGGGTGAGATTTGAAACCCAAAAGGGAGTCTGCCATGCCCTGCATCAACTGCCTATGCCACCTTCACAGCTCTAACGTGGGACACCTTCCCTCTGTTACCTGTCTTCTGGATACATTGGCCTTTCTTCCTCACCTCAGAAGCATTGTGTTCTTTCCAGATTCAGGCCTTCGCACATGCTGTTCCCTCTGCTTAGAATGCTCTTCTCTGTTCCCCTTCCTGTCCCTCCACCCCTATCTTCATCAAGCTTCACTCAGTTCATGGGTCTCAGCTTTAATGTCACCTTGTTTTTTTTTTTTTAAATGTTTATTCATTTTTGAGAGACAGAGAGCATGAGCGGGGAAGGGGCAGAGAGAGGGAGACACAGAATCTGAAACAGGCTACAGGCTCTGAGCTGTCAGGACAGAGCCCAATGTGGGGCTCGAACTCACGGACTGTGAGATCATGATCTGAGCTGAAGTCGGATGCTCAACTAACTGAGTCACCCAGGTGTCCCTTTAATGTCACTTCTAAAGGCAGGCCCTCCTCATTCCCCAGCCAAGGTCAGATCCCTAGCCCTATATGCTTTCTCACAGCACTCTGTGGTTTTCCTTCACAGCATGCTGGCCCCAAACCATGGCTTTGTTTACTGCTTTCCTCCCCTCTTGGAATGGCTAGAAGATGAGCTCCATGACGGCAGAGATCCCGGTTATCTTAATTCTCACTACTGTCACCTCAGCTAGCCCCGGGCCATATAGTAGATGCTCTAAAAATATATGAACAAACGAATGATTACTCAAGCAGCATGGAACTGAGAGTGGCATGAGCAAATTTAAATTGATTATGGTTTGTTCAGTTTTGGCTCCCTCCAGAATGTCATTCTAGCAATGGAGGGAGTTTATGAAATGGTGGTGGAGGTTTCCCATGTTTTACTAATATTTAAATAAAGAATGGGAAAGCAACTCCTAAGATTTGGAAAGTTAGTAAAGTGGCAGTAAAAAGTGACAAAAGGGGAAAACAAAACCTAATACAGAGCCTGGGGGAAAAGAATAAGCCAAGTCATTTGTTTCGGTGTCTGTTTCCCAATAAATTGAGTAGTTTGAAGTCAAATACTGGAACTAGTTTGTGTTTATATCCTCAAAAAGAGTAAAGTGCCTGGCTCATAGTAGCTGCTGAATCAATGTTGAATGAATGAATGAATGAATGAATGATACACCTCTTACCTTTGAAGCTGACTTCTTGTATTCTCACTGCTGATATTAGAAACAGGAATAGTACGATTTATGGAGAGAATACTGGATTTAGAACCAGAGACACCTGGGTTTAAGACTGCATTGAGAATGAGAATAAGTATGCCTACTAAATGGACTTGTTGGGAGAATGGTGGATAGATGGTGTATATAAAGTGCTTAGCAAGTTCCAGGAAGATATAACAGGTCCTCAAGAGATTTTTAGCTCTCCTGTTCTGCCTCTCTCCCTTTGGTCTAGTGCCAGAAGGTTTTTGAGGAATATGGTATGTACATTGTTAAAATAGAGAAAGAGAATCTGAGAGCATAATAATGGCAACAGAGCTATGACGTGAATCGGTACGCAGCCCTTGTGTCTGTCAAAGCAAGCAAGCCGCTGGGATGCTTAAACAGCAGTGCAGCGCACTGTGTAGGAATTGGGGAATGATGTTCCTATTATTCTTGTCTATGGGCAGCCTATTACTAGAAAAGAGAGACCAAACTGACCCCTAAAGCCCTCACATTCAAAACTTTCTGTTTTGACATTCGTCGTTCTGTTTTTCCCATCTTTTCTTCCGGATACCGCCTCATCCCAGCTCTTCCGTGGATTATTGCTTCTATTTGTTCTCAATGGTAGTTTTATTCTGTTCGCAACAGTAAACTCTCTGTTTTATTTCCATCCATGCCAATTCCAATTGTTATGACGGGTAGCGCGGAGGGTATGTTAAATGTTGATAGATCCACTGGTTTCCTTGAGTTCTGCACTGATTTCTTTTAGGATACGACTAGGTAATCCAGTTATTCTCCAGTAACCCAGCGCCCCACTGCCCCCACCAAAGAGCACAGAGAAGTGTGGCCAGGCTTTTTTTTCTTTTCCTTTGAGGACAGAGCAAGAACAAATGGTTTCAGACAATAATGTGACAGACTTAAGATCAACCAACATGGTCTCTATGAGCATATGAGGCTCATTATGCTCATTATGGTTAAAAGCTACAAATCATTTTACAGCCACACTAGCTTAGTTCTTTCTCTCTTTTTAATTTTTATTTTATCTTTAAATTTTTCTTAATTTTATTTATTTTTATTTTATTTTTTTTTTAATTTTTTTTTTCAACGTTTATTTATTTTTTTTGGGACAGAGAGAGACAGAGCATGAACGGGGGAGGGGCAGAGAGAGAGGGAGACACAGAATCGGAAGCAGGCTCCAGGCTCTGAGCCATCAGCCCAGAGCCCGATGCGGGGCTCGAACTCCTGGACCGCGAGATCGTGACCTGGCTGGAGTCGGACGCTTAACCGACTGCGCCACCCAGGCGCCCCTCTTAATTTTATTTTATTTGGTGCAAAATATGCAAGGCACTAGAGATATAAAAACAATTCGTTCCTTAAGGAATGTGAGTCCAGCAGGGGAGACAGACGTCCTCCCCTGTCCCTCCCCTGGAGGAACAAATGTGCTGCTGTCTGAGAGGGGTAATCTAGGTACCAGTACAAGCAGCAAAGGGGGCCGTGATGACTTAGGTCTGGGACAGGTGAGAGATGGCGACATGGGCCAGCTGTTGAAGAGTAAATTAGAGTTTGCTATGCAGATAGGGCTGGAGAGGGAATTCTAAGTAGAGGAAACAGTGTATGGAGAGACAGGAGACGTGAGCTAGCATAGTGTGTGTGCAGGAAACTCCCAAGTAATTAGATTGCTCGACTGTTAAGTATAAAGGCTGTTGTGAAGTCTGGCAACGCAAGGTAGGTCATGGAATTTCTGTCTTCGGAGTCTTAAAAATCACACGAAAGTATTCACATCTGCTTAGGATGGTTTGGGTATTATTTTTGTCAGAGGTAGAGGCACATGACCGTAAGTGTTGGATATGTTAATGACTTTTATGTAAACATTGTAATTATATTAATTAATTTAAAGAATGGCCTCAAAATTTGCACTTTGCTATATTTACCTGTTTTGTATGTACAGTTTTCAAGTCACCTAAGGCAGGCTGTTGTTTGTTTTTTTATTTTTATTTTTTTAAGTTCATTTATTTATTTTGAGAGAGACAGAGACAGCGTGAGTCGGGGAGGGGCGGCGAGAGAGGGAGACAGAATCCCAAGCAGGCTCCGTGCTGCCAGGAAAGAGCCCGATGCGGGGCTTGAACCCACAAAACCGTGAGATCATGACCCCAAGCCTAAACCATGAGTCGGACACTTAACCGACTGAGCCACCCCAGAGCCCCACTAAGGCACTCTGTTGTACAGAACTCTGCTCCCTCTCGGTGAAACAAATGCGTGTTCATAAAAAACAGTTCAAATTTAGTGTCAACCTTTCTCCACTGGGAGGGTGGTTTCTTTTGGAGCAGAGGTAGTTCCCATGGAATCGATGTAAGAGTCTGAAGAAATAATGGAGGGCGGCCCCTCCTTGTCCACTCTTGGCTGCCTAGGAGCGAAAAGGCCCCTTGGATATTATATGTCTTTACATCGGCCATGTTGCCTCTTTCACGGCCTTCCCGGGCCGAGGAACTGGGGAGTCGCCTCCTAGTTCTGAGCCCTGGAGCAGGACTGCTGTGCTCGCAGTTGCATGCTTTTTATGGAACAGGGAATGTTGTTTAGGGAATTTAGGCAGCTGGAACCTGCCGCATTAGCAATTTGGACTAAGGAAGAGTTTCAGAGTGAGAAAATAAAGCTCATTATATAATTTCATGTGGGTATTTAGGAGGCTGAGAGGGGAGGGGATGACAGTATTATGAAGGCAAGCAGGAGAGTTTCGTAAACAGCTCCCTCTCTATTCATTTTTACTGTAAGAGCTGGATTTAAACAGTGTGGTCACGTGGCCCATTTTGCAAAGGGCAGTCATGTTCCTCTGGTGTTTCTTAGCTGTTTTGTCAGTTGGAGCAAAACAACAGCGCTGCTCATTTTTTGCAGGGTTAGAGGAGAAAGGAAGGGCTGGCAGAAGAATGGGGTGGGAAGCTGGAGGAGAGAGGAGAGGCCAAGAGTGTCAGACTGTGGGGACAAGGACCTGAAGGAGGCCCGTTGGCCTCGGGGATGGAGCCTGGAACTCTGCCTTTTTTGAAGCCTGTTGACGATCTCATCCTAGCTTAGCCTTTTGTGGAATCTTCCATGAGATGCAGTTGCCAACTTCAGTCTTCCTAGAGAATAGAGCCTGCTCACTCTGTTGTGAAGTCTGCCCGGAAGGGCTGGCAAAGCAGGCCCCCTCCTTAGAACGAGGATAACACCAACACGAAGTGAAAATCCTCTCTCTGCTAAGAAAGCACACTCACTTCTTCACACCTACCCCCCACCCCGCCCTGCCAGAAAACCCCACCGACACCCCAGCAGCCCTCAGCAGAAACTGAAGTTGACGTCACTGTAACCTTTGTCTCTGCCTCTGTGTGCGTAAAGTGTTACCCTCCTATTTCATCTTTATAAGCAACGGAAATCTTACTTCTTTCCAGAAAATCACCTAAGATAACAGGGACCAGATTCAAACCGAATAAAGATCATTAAGTGAGTCTGACTTAAAAAAAGGAAAAAGGGGACCAAAAAAAAAGGGAAGAAAAGAATGTGCCTACTTGTTGGCCTTCAAATGTGTCTTAAGGGGAAATCATTTAGGTTATGGGTGGTTTCTCGTTCTTTCATACTAACTTATGGTAGTAAAATTTGATTTTGAAAGGATACAGGGAGTTTGGGAATAGAGAGTTTTATGTTCTTTGCTTTTTCCCTTTTTCTTACAGCAGAACAGACAGATAGCTGGCTGTAGAGACACTTAAACTGAGGATTTCTGACTGACTTTGACGATGATCAGGATGTAGTGGGAAGTGTGGTGCGACGGGGTAGGCAGCTCCCCGCAGGAGAGCGAGGCTGGCCGTGCACTCTTTCTGTCCTTCTCTTACGCCCAACTGGGAAGACTTCAAGCCGTGGTTGACCTTTAAAAAATGCGTACACTGCCCATTTCCGACAGGTTTGAGGCTGGTGTCACTAATCTTAACAGGACATACATATTGAAAGCATGTATTACTTGAAATCAAATACAATGTCTTATTTAGGTTTTATTGAATTATCCTGTTTTCAGGGTATGCCGACAGGCTAAATTTGCCAGAACTATTGAGATTTTAGATTATCTAACTTTTTCTGGCATTGCAAGATTTTCTTAAGTAAAAGCTATTAAGATTAAATATCAGTATCCTATAAATCCTTCTAGGAAAATATAATCAGAAGCACCAAGGCTATCTCCTACTGTTGGTGGTTTCTGTTCTCTCGGTTCTCAGAGCTGTGACAATGTCCTTGAATTTCAAGAATTCAAAAGATAAATAAAAATAAAACTTGTAGTTTTAAAATGGAGAAAAGGAAAGATGCTGGCAGTTGTTTTCTGTTTTTAAATTAGTCATTCTCACCTTAAAAATGGAAAAAAAAACAGAAATCTTTTTTTCATATATTAAGAACAAAAATGAGCTTGTCTTTGTGAATTAATGCAAAGACCGGTGTTTTATGGATGAACATTAATAATCATTGTGGAGGCTACTAATTGCAACACTGTTTTTGATTTATTGTAAATATGCCTTCAATTTTCCTCCTCATTACCAACTGCCTTCTTTAATTACAAGAGGGCTTTCATTAAAACACTTGAATCATTTATTTTGAAGCATCTGACTTTAGAAAGAGTTTACTGATTTTTATAGCATAAAATACAAACATTTGTATTTTAGGATACAAAATCATAAACCAAAACTTTATGTGGGGAGTTTGGCCAAAGATACAAAGATATATAGAAGGGAAAGTATATTTAATACTGTGCACATTTGTACAATACAGCATGTGACGTTTGGATTCAGAGTTTTAACTATAGCAACCTCATCTGTTTAGTAATGGTTTTTAAAACAGGGGGAAAAAAAATCTACCGAAGCTGACCAGGTATTTACTAGATTTTTAACTTGGTTGAGCTGAAGTTAGAGAGCAAAGCAGGATAATTAGAATAACTTTTTAATGAATATCTAAATATGCATTTTTTTAACATTTCACTTAAATGTGAAGAAATCCCCCAAATTAGAGACCCATTAGCTGTGTGAAAGGAATTCTGAGAGTTATAAGCTGTCCACAGTTTTCTATGTCATGAAGATTTTTTCTTTTCTAAAAATAATTTTGCAGAGGGATTTTAAAATTTGTTAATTTTCCCAAATGCATTTACCAAAGGTTTTATTTTAAACAATGAAAAAATTTTTTTAAAGAAGCTGAGTCAGTTCATTTTTGTTTTAGTGTTGCTGTGATTAATACATGAAAATTAGAATGGAATGGATTTCTGTGAAAGCTATAGTCCTAACATCAGTACCTACCTAGGAAATGCAGGAGGCAACATTTGATCACTTGTAATCAGTTTGAAATTTTCTGATCTTTTTTTTTTTTTTTTTTTTTTTTTTTAAAGCCTGTATTGGCTAATAGCATTGTGTGGCTAGTTATTTATTCTTGGCACAGCAGTTGAGTGATTTTTGTGTACCTATAGCTTTTTCCTAATAGTTAGAAATGTGTCTATTTGTGATATAAAAAAAAAAGTATGTACATTTGATAATTTTGTTGTGTAGAAGACTTAATACCTGTTAAGAGTTGTTTGGATTGACTTTCGGTTTTAAAACTGCTCTGTAGTTTGGTGACTCCTGCAAAGATTTTGGCTTTCTCCGTGACTTGCCAGCTAAATAATTTTTGCAGTATTTTCCTTTGCTTTCTTATAAACATTTAAAAATTTTCCTTGCTTTTCCGTAAGTCCAACCATTAAGCTAGAAAGCACTGAAGTTACTATAAAATTGCCCTTTATTTTTTCATACATCAGGGAGGAAAGATAGATTTTGTGTATCCCCTGTGAGTTGTTAAAACAAAAATACTTCGGGCTGCTCTTCTCGTGGAGCGGTCTACTTGTCTTATTACAGATGAAATGATTTTGTCTGACTGCCTTGCTTCAAATGAGTTTTGTTGCTTTCATGCTTAGGCAAAGATATTTAATTTTATATTTGTTGAGAGTTTCCTGTAGTATACTTGTCCCCTATCTCAGGCTCCCAAGTTTGGGATAAGCATAGAATCCTTTTAGGACTACAGGTAACTTTTTACTGAAAAGCAAGACTCATGTAAAATAGTGACTAAGGATTATGAGTCCTTACTTAAAGGTTATCAAGAAAAAAAGTGAAAATGCCAAAGACAGTGCTGTGACAATAAAAACTTTATTTCCTCCGTAAAACCCTGATACCTCACAGGAGGCCTTGGATCCTGTCCTCAGCTGTCAAAAATGGTTAAATATGAAAGTAAAGGTGACGTGAAAGTGTAAGACATTCTGTGCCGAAGGCCCACTGTTCTCAAGGTGTGCAGTTATTAATCTTGGTTTGAATTTACAAATTATGTAGTCTGAGATTAATTTGCAGATAGGGTAGATGGAAGTTAGTTCATGGGGTTTAAAATGAGGAGGCTGGCGAAATAATACTCATGAGCCTTTCTGCTTCTGTTTTTGACTCTCTGGAAATGCTGTTAGATAGTTTTACTGTTTTGTATGCCTTTAGCTGTGGTTGAAGTAAACAGGCTTAGAAATCAAACGTATTACTTCTTTGTAAAATAAGGGGCTGGACTGTGCTCTTTCTAGGCTGTTTCCAGAGACGTGAATCTCCGATTCTGAACTCGTGGTAATCATTCTATGCTTCACCTTTCATGCAAGCCATGATTTTTGTTATCTGATTTGCAAGTCAATGTTATGGCAAGTTCTCTATTGTGATGCAGAAAAATCTCAGCCTCAGGTCCTAGCCGATATCAACAACCCAAAGGCGATATTTCAAACCACCTCAGAAAGAAAAATCTTTTTAAAAGATGGCAAACTTTGCTTTTGTGTTAACCCAAAATGAAGTTCTCAAGCGGCATCTGGCTCTGCAGGGTAATCCAATCTATTTTAATGCAAAGATTTTCCAAGAAGGCAGGAAACAGTGAAGGGGAAAGCTTTCAGGCATCTGCTGTTTTGTTTCCAGATCCCTTGTGTTAATTTAATGTTTCTAGGGAACCGGGCTCTTTCTTTTTTCTCAGAATGCCTTCTCTAGGAACTGGTGAGTGCGGTGGCGCTGTGCGAACTGCAGATAAGCCGAGAGTTTGGCTCGGGGCGCTCGTCGGTCCAGTGCAGCCTTGACCGGGAGGCGGAGAGTCACCCCGTCGTCCCGAGGGCGCCCTGGGTGTGATCTGCGGGTGACTGGGCAGTTTCTCTTCGTTCTCAGCCTATTACGCAAAGGCAGCGCCCGGCGTGACAGAGGTATACTTGAAAGACGTGTTTATTTGCGTTCGTCCAATTTGGCCTTAGTGAAAGGTAAATATGAAGTGACTGGCTTGTCCTCACTCCACCAAAACCAGGGAATCTCAGCCAATCTCAAGGAAACAAACCAAACCTAACGCGAACCTGAGTGAAATGTGAATCTTGTACGAACACTTGCATTTGTGTCTGGGAAAGAGAATACAGGGAAAATTGGCATTCCTTACAGCAGCCTGCTGCTTCAGTAAATTAGCAATCACAGGTTGCCGGGAAACTTCTTGCTTTTGTGTGATGAGCAGGTTCTGCAGATTTTGTTGTGAAGGGACAAACCGTACTAGTAGTCAGGTGTTTGTGTGACCCAGGGACATTAACACGTTGTGTTCTGGGTCCCTTCTTATCAGGGCAGGTTTGCTGGGTCCCTCTCACCTTCTCATCTTCCACTTCAGAACCAGAAGGAGAGATCCAAACTTCACTTGTGAAAAGGAATTCTGTAGAATTAAAAACAAAAGCCTGCCCTCTAAAATAGTTTTGTTTCTGTATACTCATGTATGTTACTCTTATTTAGAAACTTAGAATGGTAAGAATTTATGTTGCTGGGAGAATGACCCTGTGCACCTTAATGTTGGAGTTTAAGTTCATGTGCCTGTCTGTATATAGAATGATAGCACCTTAACCAGGACTCTGAGAATGCCAGAGTTCTTGTAGCAGCCAATGTAACTCTGTTACTAAGTGGATGAAATCACAGAATTTGGAGTTGGAGGTGGAGCTCATTCAGGCCTTTTTTTTTTTTCCCTCCTATGGAATTGTAAGCATCCTAGAACATTTCTGACTGACTTTTGAGGTAGTCCATTTTGTGGCTGGAGAGCTCTAATTATTAGAACATTATTCCTTGTATAAAATTGAATTCCCTGTGTAATTAAAATAATTCAGTATAATCTCTTTCAAATCAACTGGTTAGTAACCTTAATTACACAGTGAAGTTCCTTCACAACACTACCTCACAGGGGATGGGAATATTGGGGGCACATCTTTAGAATTCTGCTTACCACATCCTTCCAGGTACAGCTTTCCTGTGATGGTAATAGTCCTAATCCATCATCTTAAAGAGATTTTAAGCACCTTAAGTCTCAGAATTTTGCAAGGTAAAATTAAAATTTAAAAAGGCCAGGTAACATCAAATATTAAGACTTTTTCGAGGTTTAATAAAACATCACCTCTAAGTTTTGTTTTTTTTTTTCAACTTAGACTTTTATGTTGCAAAATCTCCAGGAGTCTTCTTGTTTCATTTTGTTTTTGGCATCATATGCGGTAACATCAACTAGATTTCAGTTTATAGTACCCATATCATATGTAGTACTAATAATTGCATTTTAGAAAGAATAGTTTTCCTCTGCAGCCTGATTTCAGCCTTGGTGAGTTTTTGATCTATTCAAATAGAATTCAGTCAGCATCCAATTTGGGATAAGAAACTGACCTAGCTACCAGTTACTCATACCTAAGATGTGTTTGTGTGACTTCTGTCGTAGGGCACATATAAACACCTTTTTCACTTCTTATGGAGCTTCTTACAGTTTGGGCCGGGGGCGGGCAGGCTTACATTATGTATCCTAATTTACTATTTATGGATCTTCACCACCATTTGTTACTTAAATTCTAATTTTTCCTTTCAGAAATGTTAACTAGATAACTCTTCAGAAGTATGGATTCTATAAGGAAAAATTCGAATGCTTTGGAACCACTCAAAAGAAAAGAAAAGGTTGATCACCAGATGCAGCCATAGAACAGAAAGCATTTGGCTCTTAGGGGTTTTGTGAATACTCTTTGGGATTTCCCCATCTTTCAGTAACTCCATTGTCTTCCAGTAACTCCAGCAAGTAGGGGGTCTGCTGCAAAGAGTGGGAATTTCATAATTTCAGGCTCAGATGTGGTGCTGTGGGAAATAACTGATGGTCTGGGGATATGGAGTAGAGAGATAGCTTGAATGCTGAGACTTGGAACTCGTGTCTCCCCAGCCTTTGGGGTAAAGTGATGGTCAAATCTCAATCACATAGCTCGGGTGACAATATATATATTCAAAACACGCAACATAGCTAAGATGCTTTTTTGCTTTCCCTAATTTATGATCATATAATGAATGATGGCCATGGGCATTTTGGTATAGAAGGTTTTAATTATGGCTCAGTATTCCTGCAGTTAATCAAGTAGAATGATTTAGAGTTCTGTTACTACTGAAGTCTTTACAGCTGGGAGTAAATGGATCCATGCCAGTACATTATTAAGTTTACAATTACTTATTTGTTTATTTATCCAAGCTCCACCTTATTAAAAGAAGATTTTGAGGAAATTTACACATACAAACACATCCACTGCTTCCCCTACTACCACCACCGCCTAAAACAAATAGATGAAGAAATTGGGCCAAAGGAAAATAGGAGAAAAACAACAAGGCTCGTATAACTTTACAGTGTAAAATTCTATATAGGAGCTAGAGGAAGGCTATAAATTTGGCTCTGGTTTTTCTACCAAACAAAATGGGAGAAAAATAATCAGCTACAGGATTCATCACATTCATAAGATGATTATAAGAAGATTGGCATTTTCCTTTGAACGTATCTTGTGTTGAAAAGGGCATTTGATGCTTTCCTTCTGCTAGAAAGGTAAACTTTGGCAATAAAAGTCTTATAAACATAACTTGGCAGAAATATAAATGAACAGAAGGACAGGATGGAAGCAGTTAACAGAATTTCTAGTATTACCTCTCTTTTCTTTGGTCCATGTTCTAATATTCCAACACTCCTCAGTGTATAGAGAAGTGCAAGAAGATTGGCCTTTTTTTTGAAGCTGAAGACTTCCTTGAAGATTGTGTGGGAATGGGAAGCAGGGTCGGATCTTTTTTTTTTTTTTTTTTTTTTGCAGGATGGAAACCTTTTATCATGAAGAATTTTTCTTTATTGTATACTTTTATATAGTTTCCAACCCATGAATTAGTGGTGTCCCAAAAGTTCATTTTTAAGTTGCTTGTTTGAAATTAAGAATATATTTTCCTAAAGAAATGATGCTGTCTGTGACCTAATTTCAGACTTGCGATGAACCCAAGGTTCAAAGAGGTTAAATCTGAATAAAGACAGGTCTACAGTTCTGTATTCAAAACCTTTGAGGCCAGATTTTGCTGACTCTAGATTTTTTTTTTTTTTTTTTTTTGTAAAGGATAATATTGTGTATATACCAGTTATTACATAGCACTGCAGTGTGGTCTGGAGCAGGATCCTATAATCAGACACATTAATACTTCTGCAGTGAAACTGATGAATATTCACACTCAGTGGGATAAATAAAAACTATAAATAACCACATGTCAGTTCAGGTCCGGTTTTGTCGCCAAATGAATTCAGGCCAAATGAGTTCAGGTCAGGTCAGGTTTTGCTGCCAAATGAGTTATGAAAAAACTTATGGTTTTCAGAGCATTTTGGATTTCAGATTAGTGGATCTCTATTATCTTTCCTTCTTTCTTTCTTTCTTTCTTTCTTTCTTTCTTTCTTTCTTTCTTTTGTTTCTTTTTCTTCTTCTTCTTCTTCTTCTTCTTCTTCTTCTTCTTCTTCTTCTTCTTCTTCTTCTTCTAAATAAAAAGGCTGCTGCTATTATAAACCCTAACCATAATGTAATGTAATTTTATGGAAAAATGTGTTGAATTCCAATTAGGGAAGCTAGTAAGCCATCACACTGTTATAGCCCTGCAGCAAGAGTGAAGTGTTTCAATCAGGCCAGAATCAGAGAGGGGAGGCTCTTGTCAGGCAGGTGCTGGTGAAAGTGCGAGACCAAAGTGGGGGGTTGGGGGGGGCTGGTAAGAAGCATCAGGGGAGAGTGGGTAGAGCCGGGGTGGGAGGTTTTCTTTCTTTCTTCTTACTATTCATTACTCTACCTTCTCCCCCCAGATTTCCTTTCCTCCTAATGTTAGGGTGGGGAGCAGAGCAGTGATGTCAGGATGGCATTTCCCCTCCCCTCTACTCCCATCCTTTTCCCACAACTGCCTGTAAAGACATCAGATGGTGCCAGAAATAATGTAGCTTTTAAAGGTAGTTATACCTAAGTCTAGATCTTGCCTCTCCTCCCCTCTAGCAATGTGACCTTAGATGGTTTATTCAGTTTACAAAATGGGAAAAAAAAAAAAATCTGATCTGCTTCCTAGGGTGGTTGAGAAAATTCTAGATTCTGAGGTCAGTGTGATGTTGTTATGTGAAAGTGCCTCACACAGAATGAGTGTTCAATAAATAGTAGTATCTACCAGCATTGTTGTCCCCTCCCATACCTTCCAGTAATTCTCTCCCGACTTTGGCTGAGGTGCAGGGAACCAGGGCCTGGGTGGAGTTGCAGTGTATCTAGAAACGGGGAGGGAAGACTCTTCTCAACTGATGGAGAAGTGGTCTGCAGAGGCGTGAAGGCCCCACAGTGTGAGCATTTGTATCTGGCCTGACCAGGGTGTCCAGTCTCTCTTTAGAGCCTGATCCTGGCTTGGTAACCCTTCAGACTCGGAAGCTTCTGGAAGAAGGAATAATCTGTGTGCCCTTCTGAGAGTTGGGATGGAACCAAATGTCTCTAGGGCTTATCTGAAGCTGTTTGCAGCCATGAGGGCTGATATTGCTTCATGGGCTGGGGCCTAGTAGGAGTAGCAGGAGGACTTCCAAGAAGCGACAAGAAGTTGCATTACCTATTCTAGGGAATAGAGTCTACCTATTCTAGGGCTCTGATGTGGGACCTGTTGGGTGGTAATCTAGTTCTTCATATTGACCACATGCATTCTTTCAATAATATTAAGTGCTTAGGTACTGTTCTGGGGATGTAATGGTTAGTGACGTAGACAAGATCCCTGCTGTCGTGGAAACAAGTGAGCGTACTACGTTAGGAAATAGTAAGATGCAGGCAGATGGGGCTCCTTGAGTTGGGGTGGTTAGGAAAGGTCTCTCTGAGGAAGTGGTATGGAAGTTGGGTTCCAAAGGATGGACAGAGTTAGTTAGCCATGTCAGGAGAATCCTAGATAGAGAGCCAGCAAGTTTGAAAGACCTAAGATGGGGAGGAGCTTGGTTCTTCCTAGGGTCTTCAGAGGCCATGTTGGAGCTTCATGACCAAAGGGGAGAGAGGATCAGGGATGGAGGGAAAGGCAGGTGGGCCAGACCTTGCTGAGCCTTGTAAGCTCTGAACAAGAATATGGATTTCATTTGAAGAACAAGAAGCTCCTGAAGGTTTTTAAGCAAGGAAGGAATATGGTTTGCATGAGTCCACTTTGCCTCTCAGTGGGACATCATGTAATATTAAAAATTGGCAGGGTTAGGCTCTTTTGGCAATATTCCAGTATTTCCCTTGTTTTTAACTCAAATGTAAATAATTTGATGTCATCTGCCCCTCTTTTATTTTTTATATTTTCTCTTCAAATCCAATTAATGATTGTCATTAAATTGCTTTTTGGTGAAAGAATGCATGAGCAATTACTTCTGTAATATTGAGCAGTTCTCCTATTACCTGTTGTTACTGTTGTTTTTATTCCTACTGGGGATTTTGTCTGTTGTCCATTTATCGTCCAGCACACCCATCCTTTGCTGCCAGCATTGACATGTTTTCTCTTTTAATCCTTCCTCTTTTCCTCCCTTGGTTTTATACTTATGATAGATTTTTTTTGTGTTTGTCCATTTCTTTTGGGACCTCTGGGGCATTCTCTTTTGGCTATGCTGATTTCTTATACAGAATTTGGTTCAGTGTAAAAAAAAAAAAAAATAACAGACCTGGTACCACTTCTTGTACATAGTAGGTTCTCAGTAAAGTTTTGTTATGTAAATGAAAAAAATAGCAAGATCTGGGCTTTTGTGGTGAACATGAGCAAGAATATGTCCTATTTATGACCTTAAATGGGCTGTTGTCTAAGTGGGGCCACTTAAGAACTAAATGTCATTGTTTGGCATAGGACCCTGATAATGGGAGGTAAGTACAATGTGGAAAGGAACTTCGGGGTATAAATTTGACACCCGAACCTCAGATCTAGCCTCTGTTCTGGTTTTTTAATTAGGTGGGTTTTCAGGGAAAAAAGTATAGTTGTTATCATAATGGACAACTGAATCAGGAGTTTGTTCAGTTTAAGGAAAATGTTCTGAAACTTGGTAATAAGTTAATAAGACAAAAGTAATAACCTTTTAAAATCATACTAGAGCATTCTACAGTAAGACCTAAGGGTCATCGGAGATTCTCTAGAGAATGTAAATTTGTGGGTCATCTCATTCTCTAGACAATGTAACTTTGTTTTATGTATTAACTGCTATTAATTAGTACCCGGACTCTGTTAAAGTTAGAAGTTAACTTACAGAAGATTGTTGTGATGCAAATGATTTTTGTTAGGTAGAAGAGATAACCTGAGGGTTAAGTTTTATTGACCTATAGAACATTAGCTGGTTTTGTATGTAATTTAGCGATCTTGTTTTTTTTTTTTTTTTTAATTCACTATAACTATTTTTTTTCGCTATAACAATTTTTTTTACCATCTTGCTGTTTTCCCCATTAATAAGTTACATAGGTCTTTGACATGTGCTCACTACATATTTATATATCGACTGTATTTTTAGCCTTTTAGAAAATATATTTTGGCATTCACATTCAGTAAAGTCCTTAGACCTGAACGTACATGTCATTATCCAAATTACCTAATTATATGTTACCACATAACTTCTGAATAGAAACATTATAGATGTCACAATAAGGGGAATTCTAGTGTGATACATAGTTAAAAATTTTGCTTCCAGAAAAGCTGTACTTTAAGAGGTTCTCTGAGGGCATCTGCCCCTGTTCAAGTTCAATGTAAATAATCTTAATTTTAGCCAGTCTCAGGGAGAGCTCTCATTGAACTGACCCTGGGAATGGGCCTGTATTTACCATACTCTTTCTTATATGGTAGCAAAATAAATAAGTAAGCTTGAGAGTCTTTCCCCAAATATAGTCTTGCTTTTTTTGCTTAAAAAAAAAAAAAAAAGAGCATGAACATAATTATAGGAAAAAGTAGAGTCTGAATTGTTTACCATAAAGAATTGCTAGACCCAAAGCATAGGAAGTCACTTCCAGTTGCATTTGGAAGTTCAGCATGCTTAGTGTTTATTTCCTCAAGGGTTCTTTACCGACAATGAAGGCAAGCTGTCAGGACCTGATGCTGTTTTCCTGTCCTCTTTGTCGAAACTGGAAGTTCACTTAAAGTCGCTATTAACTGAAACCTACATTAGTACGTGTTCCGCCCCACTAAAAACCTAAGGAAGATTGACTCTTTTGAACATATGATACAGTGAGAGAAAAACTAAGGGCATAAAACATTTATTTGGTACCTTTTGGTAAACTCTTAACTTCTCCATTGCTGCTCAAAGGAATCTTAGAACTGATCTCAGTCAAGGCTCTAGCATAATGCTTTATTGACATGCTTGGCTCTAAATTTTTACTTTTGACTGCTCCTCTCAGGATAGCTCTGGAATTTGAATCTCCTGTCCAGAGCTTTATTCTCATCTTCAACAGTTTTTGTTTTATTTCCCACACTGTAGTCACTGAAGGATGTTTACATACCTGCTTTGTTAGGGACCGTCCTATTTTATTCTCAGTAGGGTTCCTTTTCACTCTCAGAGTTATCCCTGTTTTTATGGCAAACTATATGGTCAACCTCCTTTTCCCTGGTTAGATGTGATTAAGGCTTATTAATCCAAATCTTGTTTGCCTTCTCTGGTCTCTTGGCTCCTTTTTCCCCCTTTCCTATATGTTGCAGAAGCCAAAAAAAGAATCAGCAGCCAAGTGAATGTGTTTTCCCAATTCATTCTACTGTCATTCTTACCCTTTTAAAAAGAATAACTTCATTTACTCATAATCATAGTAAGTAGCATTTATTGAGCACTCACTACATTCCTGACATAGTTCTTTACTAGGATTACTCACAACAATCTTATGAGACAGGTACTGTTATTATCATCCCCATTTTATAAGACTGGACAGATGAATAACTTGTCTCGGGCCACACAGTGTAGAACATACCTTTGAACCCAATTCGTCTGACTTTTGAGTTCCTGCTGTTGACTACAGGTGTATGTGTATTGTTTATTCAAATGTATGTAGTAGCTGGATCTGGTATGAATTGATAGTTAACATCGAATGGTTCATTTGTCAGCTGGAAACTTCACGGTATAAAGTTTTATATTAGTTATCTGTTGCTGCATAACGAACTACCCCCAAATTTAGCAGCAGCTAACAGTAAGCGTTTATTATGTCACACATTTTCTTTTAGTCAGGGATTTAGAAGGGCCTTAGCTGAAGCTCTGGCTTGGGATCTCTCATGACATCTCAATACGTCAACTGGGACTTGAGTGATGTGAAGGCTGGCATGCTTCTGGAGAATACACTTCCCAGATGGTCCACTCATGTAGCGTAAGTGTCCAGCATTAGGCTTTTTTATTGTGATGTAAGTGCTTGGCATTATGTTTTTCATTGCTGAGGCATTTACTTCAAAGACATCCATCTTGAATAAACGTATTTCTAGCTGTGTAACACAGCTACTAGCAAAACAACTAGATAAGGAACCAGGCTGCCCCCATTCATGAAATTCCCCTTTTAGAAAGCCCCTGGTAACCTGGATAGCTGACCACTTGGGTGACTCTGCTTCTCCCTTCTCATGCCTTAATGCTTTAAATTTGCCAATAAGGAGTGAAGCCATGAACTCCTAGGCACCCAGCCCTTAGACCCGATAAAGGCAGAGCCTCAAGCTCTTCTTCCTTCCTCTCTACCTGCCATCTTGGTGTGTGGCCATTGGGTGTGTCGGATATCCTCCAGGGCTTGTGAGTAAAGAATCTTATTCTTTGAAGTTCCCTGATAGTTTGCTGAAGTGTGTATCCTGCAGTCATAAGAACCACAAGGGCTGGTCCGGCCAGAACGTTGGCTTTGATCAGGGTTCACCACAAGTAATTGGGCCCAGGGGATGCCTTTCTTGCCCATGCTATCACTGTCAATGGGCTTACTGACACACAACTCACATGGGGCTGGGTGTTGACAGGTCTTCCTTCCTTCCCATCTGAGCTCCTTCCTGAGCTGCTTGAGTATCCTCACAGCCTGGAGACCAGCCTCCCCCAGAGCGAATAGTCTCACAGAGCAAGGTGAAAGCCAGAATGTTTTTTTATGACTTACTCTTGGAAGTCACACTCCTCTGTTGTTTCAGGAATATCTTATTGGTTACACAGTTCACCCTGAGTAGGGTGGGGTGGGAGGGTTACAAAGGGGTGTAAATATTAGGAGGCAAGAATTATTGGGTCGTTTTGCAGGCTGGCTATCACAAAAAGACTTCTGTGTTTTAAAACAGTTTTTTAAGGCTTGATGTTTTAAATCCTAAAACTGAGATCCTTTTACCCACAAATTAACAAAAAAGCTTGTTTGTTTTTTTTTTTTATAAAGTATACCCATATCTAGTTGCTGTTCTCAGTTTCCACTGATAACAGAATCATTTTGTATATTTGTATAAAAACTATGGTTACTATTAATCTCAGAAGTTCTATCCAAAGAGGTATAGCAACAAAGCAGGAACTTCTGACTATCTGACAACAGTAGAGTCCACGTAGGCACCTGACTCTGGAGAAGGTAGTGAAAAAGCAGGAAGTGGAGGATAGTTTTGCAGAAGGTTGCAGGAGAGGAACAGGCAAGTAACTGCTTGCCCTATGCTGAGGAACTCTTGAAAGCATCTTTACTTGCTAAGTGTGGGCCATAACTTTTCCTAGGCCCTTATTCCCACTGAACTACAGGGGAGGGTAAGGCAGGGCTTTTGCTGACAGTTTCCAGGTGGCATATAGTTAGCATGAAGGACTGGGGATGGTGACTATCTAGTTAAGTCATAATGTAGAGGTCCTTTGGGTTCAAGGTCTTTCTATTTAGACTTGCTAGATAAGGATATCAGCCATGTTGGGGCTCCTGGGTGGCTCAGTTGGTTAAGTGGCCGACTTCGGCTCAGGTCATGATCTTATAGCTCATGAGTTTGAGCCCTGCATCAGGCTCTGTGCTGACAACTCAGAGCCTGGAGCCTGCTTCAGATTCTGTGTCTCCCTCTCTTTCTCTGCCCCTCCCCTGCTCGTGCTCTGTCTGTCTCTCTCTCTCTCAAAAATAAATAAACATTAAAAAAAAAAGGATATCAGCCATGTTAACATTAAAGGCAGGGATATTAGATTGTGATAGTGATCACTGAGGAATTTTGATACCTTGTTTTGCCAACTACTGAGACCGTATCTCCTGTTAAGTCTTAAGGAAAAATAGACTGGTCACATTAACTCTGTGAGTTTAGACTGTGAGAGCCAGAGTCCCCTGTGGATTAGTGGGTTAGCAGACATGGAACATTTGGACACAGACATGTACTAAGGTCTGTAGCTTTTCTTATCTTGGGTAAAAGATGTATGCTAACCAGTCAGGACAAAGACTCTATCTGATGGTAAATGGATACAGCTCCTGAATGTGGCCTTATCCCTCACAAGAGAGTGGTGGGCTTAGGAGGCCACATTTCAGAGAAGTCCAGCGTTTCCTCTGTGCAGGCTTTTATCTCCTTTTGATTTGGAAGGTCCCTCCTCTGTGTCCTAATTTCATCCCGTACCCTACATGACAATGAGGGCCTAGGGCAGAGCTGGCATCAGCTACTCATTGTGGGGCCTTCGTGGTTTACTGCTGTATCCCCAGCATCTAAAACAAGGCCTGATCTGTAATAGGTACTTAATAAATATTTTTTGAATGAAGAACGGCTAAGTCTTCCCAGGTAGTAGGCAGCTTCTGTATACAGGATGGAAGAGGGAGGAAAATCTAAAGAGGAAGTGAGTCCAATGGGGAAAAGCTGATGAAAACATGCCGGACAGGCATAGAACCTCAACCTCTTAGCTTGTCAGGTATCCGGGGAGCTTGCAAGCTGTTGAGAACTCGTAGCTTCCTGGCGTTCATCTGTACCGGGATGCCCCCTCCTCTGGCACACTGGCAGGGGAGAAGCCTTGAGTGCCCTCTTGAGATAAGCACACCACTGGCAGGGGAACTCAACTTAAACAAGAGTAATTTCTTTGCCAGTCAATATTTTATTCATGTTATTACCATTGTCACAGAAGAGTGAATTTTTCGTCTAAGGGATGAATGAATTATAACCTTTTAAACAGCATCTCTTAAAACCGTTGCAACCATTTTATTGGAAAATTTACTAAAACATATTGTGCATTTCTCCATCTTCCTAAGAAAATATTTGGAATACCATCTAACGTCTTCCTGTTATTTCAGGATCATTTTGGAAATACTGTGCTGTAAATAGTGATACACTTAGGGTTTACTCCAGGTGGAGTTTTTCCATTACACTGAATACCATATATTATCGTTTGGTTTTTTAAATTCTCATGTTTATTTTTCATAGTTTTGTTATCTCCTCCATGGCAGGCTATTAGTGTTCACTTTCTTTTTTTTTTTAATTTTTTTTTTCAACGTTTATTTATTTTTGGGACAGAGAGAGAGCATGAACGGGGGAGGGGCAGAGAGAGAGGGAGACACAGAATCGGAAACAGGCTCCAGGCTCTGAGCCATCAGCCCAGAGCCTGACGCGGGGCTCGAACTCCCGGACCGCGAGATCGTGACCTGGCTGAAGTCGGACGCTTAACCGACTGTGCCACCCAGGCGCCCCATAGTGTTCACTTTCTGATACTGCCGTGTGCCTGCCTCAAGAGGTCCATCCTCAACAATATATTCTCTCTGGTTATATGTAGGAAAAGGGATGCCTGGGGTTATTAGATTTGTCTAAAATATGAGGGAACTTAAAAAAAAAATTTTTTTTACATTTTATTTATTTTTGAGAGAGAGAGAGACAGAGACAGAGACAGAGCACAAGCAGGGGAAGGGCAGAGAGAGAGGGAGACACAGAATCCGAAGCAGGCTCCAGGCTCTGAGCTGTCAGCACAGAGCCCATCGTGGGGCTCCAGCTTAGGAACCGTGAGATCATGACCTGAGCCGAAGTCCCAGATGCTCAACAGACTGAGCCATCCAGGCACCCAAATATGAGGGAACTTTGATGTGAGGACTTTGTGATATCTCTGAGTCTTCTTTCCCATTTCTATAATTTCTGGTTCTTCTCCAGTAGTGTTTTAGAAAGTTTGGCTCATCAGACATGTGGCTTCTGGGTAAGTGAGGTGTTAATGACTCCAGTAATATCACTACTAAGAATGTGCCAATTTTAGGGGCCAATTCTCTTAGCCCCATTCTCATCAGAGCCTGAAAAGGAGAAAACAACCATAGGATGTTGTTCACCCAGTCTGTTTCTATGGGAAAAGAAGGATAAGGAGGAGGAAGAAGGGAAGAGAAAATGTGCAGGAAGTAGGATTTTTTTAAATGTTTATTTATTTATTTATTTATTTTGAGAGAGTGCGAGAGCATGTGCACATGGACACACATGCAAGCAGGGAAGGGGCAGAGAGAGAGAGAGAGAGAGAGAGAGAGAGAGAATCCCAAGCGGGGCCCATGCCCAGCATGGAGCCTGATGTGAGGCTTGATCTCACAACCATGAGATCATGATCTGAAACCAAGAGTCGAACGCATAACCAAGTGAGCCACCCAGGCGCACTGAGTGTCATGTTCTAGTAGATAGTTTTGAAAGGTTCTTCTGGCTTTGGAGTGGAAAAATGGGTTGTTGAGGATCAGGAAGGAGCAAAGAGGCCAGTCAAGAGGCTGTGGCAGTTGTCCAAGTGAGGGAAGATGGTGACTTGGGCAGGTGCAGAAGTGGTACAGGTAGTAAAGGGTGGTTGGACTCAGTATGTAATTGAGGTAGAACAGATTCTGTGGTACATCGCTCCTATTATTAGAGTTTAGTAATGTGTGTTCATACCCCACACTGGTGTTTGCTAAGGAGTCAGGTGTATCAGTTAATCCTCATTGCTACTGTTAGGACCATGGTTGGTTTGCTCTGAAAGGTGCATTACCAATAAGGAATGAAGAATGAAGACCAGTCCCTACCCTGTGGGCAAGCAATCCAGGTGTCTGAGATTAGAAATTAGAATTTGGTTCTAAAGAGTTGTCAGAATGTACGTTTAGCAATAAACATGAGATTTTATTGCCCCTTGCGATTCTTGTTATATAATTTACCAAAGAAAGATAATTTGGAGGCTTTTCTAGAAACTCCACAATTTTTCAGGAAGTGAACACAAATCTTCAACTCAATGACTGAAATATTTCTCACAGGATACTAAGAAATATAATTTACAATTTGATTCATTTCTTCTAGTTAAAATTTTTGTGGTTCTTTTATAGTTCATGACATTTCTAAATAAAATAAGATCGCCTCAGTGTTTCAGAGTTTTAGATACAGTTGGGGGTTTTACATTTGGCATTACTCAAATTGTTTGATTTGTTTTTAGTTTGATTTACCTGATTTATCATTAATTTTAGATTTGGCAGATTTTGATGTGATACCACTGTATATCAATTTATATTCAAAAGCTTCATTAAGATCCTGGGAGTACACCGTTTAAGTATCCAATCTTATTATACTATTTTATTATAAGAAAGAAAAGTATGGAACCTTTAGGCTGGGACTGTTCACAGCTCACTCTTATGAAATCAGATAAGTTCTCATAATCGTTTTACAGCCATTTTTTGTTGTGCTTTTATAGTTGTTTCTTCTGAGCTATCCTTACAGGTTTCTGGGAATGCAAGGGCTAAGAAACATTATACTAAGAACTTGAAATACCAAGGCATTTAATTTTATGGGAGTGCAGAGTGTTTATTACTTTTTAAGTTTTGAGGACTAGCAAAATGCAGAACTGTATTGTGTTACACAACATGCAGTGTTATAAGTATGTTTACTTTTACTGCACATGATGTAACTGGAATGGAAAAAAACCAAAGAAATAATAATTGTTGATATAATCTTGCCTAGGAGTTGGGGGGGGGGCACAGGGAATGGGGAGTATTGCACAAGAAGAGAAAAAAATCTTTTACAGTTAAACAGAATCGCATAGATGAAGGAATAACAATAAAACCTTTACCTAGCTTTTCTGAACATTTACAAACATCTTCCGTATTTCTTTGCTTAGGTACTTGATAAAGGGAAAAATTCCTCTTGGGTTCTTTAGATGAAAAACTAACTCCACTATTTGCTTTCTGAAGCTCTTCATCTTTCATGTTAGTCACCAGAGAATACTGTTTGGCTGTTTTGAAATCATTTCTGTTTCCAGCTTAGCTTGCACTTTGCCCACTGAGAGCCTTTCCTCATCTCGTTCTTCCTTTTCCTCCGCCCGCTGCTCGCCTCATCACCACCTCTTTTACTATAGCCAAGGAAGGAACTTGTTAACCATGATTTTCTCTTTTATGAACCTACTGAAAAATCCCTTTGGTACGATACATTCACAGGCGCCCTCCCTCCGTCTGATCCCAGAAAAACAAACAACAGGAAGTACAGGAAAACACGCAGCTCGACTCCACGCAGATAGAAAGAAGTGGCCAAAGGAAAATGTGAGAACAACGAAGACTGTTCATTTGGTTTCCAGGAATGGAAATTGTTGGTAGTCTACTCTTTTCAAAATAAACTTTGACCTGGAGCAGACTGCCTTGTTAGTTACTCCCCCAGATGCCGGATGCTGGGAGTGGCAGCCACCCTTGTTGGCCTTGCAAAGTCAGTGTGCTGATTGCAGATATAACCGGCTAACAGTCCCCCCCGCGAAAGAAGTGGAGAATGATAGTCGCTCGTCCATCTAGGCCCCAAGGTGAAAGCAGCACAAGGGTACGGGAGGATGTTCAGTTGAAATGGAAAGAAGGTAGAAAAGAGGCTAGGGAAAAATATAGAAGTGTTGGCCAAATAATTACAGTTACAAGCAAACCATCACCTTACTAATCTATGTGTTATATTCGTGTTCCCTATCATCCCTTCCTTCCTTCCTTATCTCTTTCTTATGATTTCTGATTTCCTTCCCTTTCATCCTCTCCTTTGTTTTCTCTCTTCTTCCTCGTTTCCTCTCTCCTGATCTTCCTTTTATCCTTCTTTTTTGAGCTTAATATGGATGGTGCTGTGGTGAAAACAAAGACGATTAAGAACAAATCTAGCTTGGTTGATAACAAATTCACACACAAATAACTGTACGAGGTACTCAGTGAGAATAATTCTACTCGAGAGATAGAAAACAAAGTTCTGTGGTGGTTCTGAGAAAAATGACTTCATCTACTTGTGGAGGCTAATAATTAGGCATGATTTTTTTTTTGCATTCATGGTTCATTCATTCATTCGTTGACACCCCTCCGCCACCCCCCATATACCAGGCGTCCTGCCTGCCAGGAACTGAGGGAACAGTGTAATAGTGGTGACAATATATGCATGATCACCATCTCCTAGAAGCTTATATGCTAATGGAGAGACAGGAAACAAGCCCGTAAATAGCAAAGAGTTACAGGTTGTACAAAGGGCTGTGAAGGAAACAAATACTCTTTGCAGTGACAGACAGCGAAGGGGGGAAGTTGCCTTCCTAGGGAGGACTGGGCAGGCTCCTTGAGGAGGGCTATTTCAGGAGACGTCTGAAGGGTGAGAGGAAGCCGGTCTTGGGGAGAGCCAAGAGGAGTGTCCTGGTCAGAGGGAGAAGTAAATACAAAGGGGAAAGTGCCCTGAGGGGAAGAACGGGCCACTCTGCAGAACTGGCAACAGTCAGGATGGCTGGAGTGAGCAAGGTAGGAGTGTCCAAGATGAGATCCAAGACGGAGGTGGGCCTGGAGCCATAAGGAGTTGGGGTTGTAGGTACACTGGAGAGCCGCCGAAAGAGAGTGCTTGGTGGGAGTTTGTCTTTTAAAGTCCGATCTGTTTGATGTATAGAGAATATATTTTAGGGGGCCAGAGTGGAAGCATGGAAACCACAATATGATCTATACTACAAGGGACAAAACAGAGTATTGAGGACTTAGGTGATTGAGAAGTATGTTGTGGACATGATATTTTATATGGACTTGTAAGAATGGTTGGAGTTTGGACAAATGGAGATTTGGAGAGAAGGGAATTTCTAGAGCCAGAGGTAGGATGATGAAGGTATGGAGGGTGAGAGGCGTGAGGTGAGTTTGGAAAAGGACCAACTTAGTATGACTGGAGGGGAGAGTGCATGTAAGGGAAGGTCTGCCTTATAATAGAAGGTCTTGGATACCAGGCCACACTTTTAGGAGTTTGGCTAATACATCTAGAAGATTATTTGTTTAGGCATTTTTTTTTTGCTGTGAGAAGTCTTCTAGTTCTCACGTTTGTAGAGAAATTAACCTAAGACTAGCAGTTCTTATTGTCTGTTTTTAAAACATGAGATGTCTGAGAGTCTATAGACTTTCCTCTACTCCGTAGTTGCTAGCACTTAATATCTCACCACTCACAGCGGGTCGAACCAGAGCCCAGATGTAGGATGGTGGCTCCTCAGTAGGAACTTACATTTGAGCATCCATGTCTTGGCTGGTTTGTTTGTTTATTCATTAATTCAGCAAGCATCCTCTGAGCACCAGCCCTGTTGCAGGTGCTGTTTATCTGGGGCGAGTGTGAGGGGGCTCCGTACTTTCCATGTGACTTGCTGTTTTCTCCTGGTGTC